>NC_083722.1:1955909-2280227 GCF_028564815.1 Eubalaena glacialis
CAGGGGGAGTCACGTGGAGCAGAGGCAGCTCCCCTGTGCCAGGCAGATTTGATTTCTCGACCTGGGTCACTTGGTGCATATGCTTTATAATTAACTGTTCAATTATCCTTATGATCTGTGCGTTACATTTCACAATAAAGCAAAAGAAGTAATGTCAAGTGATCTGCCAGATTAACATAGCTCAAAATGCCTGATAAGTTGTTGTAATTATAATTGCAAAGTCAAGTTGAGAAGTCCTTGAAGAGGCTCCTAGTGCAGGAACTGTGGGCAGACGTACGTTCCAAGGACGGGAGGGAGCGAGGAGCCTCCCATTGCCCGGGTCCAGCTCGATGGTCAACCAGTGGTCACGTCCTCTCCACGACCTCCTGTGACATACATGAGGCTGGTCCCCAGCTGGAATGCTGTGTGGCAGATGCAGCCATGACAACAGCGTGCAGGAAGAGGGGAGAAGGCCGGTCCTGAAGGGGCTTGGCCAGCCCTGGCAGGGTGGCCTGAAGACGTGAGGACAGACCCTGTCCTCTGAGTGTCCACCAGGGTTGGGAGTGCTGTGCAGTAGTAGCCGGAATTTTACAGTCCTCTTGATTTTGGTCAGAAGTTTCTAGTCGGATAAAACAGGTTAGAGGGGAGACAAGCTTGCCATGCACTTGTTGCATTCAATGATGGTACAAACTAATGAATTTAGCATTCTTATAAGAGTATGAAGACCTAAACTCATCTTGAAATACTGCCAGCCTTGAGTCAGGGTCGTCTGAAATACCAAGTCACCATGTGAAAAGCTGAGCACCCCCGGCTGTGCTCCCCAGAGCAAAATAGAATTCTAGAAAAGGAACTGGAAAAAGCAAAAATCAGACGCTCAAAACAAGGTGAATTAATGATAGAAGGTGTTATAAGGACGTAGTCATTGAACGTGAATCTGATTCTAAACAGGACACACGTGAGAGTGAGCACTGCTATCACCGTCCCTCATCAGCGGACCAGTCTTGGGCCAAAAGGAGAGCGTCACCCCGTGAACACACAGTGTGCACCCCTTTCTTCCAACCTGAGGTCCTAGAGGCACCACCTCTTCCCCCCTCCCCTCAGGGGAATGTGTGGATGCCACCGACACTGCTTCCCTCCAAGTCCTCCTGGCCGGCTTGTCCTACAAGAATAAGGGGACTGTCAGTCCTCTACGCGGTTGCCTCCTGCCCGAATTATTCCTGCTGTTCACACAGCCTGAAAGTGGAAGTGAGCTCCTCTCAGACTTGTCCCCACCTTCAAATCGCTGATTATTGCACATCCAGAACATCCACAAAAATCTTGATTTTTATTTCCTCTCTTCAAAAGTAATTTTGAATTCGCTTGTTTTCCGATTCAGTTTAAGAAATTAAATAAGTGAATTATTATACTTTTGATCAACTTGAAGCTTGGCGGGGTTAGAGGTCTCACAGTGGTGTTTTGTAAATACGTTAAATGGGATTTTTATGAGCACATTATCTCCATGTTGGAGTGCACTCTAGATAACAAGCTATTTTATTTTAGATATTCAATCTCTAAACATAAACAAAATTTATAATAGTCCATGAGCATGGAAACATTTTAAACTTAAAAAGTAATTTTTGTATACCAAGCGCTGTATTTACTATAGTTAAAAGAGAAATGTGGGCACTTGCCTGGTGGTGCAGTGGTTAAGAATCCGCCTGCCAATTCAGGGGACACGGGTTCGAGCCCTGGTCTGGGAAGATCCCACATGCCGCGGAGCAACTATGCCCATGGGCCACAACTACTGAGCCCGCGCGCCTAGAGCACGTGCTCCGCAACAAGAGAAGCCACCACAATGAGACGCCCGCGCACCACAACGAAAAGTAGCCCCCGCTCACCTCAACTAGAGAAAGCCCGCACGCAGCAACAATGACCCAATGCAGCCAAAAATAAATAAATAAATAAATTTATTTTAAAAATTTTAATACAAAGAAAAAATATTAAAAGCAGCAAGGGAAAAGCAACAATTAACATACAAAGGAATCCCCATCAGGTTAACAGCTGGTCTTTCAGCAGAAACTCTGCAAGCCAGAAGGAAGTGGCAGGACATATTTAAAGTGATGAAAGGGAAAAACCTACAACCAAGATTACTCTACCCAGCAAGGATCTCATTCAGATTTGACGGAGAAATTAAAACCTTGACAGACAAGCAAAAGCTAAGAGACTTCAGCACCACCAAACCAGCTTTACAACAAATGCTAAAGGAACTTGTCTAGGCAGGAAACACAAGCAAAGGAAAATACTTACAATAACAAGCCCAAAACAATTAAGAAAATGGTAATAGGAACATACATGTCGGTAACTACCTTAAATGTAAATGGATTAAATGCTTCAACCAAAAGACATAGACTGGCTGAATGGATACAAAAACAAGACCTGCGTATATGCTGTCTACAAGAGACCCACTTCAGACCTAGGGACACATACAGAATGAAAGTGAGGGGATGGAAAAAGATATTCCATGCAAATGGAAATCAAAAGAAAGCTGGAGTAGCAATTCTCATATCAGACAAAACAGACTTTAAAATAAAGACTATTTCAAGAGACAGAGAAGGACACTACATAATGATCAAGGGATCAATCCAAGAAGATATAACAATTGTAAATATTTATGCACCCAACATAGGAGCACCTCAATACATAAGGCAAATGGTAACAGCCATAAAAGGGGAAATCGACAGTAACACAATCATAGTAGGGGACTTTAACACCCCACTTTCACCAATGGACAGATCATCCAAAATGAAAATAAATAAGGAAACACAAGCTTTAAATGATACATTAAACAAGATGGACTTAACTGATATTTATAGGACATTCCATCCAAAAACAGCAGATTACACTTGCTTCTCAAGTGCTCATGGAACATTCTCCAGGATAGATCATATCTTGGGTCACAAATCAAGCCTTGGTAAATTTAAGAAAATTAAAATCGTATCAAGTATCTTTTCCAACCATAACGCTATGAGACTAGATATCAATTACAGGAAAAAATCTGTAAAAAATACAAACACATGGAGGCTAAACAATATGCTACTAACTAACCAAGAGATCACTGAAGAAATCAGAGGAAATCACAAAATACCTAGAAACAAATGACAATGAAAACACAACAACCCAAAACCTATGGGATGCAGCAAAAGCAGTTCTAAAAGGGAAGTTTATAGCAATACAATCCTACCTCAAGAAACAAGAAACATCTCAAATAAACAACCTAACCTTACACCTAAGGCAATTAGAGAAAGAAGAACAAAAAAAAACCCAAAGTTAGCAGAAGGAAAGAAATCATAAAGATCAGATCAGAAATAAATGAAAAAGAAATGAAGGAAACAATAGCAAAGACCAATAAAACTACAAGCTGGTTCTTTGAGAAGAAAAACAAAATTGATAAACCATTAGCCAGACTCATCAAGAAAAAAAGGGAGAAGACTCAAATCAACAGAATTAGAAATGAAAAAGGAGAAGTAACAACTGACACTGCAGAAATACAAAGGATCATGAGAGATTACTACAAGCAACTCTATGCCAATAAAATGGACAACCTGGAAGAAATGGACAAATTCTTAGAAAAACACAACCTTCCGAGACTGAACCAGGAAGAAATAGAAAATATAAACAGACCAATCACAAGCACTGTATTGAGACTGTATTTAAAAGTCTTCCAACAAACAGAAGTCCAGGACCAGATGGCTAAACAACACGAAAAGACAACCCTCAGAATGGGAGAAAATATTTGCAAACAAAGCAACTGACAAAGGATTAATCTCCAAAATATACAAGCAGCCCATGCAGCTCAATATCAAAAAAACAAACAACCCAATCTAAAAATGGGCAGAAGACCTAAATAGACATTTCTCCAAAGAAGATATACAGATGGCCAACAAACACATGAAAGGATGCTCAACATCACTAATCATCAGAGAAATGCAAATCAAAACTACAATGAGGTATCACCTCACACCAGTCAGAATGGCCATCATCAAAAAATCTACAAACAATAAATGCTGGCGAAGGTGTGGAGAAAAGGGAACCCTCTTGCACTGTTGGTGGGAGTGTAAATTGATACAGCCACTATGGAGAACAGTATGGAGGTTCCTTAAAAAACTAAAAATAGAACTACCATACGACCCAGCAATCCCACTACTGGGCATATACCCTGAGAAAACCATAATTCAAAAAGAGTCATGTACCACAATGTTCACTGCAGCTCTATTTACAATAGCCAGGACATGGAGGCAACCTAAGTGTCCATCGCCAGATGAATGGATAAAGAAGATGTGGCACATAAATACAATGGAATATTACTCAGCCATAAAAAGAAACGAAATTGAGTTATTTGTAGTGAGGTGGATGGATCTCGAGTCTGTCATACAGAGTGAAGTAAGTCAGAAAGAGAAAAACAAATGCCATATGCTAACGCATATATATGGAATCTAAAAAAAAAATGGTCATGAAGAACCTAGGGGCAGGACAGGAATAAAGACACAGACATAGAGAATGGACTTGAGGACACAGGGAGGGGGAAGGGTAAGCTGGGACGAAGTGAGAGAGTGGCTTGAACATATGTGCACTACCAAACGTAAAATAGATAGCTAATGGTAAGCAGCTGCATAGCACAGGGAGATCAGCTCGGTGCTTTGTGTCCACCTAGAGGGGTGGGATAGGGAGGGTGGGAGGGAGACGCAAGAGGGAGGAGATATGGGGATATATGTATATGTATAGCTGATTCACTTTGTTATACAGCAGAAACTAACACACCATTGTAAAGCAATTATACTTCAATAAAGATGTTTAAAAAAAAGAGAAATGTGAAAATAACTTGACATGTACTTAAATAATTGTTTGACATGTTTGTAATAATTTAATTTTAATTTGTTAAAACAGTAAGAAAAATGAGTCAAAATCACTTTACAAGTACTAATGTTTTCCTATAAATAGTCTGAGAATTTTAGGTGAGACATAGTAGTTTCATGACAATGAATAATTTTGGACCCTGGACTGTGGTTGCAGGTGACTGGACCCTCCTAGGAAATTCTAAATCAGTTACATTCGCATGTCTTTATCAGCTTAAGTGACTGAGGCCACAGAAAGAGATAAAATAACCTCTCAGAGTTTCTTGTAGTCTTTTTATTTTCTATCAAATAATGGAACAAAGCAAACTTAGCAGTAAACTTTCAGCTGTGTAACATAGCTTTATCCTCTAGAGGGCGGAATTTCATCATGACACGCACCGCTGACTTTGCTGAGATGTCTAAACACCAGGATCACACAAATAGTTTTTCTCGTTCAAGCAAGCTCAGTTCCTGCTACTAGGGTAGCTGAAATTTCCATACCTGTGAAATAACTCAGTCGGGGTTTTCCTGTGACCTCACCTCCTCATTTCGTAGACCTCCCTTCGTGGTCTCAGGTTAGAAGGCCTCTTTCTCCACTTCTTCGTCCTGCTATGGCCCCTTCCTGGAGTGACCAATGCATCCTAATTCTGGTCTCTTCTCGCCACCTCTTCCGGAGGGGCTCCCTGGCCTCTCCCCTCATCCCAAGTTACATTCTTTTGCTTCCAGCATCTGTCGCCATCAGAAATTATCCTATTGAGGAGCAGAATGTCACATCACAGGAACAGGGCTTCGACCCGGTTGTTGGCTGCTGGACCCCAGGGTCCAGAATAGCACCTGGCAGAGAGTAGATGTTCCGTAAATATCGTTGGGTAGATGCACGAATAAGTGAATGAAGGTTGTAGCCCAGAGCAAATCAAGCTGTGTGGACAGATGATGGGATGTTGATTGGTAAAATTTCTCGATGAATGGTAAGTGGGAGAGAAGGCTTTCCAAATGGAAAGGATAGACCGACGCTACTTTACGTGGAAGGGGAGGCTTTGCAGCAACATGGATGGACCTAGAGATGATCATACTAAGTGACCCAAGTCAGACAGAGAAAGACAAACACCATATGCTATCACTTATAGGTGGAATCTAAAAAAATGATACAAATGAACTTATTCATGAAACAGACATAGAGTCACAGACACAGAAAACAAACTTATGGTTACTAAAGGGGAAAGGCGGGACGGGATAAATTAGGAATTTGGGGTTGAAATATACACACTACTATATATAAAATGGATAAACAACAAGGACCTACTGCATAGCACAGGGAACTATACTCAATATTTTGTAATAACCTATAAGGGAAAAGAATCTGAAAAAAAATATATATATATATATATATAACTGAATCACTTTGCTATACACCTGGAACTAACACAACATTGTAAGTCAACTATACTTCACTAAAAAATAAATAAATTTTAAAAAGAAGGAATTACAAAAAAAAAAAAAAAAGAAGTAATTACAAAATAAATAGAGAGAAGTGGAGCCCAAAGAAGACAAGTTCAAGTCCCAGTACACACATAACATAAGAGAGAAAATGATACACAACAGAACATGGATGGTGCAAAGTCTGCCCTGGGAACTCAGAACCGAGAAAGGCATTTACCAAAGCCTCTCATTATTACTCAGAGGGCAGGATGAGAGTGAAGCATTGTTAGCTGGTTGTAGAAATGACCCAACGTGTGGCTCACTTGAGGTGTGCCACAGGGCTGTGCCCTTGGCGTGGTCCTGTTTCACCCTGTCACAAACCACTTCAATGGAAGCATAGAAGGACACGGACAGTAAATGTGCAAAAAGCACAGCTCTGTTGCAGGGGGTGACAGAACTGAGATTCAAAAGAGCTCCACTGGCTGAAATGTCATCTCAAACCAACATGAAGAACGTCATAAAGAGAATATAGACGTTTTCAGTTTAGATGTTAAGAAATCAGTTTTGCAGACACCAGAGGCGAGGGGCCTGTTTGAGTAGCAGTTCACATGAAAAAAAGTTGTGGAATTTTAACTGACCACGAACTCAATATTCACCAAGACGGTTACAAAGGTCTCAGTATTAATAGAAGCAGGCGGTCCACATTCGGCGAGGGGGGAGCTTCACCGCCCCATGCTCTGGCCTGATCTATCTAGATGTGCGTGCCACAGATACTCAGAGGGGACGAGGGTGATGCTCTGCAAGGGATGCTGGAAGGAACTGGACTGGCTTAATTCAAAGAGAGTAAGACTCTGAAATGGGCAGGGAGGAAACCATCAGGACGACGAAGGCGACTCAGTATGACAGCTCGTAAGGAAGCCCCCGTGATACCTGAGTCTGAGCCCAGCGCTGCCTGTTTGTCCTTGAGGCAAAGGTTGCACACCCTCAGGGTCCCAGCTGCATCAGCTATAAACTGAGGATGATAACGGCAGCCTCCTAAGGTCTGGGGTGGATTCAATGAAACGTCCCTGAATGCTGGAATCAACATAGATAAGGTCCGGAAGGGCTGGAGCAGTGCCCAACAGATAGTGCGATACAAGCGCCAGAACTGGATATTGTCGTTGAGACTTAGGACAAATAGCAGGCGTGTTTAGGGTGTGGCGACAGAAAATGGAACCCTAGTGAGAGCGCGCGTCCCAGGAATCACAACCGCGGATCCCGTCCATTCCGCGCAAGTGAGGACGGGCACTCACCCGCCGGAGCAGCGAGCCCCTGGCTCCTGGGTGGGGGCCCGACGGGGTGGCCTGGGCCGAGCCCAACCCCAGCGCTCCCCGCCCCCTTCCGACAGCTCCTTCGCAGGAACCCCTTCTTTCACTGCCTTACTTCCCATCGCGCCCGGGAAGATGTTATTTCAAAGCTTCTCGAACCCACAGCTCATCTGTGCGAGGGGAGCGTCCTCGGCCGGGAAGGCGCCTCGTCACCTGTTAGCTTCCAGCACCAAGCGGGGGTCCTGCGCTCGGCTCGTCTGACACCAGCTCCCGGGGTGAGCGCGGGCCCGCAGGCTGGGGCTCAGCCCTGCGAGGTGCCCTCACTGCGACACCAGCCGCAGGCCCCAGGGACCACCTGTGCTCCCGGCCGACTGGCTACAGGCTCGCCCCCTCCTCAGCGTCCATGATTCTCCAGGACGGCCCACAGACCCCAGGAAGGCGCTCTGCTTACTACTGCTGGTTTGTTGTCAAGGATGCAACTCAGGGCCAGCCAAATGGAAGAGCTGCACAGGACAAGGGTTGGGATGGGGGTGAAGCGTGGAGCCGCCGTGCCCGCCCTGGGCACACACCCTCCCAGAGCCCTGATGTGCTCCCCAGCCCAGAAACGCTCCAGATCTTGTTGTTCAGGGGGTTTTTTCTTTTCCTTTTTTAATCAAGGTATGATTGACTAAATCATTGGCCACATGGTTGAACTCAATCTCCAGCCCCTCCCCTCCCCAGAGGTCGGCGGGGGGATGCTAAAAGTCCCAACCTTTAAGGGCGCCGTCCCCCCACTGTGGCCAGCCCTTCCTCTGAAACTATCTAGAGGCCACCATGAGTCACTTTATTAGCGTAAATAAGTCTGGTTGAGAGAGGCTCCTTATGAATAACCGAAGACACTCGTATCACTCAGGAAATTCCACAGGCTCCTGAAGCTCTGTGTCGGGAACAGGGAACAAAGACCGAATGTATTTTTATTACATCACAGCTAAACCTACCGATCACTCAGCTCTTCCAGGCTCCAACCATCCTGGTCAGATGGGCGCTCCCGACGGGAGGGGCTGAGAACGCACGACAGCATCACTGGAAAGTCCACCTAGACCTGCAGAGGTCCTCGGCCGTCACCCACATCAGCCCGTGTCTTTGACAGGCAGCCAGTGAGCAGAGGAATTCAGAGACTGTTGCCCAAAGTTGCCCACCTCTCTAAGAGCAAAGCAAAAGGCGCAAGTTCTCTCTGCGGGGCGGAGGGTACTTTCCCAGCCCTGCCACGTGTCATCACGGTACAAATCACCTCCACACAGGGAGGTCTCCATCCATCATGATGAAGTGTTGACCCCCCAAGCACAACCTCCCTGAGGGCACTGCCCAGGAGCCTGCCTCAGCAGAGCGGGCCGTCCACCCCGCGTCCACAGCGTCCAGGGAGCCTTCGTAATGCCCCCAAGGAACCTCTTCAAGAACCTGGGAGGTGCCCGCCGAGACCCTCGGTGGAGTTGCTTGGGATGGGAGGTGGGAGTGGGGAGGAACCCCAAAGGGCAGTGTCGAGAAAGGGGTGCTTTCAGAGGAGGTGGCCTGGGGATGGACCCCGCTGGTGCTGAGGGGAATGGGTGGGGTGTGAAGAGGGTGAATTGTCCTGCCCGACGGACAGCAGGGAACTGGGGGTTGGAAGGGCAGCCAGAGGCTGACCCCTGGCCAGAGAAGAGAGGGGAAGAAACATAAACGCTTCTGCTGGAAAGTTGGGGGGCTGAGATGGGATTGTAGGTGTTGGCTGAGGCTGTGTCCTCTGACCCTCCCTGCAGCTCTCTCCCCACTCCCCTGACCAGTTTCTGCAGGAGCCCAACGTCAGCAGTTGCAAACCTACTTCCTGTCATAAAGTTTATTTCCCCTTTGGATGAAGCCAATTAGCTAACCCAGAGGGTCAGTCCAACTACCAGGTGATGAACTATGTGTCATAAATGGTGCTGTCAGGTCCTCTTACTTGAGGACTAGTTATGGTTTATCTTGAGAACATACGTGTAATGGGTTGTACCTGCCTTGTTATTATATTAAAAGGTGAGGTTTCTTTCTATCTTTGTGGCCTCTTAGCAGATTGCCTGCGATGCACACCACATTCTGGTTCAATCATGAAACTCTTTCCTTTCTCTTCTACATTCGTGGAGAGATTTTCTGGGTTGGTAGGAGATTTTGTTTTTAGTTATATTTCCCCAACAGTCCGTGGTTCTAGGTGACTTGATCACACGTGTAGATTTGTGCAATCAAGGTACAGAATGTTTCCTTCACCACAAAGATCTCTCGTCCCCACATATACCCACCCCAAACTCCCTCTCCCCATCTCTCAACCCCTGGCAACCACCAATCTGTTCTCTATCTCTATAATTTTCTCATTTCAAGAATATTATGTAAACAGAATTGTACAGTACGTAACATTTGCAGATGGGCTTCTCTCACTCAGCATACTTCCCTTGAGATGCATCCAAGTTGTTGTCTGTCTCCCTTGTTATTGCTCAGTGATCTTCTGTGGTATGAAAGCACCACAACTTTTTAAACCATTCATCCATTGAGGACATTTAAGTGGTTTCCAAACACAAGTACAGCTGCTATAATCATTCATGTACAGGTTTATTTGTGAACAAAGGTTTTCTTTTCTCTGGGGTAAATGTCAAGCTGCAGTTGTCGGGTCATATAGTAAGTGCAGGTTTAGTTTTTAAGAAAATACCCAACTCTTTCTAGAGTGGCTGTATCAGTTTTCATCCTTACAAGAAATGTCTGAGTGATGCAGTTTCTCCAAATCCTTGTCAGCCTTTGGTGTCATCACTCTTTTTTTCTTAGTCATTTCAACGGATGTGGAGTGACATCGCATCGTGGTTCTAATTTGCCTGATGACTAATGATGTTGAACGTCTTTTCTTGTGTTTATTTGCCATCTATAAAGCCTCTCCAACGATACTGTCTTTTGCCCATTTTTCTAGTTGGATTTTTTGTTTTGCTGTTGGCTTTTGAACGTTCTTCATACGTCCTAGATACAAGTCGTTTGTCAGATTATGTAGTTTGCAAATATTTTCTCCCAGTCTGTAGCTTGTCTTTTCCTTCTCTTCACTGAGTATTTTGCAGAGAAAAAAAATTTAATTTTCATGAGGTTGATGTCGACCCTGATCACCTGGCCAAGGCAGTGTTTGTCAGGTTTCTCTGCTGTAACTCGCACCCTCCAACTGTGAGAAGTGTGGTCCCCACCATCCGCCATGCACTTACTTAATTGTTCAATTAGTAACATCACTTTTAATCAAGATAGGGCTGCCGAGAGTCCCCCAGACTCCTTGATACGGATACAAGGCAAGACACATTTTCTAGTCACAATTCCTCAGGTGAAATCCCCTTAAATGCCCAAGTTTCACTTCCGTATCTTCAATCTACCTAATTAGTGAGGCTGCTTGGTGATGTTGGGAGTGAGCTTTAACCTTGCAGTTAATGTTGAACTTGGAAAGTCTGTATAAAAAGATGCCAACATTCAATTTTGGGGGGAGTTTCCCAAAAAAGCATACAATCTCCTAGTTAGTTATAAGAAGTGAATCTGATCCTTACTCCATAGAAATCAGACTGCTTTCCTGCCTGGGTGAAATGGCCTTGGTAACTTCTTCCTATAATCTACAGCCTATTGTGTTTACGTTGGTGTGCAAACAGTCTAACCTCCTTGTCTCTTATTTTGTGTGAGGCTGTGTTTGAAGATTCTGTGCCTTAAAGGGCACCAGATCAGGTAACCAGTGCCAAGCAGAAGTCTCGACCAAGAAGTATCTGCGTTCCTTCTGCAGCCAAAATGTTTCAAATGCATTTTCAAGCTGTTTGAAAGGGTTGAACACAGAGGCATCTTTACCTGGGATCTTTATGCCGAGAGCAGAGGACAGGAGGTAGTTGCCACTTCAGAGTTGAAGCACTGGAGGTTTTCGTGAGGGTCGCGGTGTGCGTGCTGACAGGGGACACCCAGGGGGCTGGAGACGCAGCTGCGGAGGGAAGGTTTGAGGACAGCCCTCGACCAGACGTTTGCTCCTCCAAATTCAGACAGGCATTTTCTTTCCAGGCCCAAAGTAACAGCCCGCTCGGGCTCTCATTTCCAGTGTACCCAGAGCAGCCTAAAGGTGTTGGAAAATTGCCACACGAAGGGAAGGTGCACAAATCCTTTAAGTTCTGAGCTCAGAATTCCAAACGAGTTCCTTTGTTAGGGGGCTGTCCCCGCGGGGAGGGGACTGAGGTCAAGTACACACAGACTGTGACGGGAAGAGAAGAATACAGCAAAGCCTCTGGAGGGGCTTGGAGGGGCTTGGCTTGTGGGGAGAACATAATGCTCGCTGCCCTGTGCAGCACGATAAAGAGGCAGCGTGGATGGTCTGCAGTCCACCCAGGGACCTTCCTGACTGACCTCCACGAAGGGCCTGAGCTCTAACTGGACAGGGCAGCTCTCTTCTGGACAGCATTCCAGAAAAGTCCGCCTTGGCTTTGTCATTGCCTTGCTCCTGGCTTTGTCATTGCCTTGCTCCTGGCTTTGTCCATCACTGAGTTTTTCATTCGTAAGCTCCTTTCTTACCTGGAAGAAAAGAGGAGAGGGCCCTCAGGTCCGATGTGCCAGCCGCTCGGGCCTGCACTGTCACTCCATGTAATGACCTGGCACCCAAGCCCTCTGTCCCTCAGGCAGGGCCTCGCACAGGTTCAGACAAGCCCAGGCCAATGTCACTTTTTGAGTCTCCTGGTTTAATTTTTAAAAAGAAGAAGAAAGAAATTTTAGTATGCATTTCGTGAGTATTTCGGTCTGTTTTAAAATTTTGTAATTGACAAATGGATGCTTTTAAAAATGCAGTGAAGGGAATTCCCTGGCAGTCCAGTGGTTAGGACTCAGTGCTTTCACTGCTGTGGCCTCGGGTTCAATCCCTGGTCAGGGAGCTAAGTTCCCTCAAGCCGTGCAGCGCAGCCAAAAAAGTAAAAAAATAAAAAAGCAAAAAGTAAAAACACAATTCAGTATAGTTGTGTTATCCCCACATAATCCTGTGTTAGCTACAGGATTTATAAAATATCGTGATGTACTTTCTTTTCTGGGACATGAGCTTAAGTTTTATCACTGAAGTCCATCTTTTCAGTGTGACTCTACGTATAATCTCATTATGAAATAATTTAACAGTTTAACTTTGAGGCCCAAGATAAGTGGCCTCTAGCCACAAGCTCTGCGGCCTGGCATCTCAAGGCCTAGAAACAATACCAGGTCCCCAAGGACGCCAGCGTTGGCTCCCATGGGCTACCCGGGTCCTGCAGGGGGGTGTTTATTTAGTTGTAAGCCGCAGGTCGGGGGGGGTTGAAGTTCAAGAATATTTGAGCTTCCCACACCCCACAGCTGGTTTAAGATGGCAGTCAAGCTGATTTCACATAACCGATTAGCAACTGATTTCAAATAAGTAATTAGTAATTGGTCACCTTTTTATACATTATCAGCTACCCTGCCTCTATCCATGAATGGCCATATAGCTGACAGTAAAGAGAGTCTCATCTTGTTGGCAAAGAGTTTAGCCTACAGCTTTGAGCCTGTCAGCAGTTTTGCCTCTGACATTTGAGTAGCTATGCAGGACAAAGAGCATTTGATCTTGGTGTATTTTCTTCTATCTCGAAATGAAAATGAAACTTGGTCCAAAAGCTTGTGTTACGGTAAAGTAGCCAAAGAGTTTATACAAAGAGGCAGCTAACTGTACTCCTGGATTGTCAGAAAAAGAGCAGCTAACCTTATAGAGACTGAAACCCATAGGGCATTTCTATGGAAGGCAGGGGTAAGAAGCCCTATTTGCACTCTATTTATAGGGATAGTCTTCACAGGGAGGCCTGTTGTTTTGGACAAAATAAACAGTGGGGTGTCCACTGTCTGAATAGCGTCCACCAGCCTGTGACACAGAACGGGAAGTGCCCTTGGCGCACAGAGGCCCCCATCTGAGCTCTGACAGACGCCGAGGAAGCACCAGGTGGGTCCCAGGACGTCCTACAAAGAAAACAGCACTGGTCCTGCTGTGTAGCATCTGTCAGGGGAGGGGATCGCGGGCTCTGGGCTGCGTCTGGGCAGCAGCAGAGAGAAAGCAGAGGGGTCAGCGGACGGGCCCAGGCCAGGCTGGGAGGACCCCATCATTGAAAAATGGGCAAAGAAGAAGCACAAACACCTTTTCAGAAATGGTCCCCAAGCGAGGAAGTGGAGACACTGGAACCCTGTGCACTGTTGGCGGGAATGTAAAATGGTGCAGCCCCTGTGGGAAACAGTATGGAGGCTCCTCAAAACAATAAAAAAATAAATAGAATTAATATATGATCCAGCAATTCCACGTCTGCGTATGTTCCCAAAACAATTGAAAATACAGTCTTGAAGAGAGATCTGTGCACCCGTATTCATAGCAGCATCATTCACAATAGCCAAGAGGTGGAAGCAACCCGAGTGTCCATCAACAGATTAGGGATAAACAGAATGCGGTACATACAGACAATGGAATAGTGTTCAGCCTTATTAGGAAGGAAATCCTGACACAGGCTACAACGTGGATGAACCTTGTGTACTTGTACTCAGTGAAATAAGCCAGACACAAAAGGACAAGTACTGTCTGATTCCACTTATATGAGGTCCCTAGAGGAATCAGATTCATAGAGACAGGAAGTAGAATGGTGGGTGCCAGGGGCTGGGGCAGGGGGAGGGGAGTTATCACTGTTGAACAGGGCAGAGTTTCAGTTGGGGAAGATGAAACATTTCTGTGGATGGATGGTGGCGAACAATGTGAACGTACTTAATGACATTGAACCGTACACTTAAAAATTGTTAAAATGGTAAATTTTATGTTATGTGTATTTTATCACAATAAAAAATTAGAAAAAGTAAAAATAAAAAGATCAGTAAAGGAGCAAACAAAAGGGTCCCCAAGATGTGGCCTCAGCAGTATCAGCTAAAGCATCTCCTTCCTACTTTCCCTGAAAAGTGCTGTTTCGTGTGTAAGGCGGGGGGCCGCGCAGCAACGCTGCGTCCTTGCTTTTGACCCTCCCCACCCGGGTCATCTGCAAAGGGCTGGCCCGGATGTGTCACAGCCAGAGCGACTGTGGCCACTCTGACCGCTCACTAAGGGTGGGCCCTCCACCACATTTTGTGGCAGGAAATTCGTGGCCTGGTTACCAGAAATACGCCTATGGATGGGAAAGCACCTTTTCTCAGATAAAAAGAGGTAGAAGATGGAAAGTGTAGATGCCAGCTTAAGGGGGAAGCGTGAATTCCCAGCTGTCGATAAAAGCCCCTGTGCCAGGGGCCAGGTGGACTGTTCCTGCCCTCAGAGGGCAGAGCCGCGATGGGGCAGGAATTTAAAGGAACTGATCTTCGTCGGAAGGAGCGCTGGAGGATGGCGCAGGTCAAGAGGTCAGGGCCCCTTCCAGCCGGGCCTTCCTGAGGAAAGGATGTTTAAGCTGAACCTGGAACAACAAATATAAACTAGCTGCTATCACCCGGTTTCCTGTTTTCATAAGGGGTGGAGTGAAAACAGCCAGGAATTCAGTTTCCGATGTGAGAGGAGGGAGAAAGGGGCCGTGGGCTCAGCTGTGTTTCTGGTCAGCAGGGCAAGGGCAGGAGGTTAGGGACCGTGAGAATTTCTGCCCCCTTCCCTCCGCCCTCCCGTCCTTCTCTTTATCAGACAATTAGAAAAAGAGACAGTTCGACCCCAGGTCTGCAAAAAATAGGTGGGCCTCATTTCCTTGTCTTCAGTTGACGGCAGGCAGCCTCCTGGTCAAGATACACTATGTCTCCTTGAGCAAACAGAGCACGGTCAAGTTCGCGTCAGGGGTGACGGGACTCACGCTTTCCCACGGCCGCCCCTGGCTCAGGCCCTCGCTACCTACCCCACCCCACCCAGACCAGCGTCTTCCAGCTGCCGGCTCACCCTCCAGCCAGAGCATCAGTTGTTTTTATAACAAATATTTGTAGAGCATTTTTGATTAAAGTGCCAGGAACCAGGTCAGGTTCTGGGAAGACAGAGTTCCAGCCTTCACGGTCATGTCACTCCACCGAGCAAGGATACTGGCCCAGAAGCAGGTACAAACGCACTTCCCATCTCAGTCCAGCGCATCCGTGACCCCTTTATGGGTTTTCTCTCTCCATACCTGTGTCCCACCCGGCCCTCAGCTCGTCAGCCTCCTTCTTCAGTCTTTCTCTTTAACCTCCATCCTCCTGTCTTGTTTGTCTCTCTCTGTAATCAAACACCTAAATTTTTGTCCCAGTTCTGCCACGTACTACCTGTGCCGTCTTAGACAAGTTACTAGCCTCTTTGTCCTGAATTCCTCACTTGTAAAATGAAGATGATGGCTCCTACTTTGCCTGTGGCCTGGAGTTGTTATGAAAATCAAATACACCCGTGGATTAAAAGGGCTTCCTAAACTGCAGAATGGTCCACATGTATATTTTCTCATCATGTTCTATCTCGTGGTAAAGGTGGCTTGTCCTTTTGTAAGTTGTGAACTCCCTGAAGAGCAGGAGTCTCTCACAGTTGCAGCAGATCAACCAGGCTTCGGGTCTCAGCTGGAGGACCAGCAGGGCCCAGGTTCCCCACCTCCAGGAGGACGTGCCCGGCAAACTCAACGGGAGGGGCGCCCCCGGAGTTGTACAGACCCGACCCTCCCCCAGGACGGGATCCGAACATCTCAGAAAACGGGTGGGCTTTACTCTGCCACATCTTACGTTGCCTTTAAGTCTTAGACCATCTCTAACCCCAAGATCAGGCTCTTCTGAGGGTGTGTTTTAGATGTGGGTGTACAGAGCACACCACCAAGCGATGACTCGCGTTCAGGTCCACACGGTCGTCAGGGAGAGGAATGACTACTCTCAGCTCCTGGCCACATGGGGCAGCCCCAGGACCCCGGCCTGCATCTCCTCCACACAGGACACGATACATATGCTGCCTCGGTTTGCTCACATTCTAAAAGAAAGCAGGTGAAATTGAAACCAGATGATTGCAACCAGCTGACTGAAAGAGGAAGGCAAAAAAAATCTTAACTTAAAAATATGAATTTGACTCAGAATACTCACGTGACGCAGATAAACAGAAAATCATTTCTGTGCTTAGGCGCTCATCTGCACTGAGAAACCCAAAGAAATCATTGTGATTCTTGAAATCTGAATTCGTTTTATTGTGACTGCTCCAGGGCTCAAACAACAGAAATTTATCGTCTCAGTTCTGGAGACTGGAAGTCCAAGATCAAGGTGCCAGCAGGGTTGGTTCCTTCTGAGAGCCGTTCTCCTTGGCTTGCACACAGCTGTCTCTTCCACATGTCTGTTCACATTGTCTTCCCTCTGGGTGTGTCTGTGCCCAAATTTCCTCTTCTAAGGACATCAGTCATATTGGCTCAGGGCCCACCCATGCGACCTCATTTTGCCTTCATTACCTCTTTAAAGATGTCTCCAAATCCCATCTCCAAATATGGTCACATTCTGAGGTTCTGGGGGTTAGGTCTCCAACATATGGATTGGAAGGGACACCATTCAGCCCGTAACAGGATCCCAATGTCTCAAGACAGTTCCTGCACAGGTACGCATAGCCTTGTCTTGCTAACTTAAAAAGCTTTTCCCCAATATACTTTTCATCAAACTGCTTGAACTGCTTTCCTTTGAAGTATATAGCATTAATGAGGACCCATTTTGTCAATAAATCAACTGACTTGGCAGGCAATACCTCTACCATTTTATCTTTTTTTTTAAAAAAGAAAGAGAATAGGTCTAAGTAATATTAAACCACACACGCTGGGATAACGCACAGAAGAACACACCATGAGCTGAGGGCCACCTTCTCAAACTGTGTTAGGGTCAATATGCCTGGAAGCCAAATTAACATAAGTTTGCTGTTGCCATCAAACCCTGATCCCTGCATTTTCACAGGGTGTTTGAAAGTATTAACAAGTTGGAGTTCGGAGAGTTCGGGCCGTTGTCTCTGCAAGAAGGCCAATTGTAATCCTTTTAAAAAGAAGTTAGGGATGAACAGAAGAACAATATTAAATAGTTCGTAAAATAGAGAAATGTCTATAAAATAAACGGGCAGGTTGGGTACGGTGAGATAGTCCCTGCATCTGGCTTTAGGAAGAAAGCTTTTCGGGACAGAATGATGAGAATGGTGCCGCGTCAGGTGTAGAGGAATACAGCGGGATGGGGAGGAAAAGGCACTCGTGTGGGACTGGGGTGGCAGCGAGGACCCTCGTGGAAGGCGGTGTATCTGGGCTTAGACTCCGGAGACCTCACCGGGACCTATCCTGTCCCAGGCATTGCGTTCAGGGCTAGAGATGCATAGAGGTAGTTAATCCTCCCTACATGACCCCTGGGAGGAGGGTCCTACCGTGATCCCCACAGGACACAGAGTAAGGAGGCTTCTCACAGCCCCTACGGAAGGAGCGTTAGAAGCAAGAGTCATTCCCACTCGTAACGTCAGATCATACTGCGGCAAGTTTCTTTATTTATTATTTTTTTTCATTTTTACATCCCCAGCATCTGGGCCAAAGTCAACATTCAAAGTGTTCGTTAAATTAAGCTTTAAAAAAAGGAGGGATTAGCAAATATACACTACTGTATAAAAAATAGATAAATAACAATGTACTACTGTACACAGGGAACCATATTCAGTGTCCTGTAGTAACCTATTATGAAAAAGAATATATATATGTATAACTGAATCACCTTGCTGTACACCAGAAACTAACACAACATTGTAAATCAGCTATAACTCAATTAAAAAAAAAAAAGAAAGAGGAAACTGCCTCAAATACCAGGCAGTTTTTGGCTTCTAGGAGCATGTTACTGAACAATGGGGCATGTCACTGTTCTGCTGATAAGTGCAGAGAGAACCTAACGGATATTCATTTGCTGATGATAATTGCTGTAACGCTTTTTTTTTTTTGTCTCCCAGAATAATTAAAAATAGAGCGCTTTCCCTTAAGTAACAATCTCACCAATTTGTGCGTGGCAGAAATATCCATGGAAATCGTAATAACAACAGAAGAATTAAATCTCTCCCTGCAGCCCTTTCTGCCTCCCAGGCATGTATGTGTTATGTGGACGCCTCTGGCTCGTCTGATCAAATATCTGACAAAACCTTTTATTTATTTATTTATTTATTATTTATTTATTTATTTATTTTTGGCTGCGTTGGGTCTTCGTTGCTGCGTGCAGGCTTTCTCTAGTTGCGGCGAGCGGGGGCTACTCTTCGTTGCGGCGCGCGGTCTTCTCATTGCGGTGGCTTCTCTTGTTGCGGAGCATGGGCTCTAGGCGTGTGGGCTTCAGTAGTTGTGGCTCGCGGGCTCAGTAGTTGTGGTGCATGGGCTTAGTTGCTCCGCGGCACGTGGGATCTTCCCGGACCAGGGCTCGAACCCGTGTGCCCTGCATTGGCAGGCGGATTCTCAACCACTGCGCCGCCAGCGAAGCCCCCTGGCGAGACGCTTTAGAGGCCTGGGGGACAGACCAGTCCTAAAACAATCCTCCTGATCCCTAAAGGGTTGATAACTTTCCTGAGAAATGAAAATCCTAAAAATCGTGCTGACGAGATAGTCCATTTCCGACCGACTGTCGCAGACTGTCATACATACAGGACCACGCTGTAAAGAGGATGGAGGCCATTGCATGACTGGCCACCACACCAAGGGAGATAGGGGCAGCCACTGTGGCCCTTTGGTCACTTTTGTTTCATGGCTGGATTCAAGGTCCTTAAAGGTGGAATTCTGTCGTGTGCTTTGCCTTAGACATCCAGCATGGAGCTCGCTTAGCGCTGGACTCATCGCTAGTCACCCCGCCCTTTTCCAGGCTCCCGAAGAGGTTATTTTCACTGAGGCTTGTGATATAATAAAAAATAATGCATTTGGTCTTTGTTCCCAGTTCCTGGCACAGAGCTCCTAAAACCAGGGTGATTGGAGGGTTGGAATTTTCAGGTCCACCCACTGACCTCTGCGGAAGGAAAAGGGGCTGGAGACCGAGTTCCATCACATGGCCGATGATGAATCCATCACGCTCACATAAAACCCTCAACGGTGGGGTCCGGGGACTCCAGGTTGGTGAACACATGGAGGTTCTGGGAGGGTGGCGCCCCGAGAGGGCGGGAAGCTGTGTGCCCCTCCCCCATACCTTGCCTATGCCTATGTTATATTCTTCATAACAAACCAGTAATTGTACGTAGGGTGCCTTCCTGAGTTCTGTCATTCTCGCCAATTATCAAATGTAGGGTGGGCTGTGGGAACACTGAGTTTGTAGGAAGCAGGGTAGAAATACAGGCATCCTGGGCACCCCGTTAGCAGCTGGAGTCACCCCTCTGGGGGCAGTCTCGTGGGGCTGAGCCCTTTAACTTGTGAGAGCTGAGCTAACGCTGGGTAGTTAGTACAAAGTTGAGTTGAATTTTTGGACACTCGGTGTTGGAGAATTGGTTGGTGTTCACCAACCTGGAGGTTCTCAAGGGTCTTTACTCCTGCCTACTCATAGTGTTGCTAAGTTCACAGCTGTTTTTTCTTATTAGTCATGATCTCTTTAGGCAAGACTTACTGAGAGGAAATCAGTCATATGTCTTCTCTCCAAAAACCTGTGAGCCATTCTAAGCAAGTTCTCAGTTCCCGGTTTCCTAATGTGAGTAAGAAATGACTGGAAACCTTCACCTCTATCAACAGACAGTACCTTTCAAAGAAAGAAAAATACAGTCTGTTGTGTTGCCCTTTAGCTTCCAAGAACAGTGATGGTTCACCAAGGAAAGCTTTTTATTCAGCTCCGCTGGGTCTCTTCCTGTCTTAGCAGAGAGATGGGTTGACTCTGTCTGGGAGAGTCCTACATTTGGGGAAAGATCACGTGACAAAATTAGAAAGAGACCAAGCAGCAGGGTTAATATTTGGTGGACTGAAACTTGTTCTCTTCATGAGCAATCAACCATGAATAAATTGACGATTAGAACATCCGATCCGAATATGTGCAGAAGTGCCTTGTGCATAAGCTATCATAAAAGTGTTATGTTCACATATTTGTGTGAGTCATTTGTGATTAATTAATAAAAGGATGTTTGGAGCACTTTGTGGGCTCCCTGCTCCAGTCACGCAAGTCGACTTGTTCCTCAAGACAGAGCTACATACACAGGGTGTTTGGGGGAAATCCTACCATGTCTTTGTTCAATAAAACTGAATTAACTAATATCTTCACTATTTTTAATAAACACAGAAAACCTATTACTATTTTTAATAAACACAAAAAACCTATTACCTTAAAAATTTGGTTTCTCATATGTTAGTTTGAAATCAATTCCAAAATGGATTAATAAGAAAAAATAAAATTATAAAAACTCTAAAGAAAAATATAGGTGAATATTTATATGACTCTTTGTTTTTGCCTTTAACAACTTTTATGTTGGTGTTTCAAGCAAAACTGAAACAGAAAGATTTCCACTCTAACATCCTGTTGTGACACGAATCAGCAAAAAAATGTGGTTTCTCTTTCCCTTTTTAGCCAAGAATTAGAAAGTTGGAATGCTCAAGTCTTACAAAACCCACAGCGTGTACTTGGCTTGTGAGATTGGAGTTCTCTAGGCAGGGCCAGCTTCGCAAGCAGATGACCTTGTGTATTTGCAAAAGACCCCGCACTCAGAAGGACCCATACTTGATCTGATGTTTGGCTGTCCTGTCCTGAAATTCAAACCAGGGACCTCTCATTTGCATTTTGCACCAGGCCTCATAAATTATACAGCTGGTGCTGGTGGTGGGCTCTGGAGATACAATAGTTCATTGTAATCCAGTGTAGCAAATGCTTCAGCTTCAAAGAATTAAACACACAGGGGGAGCATTTAACCCTCAGGGCTTAGTGAGGGTTAGCCAGTGATGCCAGGGGTGGAGCTGGGGAGGCTGGTGGAGGGAGAGGGGTGGAAAGGAAGGGTTTTCTGGGTAGAAAGTGGAAAGTGCAGAGCCCCAGAGGAAAGACAGAGCATGGGATAGTCAGGAAACTATGACTAGTTCAGTCGGGATGGAGTCAAGAGTTGTCCTCAGACGAATGGCGAAGGATGAGGAGGAGAGTGGCTAAATTAGGAAGCGCCTTGTATTGCTCTGTGGGGCTGCCATAACCAAGGACCACAGGCTGGGGCATAAACAACAGAAATTTACTTCTCACAGTTCTGGGCTGGAAGTCTGAGATCCAGGTGTCAGCAGGGTTGGTTCCTCCTGAGGCCTCTCTCCTTGGCTTGCAGACAGCCGCCTTCTCACTGTGTCCTCACGTGGCCTTTCCTCTGTGCATGTGTGCCACGGTATCTCTTCCTCTTCTTATATGGGCACCAGTCCTATCGGATTAGGGCCCCACCCCATGACCTCATTTAACCTTAATTACCTCCTTAGAGACCCTATGTCCCAATACAGTCTCATCTGAGCTCCTGGGGGGGAGGACTTTGACATATAACTTTGGGGGGAGGACAGCTCAGTTCATGACACACCTTGTTCATCTTTATCCTAAAGGCAAAGGGAAACCGCCCAAGCTCATCTCAAGTCTCAGGTGTTCTACCTGGGCGCACAGCAGGACCACATGTTCTAGGCTCCCTGCAGCCAGGTGTGGACGTGAGGTTGAGTCTCCCTGGCAGGAGCAGGTGGACGTGATGCCGTTTCCACGCACCACCCTGCATGCTCCTTCTTCTGCAGCGTCCTTGGAAGGTGGGTGTTGACTGTGCCAGAATCTAGGTCTCTGAACCACCACCTGAACAACCCTTCCATGACTTTACAGTGGGCGAGAGATAGTTTCTACTGTGTTTAGCTATAGAGACTGCGGGTTTAGGTTGTAGCAGCCAGAATTACCCAGATTTACTGTGGGCAAGACCTCCCTGCCAATCGGGAGAAGAATGGGTTGAAGAAAAGGAGGACGACAGGGGAGGCCACTGCAGGAGTCCGCCCGCCCAGCAAGGATGGCAGCCTGTCTGCAACTTCAAAATCTGCAGCCGGGGTGACAGAGGGGAGAAGGTGCCCTGTGTCTGGCCTGGTAGCCAGAGGGGGGTTGCCTTGCCCTTCAGGTCACTCCAGTTGGTATCTAACAAGGAGCACCAGGCACCAGTGCCCAGGATGCAGACTTGATGGCATGAACCCCACTGCTGCTCTCGTGGATCTTACGGTCCCAGAGCTGAAAACAAAAGAGGGTTGGGAAGCTAGGCGATGATGTCCCCTTTGCATGAACTGAGACAGAAGCGCTTGTCGGGGTGTCCAAATGGAGGATGAGGTGGGCACCTGGAGATGTGGGAGCTCAGGAGAGAGACCTGAGCTCAACGCGTCAGCTCTGGGCGGGCAGGTAGACCAGAGATGTGAACCACGTCAGCTCGGGAGGGGGAGGCTGGGAGAGGGCCAGGCCAGCCCTGCGAGGAGCGGCGACACTTGAAGCCTGGACAGAGGACGGCGCCTGACGTGAGACCAAGCAGGAGATGGTCCGAAGGTGCAAGGACGATCAGGGCCCCTTGGCGGAGGAAGCCACCAACAGTATCAAATGTTGCCCAGGAATCAGGTGCCTGTTGAATTTAGGAACAAGGAGGGTGGTGGGGACCATTTGTGCAGCTCGAGCTCCAGTGGAAAGAGGCCGTGTACACAGCTGCTCTGTGGATGCTTCTTGTGACCAGGCTGCAGTCTGCGGGGAAAGGTGGGTACCGATCTCACACTTTATTCACATTAATTACCAGATGGATCAAAGTTTTTGTTTTGTTTTGTTTCTTTTCTCTCTCTTTTTTTTTTTAAATTAATTAATTAATTTATTTATTTTTTGCCTGTGTTGGGTCTTCGTTTCTGTGCGAGGGCTTTCTCTAGTTGTGACAAGCGGGGGCCACTCTTCATCGCGGTGCGCGGGCCTCTCACTATCGCGGCCTCTCTTGTTGCGGAGCACAGGCTCCAGACATGCAGGCTCAGTAATTGCGGCTCACGGGCCCAGTTGCTCCACGGCATGTGGGATCTTCCCAGACCAGGGCTCGAACCCGTGTCCCCTGCATTGGCAGGCAGATTCTCAACCACTGCGCCACCAGGGAAGCCCCGGATCAAAGTTTTAACTTGAAAACAAATCATTAAAATATTGGAGGAAAGGAGACGTTCTAAGCATTCACAAAACCTGGAAACTAAGAGACTGATACATTTAACCACGTATGAACTTTTAAGATTTTTAACATGGTGAAAATACCATGTAAAATAAAAGACAAACTAGGGACATACTGAAAACTCATTTCCTAGACAAAAGGTGAATTTCGTTCATATATAAAACGCTCCTACTCATTCACGTAACCCTAGGGAATATATGGGTGAAGGATATGAAGTCAGTTCACAGAACAGGGAATGAGAAACGGCTCTGAAAAATAAGGAAAAAATGGAAATAAACCTTACTCATAAAAAGAGAAAGGTAAATGCTTGACGGGCATTCTTATTAAAAACTCTTATAAAAACCAAGGATAAAAGGATATTTTTAAAACCATTTATGTAGATTTTATTTCAATTTCAGTACCTTGTCACTCAGTATTACACAAATGGTTGTATTCTGGAGATCTTGTTTAAATTATGTGCAGATTACAGAATTATATTTTCGTTTTTTTAATTTAATTTAATTTAATTAATTTATTTATTTATTTTGGCTGCGTTGGTTCTTCGTTGCTGTGCGTGGGCTTTCTGTAGTTGTGGCGAGCGGGAGCTACTCATCGTTGCGGTGCGCGGGCTTCTCATTGCGGTGGCTTCTCTTGTTGCGGAGCACGGGCTCTAGGCGCAAGGGCTTCACTAGTTGTGGCACGTGGGCACTAGAGCGCAGGCTCAGTAGTTGTGGTGTACGGGCTTAGTTGCTCCGCAGCATGTGGGATCTTCCCGGACCAGGGCTCGTCCCCTGCATTGGCAGGCAGATTCTTAACCACTGCGCCACCAGGGAAGTCCCCAGAGTTATATTTTCTTAGTTAAAAATTTAAATAAATGGACATATAGAGAGTAAAAAAATGTAAGTTTTCCTCCGATACCCACTACTCCAATCTATCCCAGAGATAACCACTGTTAGCAGTAAAGATGTAGCCCCTTAAACTTTTTCTTATGGATTCACATATATAAATTCACATATACACATACAGGGTTTTGTTCACAAAAATGACATCATACTATACACATTGTATTGCAAAATACATTTTTCACTTAATTTGTTTTCATGATCTTTTTCAGGAACTGCATACACATAACAGGGAAGAGCCAAATCTGACTACATGTTGGATCTGTTTCTGTTACTTTAACCTTTGCTTCCCCTTGCTTTTGTTCACCAAAAGGATACTGTCTATACTTAATGGCCTGCCTTGGGGAACCCTGCTCCTCTGCCTGAATATTAAACCAAAGTGGTTCAAAGACCACTGAAACACCCCAAAGAGAGATATTAACTAATTAGGTTCACTTGGTATGTTGAATTACATGGCAAGTGTTGTCAAATAAGTAATAAATCTTCTTAGGTTATATTGTGTGGCAAATGGTACAGGTATTCTAGGGATTATATGGAGTTCCTAAAATTTGATATGTCCTGGTAAAATGTTATCAGTCATAATTCTAGCTATTGTCTGAAAAGTGTTGCATGTCACAGCAGTAGCCAAGTTACTTTGTCAGTTGCATTGTAATCAGATTTAAACATGCTTCTTAACTCCTTAACTGTCATCATTATAGACAGTTACGGTTTCACTCTGATGCCTTTGCAAAAATGTTTCCTCTTCAAGAAGTTTTATAGAAGGGACCTTTGGATAAATATAAGTTTCTGGCTTTCAGACCATAATGCTGAACTGGGTAAGAAATTGAAGAATTCTAATGGGAAAACTGATGGCTTCATAAAGCTGTTTTAAAAAAAGGATTAGTTACATAGGACTGAGTAAACTGGTGAATATGGTTATAATTTGTATAGTTTCTATCTGAAAAATGACTGGTTTCAATCTGTTTTCCAGGTGTAAGGAAAACCTTCCCCTTAAACTAATTATGACGTAGAGTAATTTGGTAAATTATACCTTCATAAGCAGAATTGAAACATTTCTCTTTTTCTCTCTACTTGGTTGATCCTGCCTGTAGCATATGCTTGTCTCAAAGATTAAGCCATGCCTGTGTACCTACGCACGCCCAGCAAAGTGAAACTGCAGATGGCTCATTAAATCAGTTATGGTACCTCTGCCTGCTATTGCAACTGGATTATGCTAATCATTGTTCTTTGTTTCCAAATTGTTTGTGCTTTGTGTCTCCCTGCTGCACTATGTCTTTGTCAGTGTTACTAGCTGCATTACTTATATATCCTGTCTATTTTATAAGATCGTTGTCTCTTACAGTACCCAGTGTGTAACCAGGCCTCCAACAAAACTTCTATGGCTAAACATCTTGAGGAAATAGATCACATTTATAACATAAAATAATTGTAATAGTATCATTCTAGATATGGGAAGAAGCAACAAGGGAAAATGTCTCCTGCATCATAATTAGAGAGAGGATCCAGAGAATCTTTAATTATCAATAGGGCCTAATCCAAACACTAGCACCTGGAGTGACATACCAAGGACTTTCACCTGATCTGGGATAAGTCTCCCAGTGCCGTGGGACAAAATGTGATCGTGAAATGTCTCCCAAATATCGGTCAAAATCCTGACCAAGAGGAGAGGATCTGAGAAATGGAATATTTCCTGCCACATCAGTCATTAGCGATTGCAGCCCTCCAACGTGAGCCAGTGAACCCTGAGGAAACTCAGGATATGAGAATACAGGATACAGGCTCCAGAGAGCTGAGGTGCATTATCAAGGGGGTGATTTCAGTGAGCCCAGACTCTTGCATTTTCCCGTACATAGAAAAACGCTAAATTCCTTGAGATGCTGCCTCCCGGGCTTGAAACCCTCAAAATTCCCACCGAATAAATCATAACTCTCAACTTTTAGGTTGTGAATTGTTTTTTCTAAGTCTACAGGTGTAAAGGAGACACTTTCCAGAGAGGAACAAAAAAAAAAAAAACAATGTTTGGAACACCGGCCCTGATGGCGGACGCTCCCAGAAAGATCCACCTGATGAAGCAATTAGAACGGTCCTCACTCCTTTTTCCACAGGATTATGGAATAGACACTGACAGTGGGGAATTGTAACAGGGAAGAGCCAAATCTGACTACATGCTGGATCTGTTTCTTTTACTTTAACCTTTGCTTCCCGTTGCTTTTGTTCACCAAAAGGATACTGTCTATACATAATGGCCTGCCTCGGGGAACCCTGCCCCTCCGCCTGAATGTTAAACCAAAGTGCCTTTGTTCAGGGAAACATCCAGACCCTGTCTGCCTGTGAATGGCTGCAAGAAAGAAGAAATTAACACATCCCCTCCCCGAGGCTGGCCATTCCAGGGGACATTTGCAAAACTTATGGCCTTTTTACTTTACTTCCTCATCTCCTCCCCCTCTCTGTGCTATAAAAGAAACTGGCATCCAGACCCCGATAAAATGGTTTTTTGGAGACACTCATCTGCCGTCTTCTCAGTCTGCTAGCTTTCCGAATAAAGTCTTATTCCTTCCTTCAACACCTCATCTTCCTGCTGTGCGGCAAGCAGAGGGAGCTTGTCTCGGTGACATATAGACCAATCACATTTTTTTTTAATTTCCTGCATCATATTCCATTATATAAATGAATTACATTCTTCAATGGAGAAAAAAATTAAAATTGGATTAATTCCATTTCATTGTCTTCCTTTCCTCTCCCACCCTTCCTCCTTCCCCCTCCACTGCTTTCTTCATTTCTTTTTCTTTCCTTTTTTGCTATTAAAAAATAATGTTAACTGTATACTTAGAAATGATTAAGATAATAAATTTTATATTATGTGTGTTTTTACCACAATTAAAAATAATAATTTAAAAACCCTGTAGATCTGAATATTTAAAATAATGCTGAAGAAAAAAACCTGGAACATATCTGAGCATGTGTGCAAATGCTTCTGTACAACAGATAATCTAAAAGTGAGAGTGCTGGTCCCAAGGGAACATTCATCTGCAATTGAAAGACTTCCAGAAAGTCTTGTTAACTTCCCTCCAAAAAGCCTAATTTATACCACACTTCTTCATAGTCTGACGGGCACTGGGAATTACCAAGCTCTAAATTATAACAAAGGGCAGCACAAGGGTTCTTATGGGATTGCACACTCTGTCTCAGAATTTCTGGGTAGTGCAAAAAAGACCAAGACAAAACAAGACAAAAAGCAAATTCTAAAAACAGGAACCAGGAGTGCAACAATGAGAACGATGTGCTCCCTCTTAAGGTCATTTGCCTCTTGCATAACCACAGAGCAGAAAACCCAAGAGAACGTACTGAAAACTCTTAAATGACTAAGAGTTCACCAATTTGGCCATATATACAATAAATGCTGTGATATCATAAGAAATATATATTGGTCTCTGCCCCCAGATCCTGACACAGAGCTCCTAAATCCCTTGGCACTTCCTGGGTGACAGGAGCATCACTTGTTCTAAGGAGGCCAATCCTGGTGGCTCCCGGATGGCTGCAGGGTGGGGCTGGTCTCCAGAAAGACCCAACCGTGATTAGATGCTTGAACTTTCAGTCCCATCCCCCAGGCTCCAGGGAGGGGAGGGGGCCTACAAATTAATAATCGATCATGCTCCATGAAAATTCCTAAGTGACGGCTTCTGAGAGCTCCCAGGATGCTGAACACGTGGAGGAACTGGGAGGGTGGGACACCTGGAGATGGCACGGAAGCCCCGCCCCTTCCCACGTACCTTGTATACTTGTCTCTTCATCTGGCTGTTTCTGAGTTGTATCGTTTAACATAAACCAACTGGTAATAGAAAATAATGCATTTTCCTCAGTTCTGAGAGCCATTCTGGCAAATGTGAACCCAAGGAGGGGTTGTGGGAACCCCATTTATAGCCAGGGGCTCAGGACCACCTGGGACTTAAAATCGGCATCTGAAGGGGGGGCAGTCTTATGGGACTGAACACTTAAATTCTGGGGTCTGAGCAAACTCCAGGCAGTTAGTGACGGAACTGAGTTAAATTGTAGGATGCCCAGTGTCCCTGTAAATTAGAGAACTGCCAGGTGTGGGAAAGCCCACACAACTGGTGTCAGAAGTGTGTTTAGTAGTAGTAGAGAGGAACAATGTATCTCTTTAATTGTATAAGCTTCAATTGTTTACTTATATTCCATCCATAACCAGGTGAGGAAAATGTTTACAACTGTTATAATTACAATAAAATTTAGAAGTAACCATAACAAAAAAAAAAACCCAAACTGTGTGGGACTTAATATAAAAACATAAAACCTAGACAGAGACATACAATAAAGGATTTGAACAAATAGAGACCCCTCCTCTCGTTTTCCTGAGCAGAAGACTAAATATTGTATATAGATTAATTTACTCAAATAATTTTTATATGCTTAATGTCCTACTAATCTCTCCAAAAAAGAAATCCCAAAGTTAAAAAAAATTATTTTGGGTATTGAAAAATTATTCTAAAGTTCACCTGGAAGAATAAAGATGAAAAAAACAGGTGGCTGGGGAAAACATATCATTTTACAAATAATGTTGAGAAATTGACTATTTGTAAATAAATCAAATTATATTTTCTCCTGAATGTCAACAACACAAAAACAAGTTACAGATAGATTAAACAGTTAAATCAATTTAAAAAGTAAAAACACAGAAGAAAAAATAGGTGACTAATTGGTTTCTCAATGGGAAAGTAATTCTAAGACTGAAAGCAGAAAGCAGAGTCAAAATCACTAAGGAAAAACCTAGGTTTTACTACAGGAAAAAAAATTGTTCATTAATAAAACATCATAAGAAAATTTATGAAAAAGTTCTCACCAATAGTAAAAGAAATGCAATAGGTGTGTATCCTTGTATAATACATAATGTTGCAGATGTTTTTAATTTATGTAAAAGGAATTGGATTATATGCCTCCTTCTACCTCTTTTTTCACTCATCATCTATCCACCAGACTGAACGTACACCTAGCCTGCACTTTAGTTTCCGACTCCTACGTAGTTATTCCAAAGCATGCCCCACATTTGCATGATCTGTTCCCCTCTGACACGGGCGCTTAGGTGGCTTCCAACTCCTTGCTCTACACATGAGGCCACAGTGAAGATCCCGGTCCCTTGGCCATGACATCACTGGGCCACAGACCCGGAAGGGAGCCACCCAGATCCCGAGACAGACGCCCAGTGAGGACACTGACAGATTACTTCCTCTGTGGGTGTCTCAGTTCCTGTTCCACAAGTGCTATTCCCCTACTTCCTGGCTTTCACCAGGTTGCGTCCAACTTTCTGACACCAATCATCCAATGTGCCCAGAGCAGTATTTCAAGGTATTTCATTTGTATTTCTCTGACTACGAATTTACTGCCTTATTCTCTTTGATTTGTAGGAGTTCTTTGTATACGCTGGTATCAATTCCTCATTGATTTTTTTTAAATTTCGTAATTGAATTTCATTTTTTCTTCCAATTTTATTGGGATATAATTGACATACAGCACTGTGTAAGTTTAAGGGGTACAACATCATGATTTGACTTAACATACATCATGAAATGATTATCACAATGAGTTTAGTGGACATCCACGATCTCATATATTTTTCCTTGTGATGAGAACTCTTAGGATTTACCCCCTTAACAACTTTCATAGATAACATACAGAGTGTTAATGATATTTATCAGGTTGTACATCACACCCCCAGCACTTATTCATCTTATAACTGGAAGTATGTACCTTATGACCACCTTCCTCCAATTCTCCCTACCCCACACCCACCCTTACCTCTGGTGACCACAAATCTGATCTCTTTTTCTATGAGTTTGTTTGTTTTTTGAAGTATAATTGACCTACAACGCTATGGTAGTTCTTGGTACACAACATAGTGATTCGATATTCCTCTACATTTCAAAATGATCACCATGATAAGTCTAGTTACCGTTTGTCACGATACAAAGATATTACATTATGATTGACTATATTCCCCACACTGTACATTTCATACCCGTGACTTATTTTGTAACTGGAAGTTTGTACCTCTTAATCTGCCTCATCCATTTCTCTCTTCCCCCAACCCACCTCCCCTCTGGCAACCGCCTGTTACTTCTCTGTAGCTAAGACGCCGTTTCTATTTTATTACATTTGTTTATTTGCTTTGTTTTTTAGATTCCACATATAAGTAGAATCATATGGTATTTGTCCTTCTGATTTCACTTAGCACAATACTTCTAGGTCCATCAATGTTGCTGCAAATGGCAAGATTTCATTCTTTTTTATGGCTGTTATTCCATTATATATATATATGTGTGTGTGTGTGTATATCACATCTTTTTTTTTTTAATGGATCTTTGAGTATAACTGCTTCACAATACTGTGTTAGTTTCTGTTGCACAACAAAGTAAATCAGCCATATGCTTACACATGTCCCCATCTCTTCCCTCTTGCGTCTCCCTCCCTCCCACCCTCCCTATCCCACCCCTCTAGATGGTCACAAAGCACGGAGCTGATCTCCCTGTGCTATGCGGCTGCTTCCCACTAGCTATCTATTTTACATTTGGTAGTGTATATATGTCCATGCCACTCTCTCACTTCGCCCCAGCTTACCCTTCCCCCTCCCCGTTCCTCAAGTCCATTCTCTACATCTACGTCTTTATTCCTGCCCTGCCACTAGGTTCATCGGTACCTTTTTTTTTTTTTAGATTCCGTATATATGTTAGCATATGGTATTTGTTTTTCTCTTTCTGACTTACTTCATTCTGTATGACAGACTCTAGGTCCATCCACCTCACTACAAATAACTCAATTTCGTTTCTTTTTATAGCTGAGTAATATTCCATTGTATATATGTGCCACATCTTCTTTATCCATTCATCCGTTCGCTTGGGGGTTCTCCCCGTCTCCTTGGGCATCAGGGTCCCCCACCAGCATCCGGCAGGCGCCCTAGTTGTGGGGAGACGCGAGCTCTGCGTCCTCCCGTGCCACCATCTTGACTCCTCTATACCATATCTTCTTTATCCATCCATCTATCGATAGGCACTTAGGTTGCTTCCATATCTTGGCTGTTATGAACAATGCTGCAATGAACATAGGGGTACATGTATCTTTTTGAATTAGTGTTTTTGTTTTCTTTGAGAAAATACCCAGAAGTGGAATTGTTAATCGTGTGGTAGTTCTGCTTTTAATTTTTTTGAGGAACCTGATGCATTTCCCTGATGATTAGTGATGTTGAGCATCCTTTCATGTGCCTGTTGGCCGTCTGTACATCTTCTCTGGAAAAATATCTATTCAGGTTCCCTGTCCATTTTTCAGTCAGACTGCTTGTTTTTTGATGTTGAATTGTATGAGTTCTTTGTATATTTTGGATATTAACCCCTTATCAGATATACTGTTGGCAAATATAATTTTTATAGATATTTAATAATATTTTTATAATATTTTCTTTCAATTTGGCTATGGTGTTTCTTCAAAATTGAGTAATTTTTCACCTTATTAATTGTTTAGATTTTACCTTTCCTTTTTGACTATTATCAACACTTTTTTCAATTCAAAAAGAGTTACAGGTACTGGGACAACAGGGTACCCCATATGCAAAACAATTAAGTTGGACCCCTACCTCATATCATAGATATCGAAATGGATTAACAATCTAAATATAAGAGCTAAAACCATAAAAGTCTTAGGAAAAAACATAGCTGTAGATCTTCATGATTTTGGATAGGGCAATAGATTCTCAGCTATGACACCAAAAGTATAAGCAACAAAAGAAAAAAATAAACTGAACTTCATTGAATTAAAAATTTTTGTGGATCAAAGGGCATTATCAAGAAAGGGAAAATAGGGCTTCCGTGGTGGCGCAGTGGTTAGGAATCCGCCTGCCAATGCAGGGGACATGGGTTCGAGCCCTGGTCCGGGAGGATCCCGCATGCCGCGGAGCAACTAAGCCCGTGTGCTGCAACTGCTGAGCCTGCGCTCTAGAATCCGCGAGCCACAACTACTGAAGCCTGTGTGCCACAACTACTGAAGCCCGCGCGCCTAGAGCCTGTGCTCTGCAACAAGAGAAGCCACCACAATGAGAAGCCTGCACCCCGCAACAAAGAGTAGCCCCCGCTCGCTGCAACTAGAGAAAGCCCGCATGCAGCAGCAAAGACCCAATGCAGCCAAAAATTAAATAAATGAATAAATAAATTTATAAAAAAAAAAAAAAAAAAAAAAAAAAAAAAAAAAAAGAAAGGGAAAATATAACCTAAAGAATGGGAGAGAATACTTGCAAGTCACATATCTGATAAGGGTCTAGCATCCAGAATATATAAAGAACTCTTACCTTGACAACAAAGAGACAAACAAGCCAGTGAAAAAATGAACAAAGGACTTGAACAAACTTTTCTCCAAAGAAGATATATACAAACGGTCAGTAAGCACGTGAAAAGATGCTCAACATTATTAGTCGTTAGGGAAATACAAATGAAAACTACATGAGATATCACTTCCCACTCACTGGGATGGCCATAATTTTTTTTTTAAAAAGAAAGAAAATAACAAGTATTGGCAAGGCTGTGGGGAAATTGGAACCCTTATACAGTGCCAGTGGAAAGCAGCCACTGTGGAAAGAAGTTTGGTGGTTTCTCAAAAAGTTAAACATAGAATTACCATATGACCCAGCAATTTCCTCCTAGGTATTGTACCCAAAAGAATGAAAAACAAATATTCCAATAAATACACGTACGTGCACATTCATAGCGGGATTACTCACAAATAGCCGAAGGGTGAAAACAAACCAAATGTCCATCAATGGATGGTTGGATAAACAAAATGTGCTCTATCCATACAATGCAATATTATTCAATCATAAAAAAGGATGAAGTGCTGACACCTGCTACAACATGGATGAACCTTGAGCACATTATGCGAGGCGAAAGAAGCCAGACACAAAAGGAGTATATGGTATATATTATACTACTCAACTTACATGAAATTACCAGCACAGGTACATCCATGGAGATGGAAAGCAGGTTGGTGTCTGCCGGGGGTTGGGAGGAGGAGGGAATGGGGAGTAACTGCTTAGTGGGTACAGGGTTTTCCACTGGGGTGATAAAATATTTTTGGAACTAGATCACCGTGGTGGTTGCACAACATTGTTAAAGGCCAATGCACTGTTCACTTTAAAATGGTCATTTTATGTTATGTGAATTTCACCTCGATAAAAAAAACCCAATAAAATCGCTGATTTCTAATCCGTTTTTTTTTTAAGTCACAGAGCTCATCAACGATCAAACTGCTTATCGGTGCACAATAAGTGGCACACTGATGTGTAAAACACAGTCCCAACCCCTGATGAACTTAGAGTCTAGCTGGAGAACGCAACTACCATAAGAGACATGCCCTCCCTCGGTGCAGTGAGAGTTCAAAGACGCACGTCTGGTTACGCAGAAGAGGAAACATTTCTCGGAGAAGAAGACATTGGAAATGAGCTTTAACGGTTGAATGGAATTTTTACCGTTAGAGTTCGAGGTGCAGAAATACAGTAACACGAAGAAAGGTGTGATCCCTACAAGGGGTCACATGGTAAGTTTAAGGGCATCACCGAGTCCAGCCTCGTTGTCCTCAAAGCTGCCTAATTCCGGCATGGGCACTAGCAGGCAGGTGCCAGAGGGCCGTGACTCCACCCCTTTGCGGCCCCAGCACCTGATGCGATATTTGGAACATTCGTGGTGACCAATGAATGTTAAAGAAAGACAAAATGAAAATGAGCATTAAAGAAACTTCCTAAAAAGCACAAGCACCAGGAAATCTATAAAATGGTAGCGATAGCGAGTAGCATCTATTACTACTGAAATGGCCTGAGGCAAGTATGTGACCAGAGTTGAGAACACAGCGTAACTCGAGACGATGGTACATGGAATGAGTGGGAAGTAAGTGTGGGGCCACAGAGGAGCACTTTGCCTCCCGTCCTGTGGGGTTTGGGCTGCATCTCAAATACAGCAGGGAATCGTTAAGGTCTCCTGTCCCGCGATCCTGGTTAAGTAGCACAAACAAGTGGTCAGCAGGGGAAGAAGCGAGGGATTGTGCTGGCGGATCATGCAGCCAGGTGGGAACCTGCCCAGGCCCATCCTCCGGGCGCTGTGGAGTGGGATTTGGGGACACAGAGAGGGAAAAGCTCCCACGCACGGTGAGTGCATCCCCTATGGGGAGGAAAGCCTGCCGCAGAAGAGAATGCTGCTGGCTTTGTTGTGCCTGATGAAGAAAAGAAAGGGGCGGTCGGCACAGAACCTGGGTCCAGACTCCATGCAACACTCCACCACTGTCACGGCCAAAGCGGCCACGGCCTCCGTGCCTTCCTCGTTCACCTCCACCAAACTCTTGTGCGCAAACCTGGACAGACACAGGTCGCTGTCGGCTGACATGGCCGAGAAGTCAGCCCTGCCCTGCTGGAAGGCGTCAACCACCCCCAGACCCTGCAGCACAGACCCCAGGTCATAAGCCTCTTCCAGTTTAAATCTCGGGAGGAAAACTTCCACTTCTGTGCTTTTCATGCAGTCTGGGTGGGTCCAGGCGAGGAATTTCTCAAAAGTGAGATGTTTTTCCACCTGAAAGACCAGAATTCCACTTTGTGATTCCTACTTCAGCACATGTCAGGCACCCCCGACCCTTTCTCCTCTCGCAGAAGGACCAGCGCCCCCGTCACCTGCCGGGACAGGTGTGAGATCTCATACTGGCACTAGTTCACACTCGGCTTCCTTCCAAGCTGGGGGCTGGCGGGGAGGTGCCCGGGCAGCCCAGAGCCACCGGACCCTGGCTGCTCTCTCCTCAGCCACAGCTTGCAGGAGACAGACTTTATCCTGACAATTCTCAAGGCCCAGCTGACGCTGCTTTTTTTGCTTTGAACTTTGATTATTTTTGAAGGCACCAAGACATTGCTGCTTAGAAAAGAGATGGGAAAGAAAGGGCTCTCGGTGTAGCCCGCCCCGAAGGGAGATCTCCCCCGAGGTGGGGCCCGTGTGCTTTCTGGAGAAGAGACCTCACAGGGAGAGGCCCACGGCTGCAGCTCGGCCCACAGGACATGGGGACGCTGCCTGCCACCCAACGCCCGGCTAGAATCTACTGGGCAGCGGTCGGCTCTCAGCCTAGGGATCCACGCCAGAAGAAGCAAGGCGGCTGGGAAGAGCCATCTTGGGAGTTTCTGGCTCTGCCCCTTGAGTGAGGCTCCTGCCTCGTCCCCTGCCCCCATGTTAGGTCATTCCCTGTCTCAGGTTCTGAACAGAGACATGAAAATATAACGCTCATAACAATGATTATGATAATAACAGTGGATCCCATTTACACAGGGCTTATTGTGGACCAGCCAGTGTGCTATGCCTGTTACCTGAACTACCCCCATTTTATCCTCGTAATTAGGCTATCAGGCAGATGTTAGCCTTGTCCGCATGTGAGAAGACAAAGGCCGGGATGAGTGATGTGACAAGGTCACGTGGCGATAACGGGAGAAGTAGGTCTTGAATAACCGTTGCATCCAGAGCCCAAGAGCCTGAACACTGCCTGCTCCTGGTTGCCCGCATCCCAGCCTGAAAGGTGCACCCCAAAGGTGGAGGAGGGGCTTGACTTCTAGCCTAGAAGCAAGGATACGAGGGTGTCGCAGGGTTCAACTCACCGAGCTCAGAGCCACGTGGTCGTCAGGAAGCAGGATGACCATGCTGAGCTCCTCACCCGCGTAGGGCAGCTCGAGGACCTGGGCCTGCACCTCCTCGATGTGCGCGAGTCTAAACGTGCCTTCCTGAAACATCATCTGCACCGGCCTTTGCTCCTTCTGCCGGGAGTAAACACATGAGCCCGGAATTAAAAGCAGATTCTTGAACAAGGCAACAAGACTCCAGAGTGTTTGCAGCACCCGGGATGGAAATAGGATTTGTGCCCTAGTGCATATTTACAGACTGCCCACCAGCATCTTCCTGTTCCCATCACAAGGCATCTGCCGTCAGCAGACAGGTGCTAGCCTGGGAAAGGAGATGTTTCCTTCAGCAAAATAAATGTGACGCTCTGCATTTTCCAGAAAAGGAAGTCAGATTTGCCACAGTTAAAATACGCCCAGCAAATACACCTAACCAAACAGTATAATCAAATGAAGTTAAATAGAAAACTATTCCTATTGAATTAGAAAAAGGTTTTATGATAAAGTGGGATGAAACCTATAGTTTCACAGCAATGTGGTCCAGAATGTAGATGGATGCACAGGCTCAGAAAGCAGCGTGGCAGCAAGTGGAAAGAGCCACATGGGTCTTCATGCACTTAAATCCGATTGTCTCAATTCTGATACGCTAATTTGAGGAAATAACTTTTTTTAAACACAGAAATGCTATATGCATGCAGAAGTTAACTGAAATACTACACTGATTAAATTCATTTTAAAAAGTTGACACAGGTCACCTATTATAAAAATTAAGATAGTTTCTAAAATCCATGCCCGAAAAGTTGTTCTCCCCCTTCCCCCTTTGCAATTAGAAGGCTGATTATTTAAAGTACACCTTATTCTAAGAAAAGGGTTTTACTCCTATAAATTTCCTAATTGCATTAAAATCGTATTTTGTTTTAGGGGCTGAGGGGTTTGGCAAACTATTTTAATGCCTGCCTAAATCGAAGTTACACGTCAATGTCAAGACTAAGGTCTTTGTCAGTTTTAATATTAGAAAGCTATAAATACTTAATTTATAATGAGAAATTAATTAACAGCAAATCAAGTCTATATTTATTCGCATTTTTTAAATACCTGATTAAAGAAATATGTTTTCACTTTCTCTCCCTCTGTCCCCTCCCCCCGTCACACACATATCACACACTTCCTTAACACCTGTGGGCTGTTTAAAAAAAATTTTTTTTTTTTTTTGCTTTCTATCTGAGCAATTTGGGCTTAAAAGAAAACCTTGAGTTTCCAGAAATGAATGTATGATGGACACATTCATACAGCAATGACTGCATAAGAAATTATCAAGGCAGTAGAAGCAGTAATAAAATGCAAAAAAGTACCGGCAGAAAGTGTTTTTTATACCTTCAGTTCTTATCTACTGAGTTTAAAATTTCATTCAGAAATATTAAGTTTCAAATTATTTTAAACCAATCATTTATATTTTTACAAAGTTAATTTTTGCATTCAATTTCTTCATCAAATTCTCAGGATGTTCAAAAGCTTCCCCCACCTGGTTTACTCTAAAAGGCATCTCCCTTGTGTACGCTTCGTTGAATTGCTCATTCCACCTTCCTTTGAAGTAGACTGTGTTGATGAGAACCAGCCTGGTCTGCTCATCAATTGAGTTACCCGGCAACAACTCTGGAATTTTACCTTCAGGGAAAAGTAGAGAATACAAAGCATGATGAATCAACCATGATAAGGCTTATTGGAACATCCTTGATGATTAGTCTAGAACCAAACATTCTTTTTTCAAATTTGCTGAGTTTGGATTGGTATATCCAGAAATCACACACGCGGGTGGTATTTATTATCACTGGTACTTCGGGACATCTGCAAAGTCAGTGACGTGAACCACTTCCCCGTCACTCAAGGAAAACTCTGCTCCAGGTGGGAGAACAACACAAACAGAAAATAAGGGATGGGCTGGAGAGGCTACGGTCACCTCATGTGGTCAAATGCCCCAAAGCTACGTCCAGGGCAAACATTCCACGACTGCACGTGGACACGGCACAGGCAGCCACAACGAATGGCTCAAAGGGGAAATCACCAGCGATGGACAGCGTGAGTGCACTGATGAACTTCTGGAAGCCTCCAGAAAACATTTCACTATTTGATCCTCCAGACATTCTCAGAAAAGGTCAGGTGGTAAGTGAAAGGTACTCCCTTCTTCCCCTGGAGGTCAAGTCATACCTTTTCAATGAACTAAGAGCATCCCTGCTAATTCACTGCCGCCAGAGGAACAGGGGAGATGACTGCTAAGTCTTCAAGGAAAGACAACCTCTTGTTCTTTACTTGTTAATAAACGGCTCTCGCTTATTAACGGAAATAGCATCGTTCCTAGTGGTACTAAGTGTAGTTGGTGCAGAGGGGCCTGTGTGGGTCCAGCATCACACAGGGATCACGGGGGCCAAGACCAGAACATGCCACCCTCTGAAACAGAAACGAATAAGGCCCCACTCCCCCCAAAACAGTGATTTAAGTCTGCAGAATCCATCAGCCCCAAGAGAGGGTTTGCAGCTGGCCTACAAGTCTAGGTTTTTCACATCTAAGGATGGTAGTGCAGGCAAAAGACATGAAAGAAGCAGGAGGATATGTAAGCGTAATGTGATGGAGGTCCACGTGGACTCTAGACGGAGGAGCCCAAGTGTATGATCAGACCGTCAGTTTCCTTCCTACAGAGATGCTGGATTCACCCAACACGTGAACATTACCGGCCAAGTGAAAGCATGTTTTGCTGTGAGTTATTAAACTGGAAACCTGGCCTATGAGTTTCTTTTCATATCAGTCACTCTGGTCCTGGGTGAATGGACAAAATGAAGTCTCTGTTGTTGAAAATCCCAGCATCTGATCAGAACCTCTGGGAGTCCATGAAGGTTCAGATATGCCATGAGGCCCAGCCAACCCGGCGCTGACCATGAAAGACTAGTGACGTCAGAGGAGCAGGGAGCGGGGGAGGAGGAGGAGAGGGCGGGAGGGGGGATAACGTGTAATTCTGACCTTCAGTCTTTTTTGAGACCCAAGCGTTGATCTGTTTCCTGGACGGCTCTGCAGCTTTGGCAAAGGAGAGCTGCTCCAGCTCAGTGTGGTAGAACCAAAGACAGGCTTCCTTAAAGATCTTTGGAGGAAAGTGGTCAGTGAGGCTGTATTCCTAAATATAATGTCAGCGAGGTTCCAAAAACTCTGAACACTACATACTTTACATTAAAAAGACCAGACATCCCTTAAAAGTGATCATCCTAGTCTGCTAGATATTAAAAGATGAGTGTTTATAAATAGGTAAGTACTAAGCCATGAATAACCAGAAATGGATAAATGCATTTTAGAAGTAGTCAAATTTTAAATAATTCAAGGCATAGTTAGAGAATTATAAGTTTTTAAAATAATGTTCATAAGTTTCGGTTCTCTGAAGTCTTGCTCTCAGACTCTACATTTTGATTACAACTTTTATTGTTCTGTTGATTCAACTTACAGAGAGAAATTCACAGGTCTTCTCTCCAAAGAGCCTGTTGGCCGTTCTGAGCAAGTACTGAGTGCCAGGCTTGTTCAGTTCGGTGAGAAGTGCCCGGAAATCCTCGTGAATGTCTTTCTCTGTGTTTAAAGAAAGCACCTGTTAAGAAAAATAATTTAAAAATCATCAACATTGCTCTTCAGTCTCAACAAAAATTGTGAGCAAAAGTTTTTCCCAAATACTTCACAAAATGTTCCTTTAAAAGGACATTATTTTTATTCTACGTGCAAATTTAATACATACCAGAGGAGCAACACCATGTGGTGGTAGGGGGAAGATACAGAGAGAAAGGCGGGGGGTGGGGGGGGAGAGAAAACAGAACACATGTGGGTAAAAGAGGTGGCTTTTCTGCCTCAGTAGATCTCTCTTGTTTGAAGATGAATCACAGGAAAGAATGAAAAGGACAAGAATGGTTCAGAAAGGGAACTATTTTAAAATCTTGCATCCCAAGGAAAGTTTAAGTGTACCCTAAATGGAGGCAAACTTACCTCTAAAATTTACCCCCCATAAAAAGGATGCAGTTAAAAGCATTAAAAATCACAGTGGGAGAGACAGCACTTTCAGAGTCTGCCAGCTTACACAGAGTCCAAAGCTCGCTCTTCGAAAGCAATTCCCTCGATGTGACAAGCAGCAACATGGATTTCGCACACTGAGTGCCTGTTATTTTCCCGTTGAGCACGGGAGGGTGAGGACCGTTCCATGTCACACCTCGTAAAGTAACCAGACAACCTGGGGGCTCCCACATGAAGCTCCTATAAGGGTTCATTGGCTGGCCTAAAACATAGGAAAGTTCATCAAGAATAAAGAATACCCCTCTACACCGAAACCTTCACCCCCTCATACATGATCTGGGAAATGATTACCATACTGAAACAGAAAGGCGCCCCGACGGTGAAGGGGCTTGTGTGCAGGGTGGGAGCTCTGCCATGACACCAGCCTTCTGGTTTCCTCTTGGGCACGTGTCTCTTGCCTGCTCTATAAAATCCCCTGGGGACAGGGACAGACTCATTTTGATGTTGCTGAATATTTGTTAAACTAAGCTAACTAGCACCTATGCAGTCTGTACACGTAATAAGCACATGCCTTTTCACCCTCTTTGCATACTTCTGCTTATCCCCAAACTCAGCTGGAAGGCATGTTGGTATACCACTGACTTGAGACAGATATTAACCTACCCTTCTTACCAGTGAATCATTATAGTTACAAAGTCTTTTACTCTAAAAATGAGATAGATCTTAGCTGTTGAGATTTCAAACAATTTCGGTATCATATCCTGAACAAAGATAAAGTGCTAGGACAAAATTTTGATAGCCATATTCAGGTTATCAACTGGAAAAACTTTTCCCCCAAAAGATCTCACGGAGACCTCAGCCCTGCCCTTTGCTTCTGGTTCCCCAGGCAGCTCCAGCTCCCGAGACAGCACGCGTGTGCACCAGGCGTCCATCCCATCTTCCTTCGGGCAGTTCTAGAGAAGGAGGTCTGAAGTGGGGTGACAGAACATAACAATGGAAAAGAGTCCCTTCTCCAGGCTCACCTGGGCCAACTGGGCAGCAGTGTCTCCTTTTGCCCCCAGGAAGACCATGGCCAGGGCAGAGGAGATGCTCACGGGAGAATAAAACACGTTGCGTGAAGGGTCATCTTGACACAGTGTCTTTAAAAGGCGGAGGGCAAAGGCGCCATTTGCTTCAGAAAGAGCGTCCATGATGCTGGGTCTGAAGGCAGAGAGCGAAGAGAAAGGAGGCCACCTCAATAAACCCTGAATGCTGTTGACCTGACACATGGCGACTTTAGAATTGTACTTTTTTTTTTCATCTTAAAGCTCAAAAATATTTTATGGAGGGAGATCCATTTCCTGTTGCTCTCCATCCAAAAAATAAGTCCAATGTTAAGGTAATTAGCCAAGTGTGGTACTGGCAGCAGGTCAAGCCAGCTTGAGAGCCTTGGGAAAATCAACAGAAATCACTCACAGGTGCACTAGCGCGCGCACATGCACACACACACACACTCACACACACACACACACACACACGGCTCCTGGGAGCAGTGAAGTCCAATCCTTCCCCATACGAAGAGGAGGACAGGCTCAGGGAGGAGGAAGGGGAGGAAACCCCGGATGAAAAACGTGTAGGTGCTCTGCCTGGTCCCCATAACACCACGTCTATTCTTGCATATATTTATGAAGACTCCTCGTGAGATTTTCAGTTATGACTCAGGCCATGGTCTCCCCATTTGCCAGCTGATACCTGAAAAATGTATGAGATGCTGAATTGTATCCAGACAGGCTGGAAACGGGTGTGAAATGGGCTGTGAGGCAAAGAGCCGTCACCTACAGTGGCTGCTCAGCCTGATGGCCCTCGGCTCCCTACGGCCAACCATTATCCCGTAACCCGTAACCCAGCTCCGGGTGCCTGCCCTTCCTGTTCTCCAGACCTCAGGTGACTCTTGTACACTGGAAACGGGGCCGAGACAACGTGCATTGTTTTGTTCTGTTTTTTGTTTTTGGCTCAGAAACACGGATTTGGAAGCTTCCCTCATTCCTCCCACCCAAAGCCTCCAGAGTAGACTGAGCATGACAGGGGAAACCAGTGCCTGGGGGACACCGGAGTGGAAAGGCAAGGAGGAAGGGGGGGTCCAGGAGAGGACAGTCGGGGTGACGGGGTACAGCCAGCGAGAACGGGGAGGCTGCGTCTGTGAAGCAGGGAGGTCGGCGGTGTTCGCGCTGGTGGGCAGGTCGTCTGAAACTGGGGGCACATCTGAAACTGAACGAGGCACGGCATCGTCCCCCCGCCCACATTTCTCCGGCCCACCTTGGAAATGAGACCCTCTCTCACCCAACCGCTGGCCTCAGGCCCCCTTCATCCCTCACACGCTCAAAGCGCACTTGCCCTAAACGACCCAGCCTCCTGCCCCGGCCTCCGGAACCCCTGCAGCCCCTCCAAGCCACGTGTGAGCCTCCGAAAGCACTGTTTGCCCGACTCCGGTTAACGGCGCTCACCCTTCCCTCTCCACGCAAGCATCACGGCCTCGGGCGGCGTCTGAGTCCCCACCCTGCGCGACTCTCCCCGACCCTGCGCCCCGGCCCGAGCCGCACAGCCAGCGCTCCGGTAAACAGGCCGCCCCGCCCGCCCCGCGCTCTGCGGGAGGGGCCCCCACGCGCGCGCGGGCCCACCTGCCTCCTCTGCTCCGCGGGACCCCGACCGCCCGAGGCGCAGACCCGGCCACTGCAGCGCCCCGTGCCGCCCACCGCCCAAGACTTCCCGGCGCCGCGGGCGGGGCGCGGCCCGGGGGAACGGGTGGGCGGGGCCGACCCCCAGCCCCCCCCCCAGCCCCGCCCAGCCCCCGCCCAGCCCCCGCCCAGCCCCGCGCCGCGGGGACTCACAGTCCCGCCGCGACCCCGACCGCGGGGACGGGGGCGGGGACGGCGGCGGAGACCCGCGAGGTTTTGGAAGGGAAAGCGCGGCCGCCAGGCTGGCTCTGTGTCCAGTGAGAAGGGACACGGGGGGCGCGTGCAGAGGGGCGAAGAGGACCCGGACCCCTGGGTTCTTCCACTTCCAGGAAGCGGACACAGGTGCAGAGGCGCGCTCCTGCTGTAGGTGCGGAGGGCCTGGGGCTCTTTCCAGCGGGGCCTGCCCTACGTCGATGGAAGATGCAGCCAGGACGGAGGACTCCTCCAGGGCCCGCCGCTCATCAGCGGACCCGAGCCCACTTGCAGAGGCCAGCGCCCCTGGGGTCCGAGCCCTTGCCCACCGCCGGGCTTGGGCTGTGGTGCCGACGTGTAAGCCGAGCGGCAGAACAGATACGGAGTCAGAGGGGCTCGGCCGGGGCCTCCTAGGGGGGCAGGCTTCCAGCGGGTCTCAGTGGTTCAGGGTCATCAGGGCCCACACTCCTCCCATGCCTCCTGTGTCAGCTTCACCCCAGGCCGGCGGCCAGAGGCCCCAGCCACCGGAAGCATGTTGACAGGATGATATCTTTCTTTCTTTTTTTTTTTTTTGCTGTTAAAAGTGAAATTTATTACAATACAGTAAGTACAAGTGTTATTAAAAGCTGGTTAAAATTATAAAGTGTCTATATGATTTTTCTAATATAAATATTGGAAATAACAACTTGAACAGTTCTATACGTACGTAGTACATTGAAAACATAAAATCATGCACAAGGCTAAAATATCACTTTGCATATTATCCTTTTAGGTATCACTCCTGTCTTCTCCTGATTCCAGCATCATTCCAGAATATGAAGGGGTTACAAACTTCAAGGTTTCAGTGTTTTGAATGTATGTCAGTTATCACACATTAACAATGCTTTAAAATCATTGCTTACATTCTAATCACGTGGTTCTAGTTCCCAACTTTCCCTTTCTCCATAGGTCTTGGACAAAAAGTTGAGCTAGAAAACCTGTGATTACAGGACCCAGCATGACATGAATTCTCAATGATTCATTTAAAAGTGGCATAAAGTGTTATATATATATATTTTAAAAGTCCTACAGGACATGAAAGACAATAAGTACATCACATGTAAATAAGATTAAGCAGCTCACCCTCTGCTTGCTTACTTGGCTCCATGTCTCTACAGAAGGAAGAAGCCGAGCCACGAAGGAGATGGGGCCAATCAGAACTGCTGGGAGTGTGTGTGTTTTGGGGGGGCTGGCGAGCAGCATAGGAAAGGAACTGGGGAGAAATGTCAGATTATGAAGGGAAATTAAACAGCATTACTTATCCATTCTTCCCCATCCTGCTAAAGCAGGGGCCCGTTCCAGCCCAGCCCCCCTCCCCTGCCTCCCAGTGGGGGACCTGTCCCCCCAGCACTGTGAAGGCAGCCACTGCCTTTCAGACAATGTGAAGCCATAGCTGTTCCCTACCGAGAACACTTCACAAATTTGAGGAACAGCCCATAAAGTATAGGTTTGGACATTTCACAAATTCCAAGGACAGTCTGAAGCAGGCCTCAACACGAGGGGCAGGGGCAGCAGTTTTTATAAGCAGCTAACGCCCAGAGAGGCTCAGGGGTTCAGCCAAGGGGAAGACAATGCTTCTTCCTTCATGACAGCGCTTCCCAGACTTTCACGTGCCTGTGATTCACTTGGCGTCTCATCAAAGTGTATTAGGCCAGACTCTGCATTTGTAATAAGCTCCTATGGACCACGGAGGCGCTCCAAGGACACCCACAAACAGCGGGCACAGCCTGGGAGGGGAGCCATCCCGGGGTACGCGGGGAGGGCAGGACCACTCAGGGGTGTCCCAAATGCTGCAAGACAAACACAACCTTCTCAGCCACACCCGTCACACCTCTGACGCCTCGGCTACTCCCCGCTGCTGCGGGATGCTCGGCACAAACTTTCAAAAACCACTGAGCACACACTTTTTTTGCCATTTCAATCGCTGCACTCATTGCATCACTGATGTAAATTAAGGCAAGGTCGGCAGAGGGGAAGGTGTGTGGATAGCAAGCGTACCTCTTTCTGGAGAAGAGAACCTGCCGCAGAACGAAATGCTGCTGGTTTTGCGGCGCCTGATGGAGAGGGGGAAGCTGAGCACCGGTGCTGAGCGCTGCCTTCCTCGCTGGCCTCTACCGACTGCTGTGTGCAACCTGGGGTGATGCTTCGTAGTGAACATTCCAGGAAAGTCGGGCTTGGCCTTCTCAAACACACCAGTCATTCTTGAACTGCAGAGAAAAGACTCCAAGGCATAACTCTCCTCCAGCTTTAATCTGGGAAGGAAAGCTTGAACGTTAGGTAAACCTACACACACACCTATCACCCACGCCCCACTCCTCATCCCCACGCCCCAGAGCGCTTAGGCACTGAGTTCTGGTTCAAGACAATCCACAGACTTCTTTTTCTTTGTATAAATACACCAAGACTCTTCCCAAATTCTGGGGGTTTCCCTGCCCTATGGACACAAGAGTAAAACAGCTAGAAAACACCCGCTCTTTTAAAATGTTTTTTAATTTCAAAAGTTCTCATAGCCAATTGCTGTGTTTATATTCGTGCCATACACATTGCTGTGAGTCAGAGGATGGTCTGACAGAGGACAGACGAAGGTCACAGCTCAGGACTCTGACTGAGGAAGAGAAGGGCGTCGGGGATCCCCGGAACAGGAGGGACGGGGTGCAGCTTCTGGCATCCCTGTTTGCCCACACACACCAACTAACCGCCTGCCCGCGAGTTAGCATCCAGCCGTCTGGGAGCCCTGCCTTGTTCTGCGCGTCAACGAGGAAGGAAGAAAGGACAGAGGGGGCTTCTACTTGCATTTCGAGCCTCCTTCCCTGCCACTGTGCTCTCCCCAGTTCCCTCCTTGAGACACCCCCTCCCCTGCCCCCCAGACCTCCCAGGCCATTCCCAGAGGACCTTCCTTCTGGGCCGCTCCTGCCACCTGGAGTCCAGGTGAGCGCTTCTCCCAGTGACAACTGCTTGGTCACTAGCTCTAGCCCCAGCCTCTCCTAAGCAGCCATGGCAGATCTCATCCGTGCTGCCATAAGGGAAGTGCCTCTGATCCCAGGAGGAGAGGCAGGGGAATTGGCAGGCCCGCTGGAGCGTCCTGTGCAGTGACGAGCTGGACCTGGCTCCTGCAAGCCAGCTGCTAAACATGTGGCAACCTCAAGTCAGCCGCGGTGAGCTCATTTACGCCCGAACCAGCAAACACGGCTCGGACGTCCTCCCCGGCCCACACTCCCACCTGCTCTGGTTTTGCTGAGCCAGTTTGCCCTGGAGCCTGCAGCCCCTCCTGCAAGCTTCCTCTCGCCTTCTCAGCTCTCTGCCTTTTCTCTCCTCTAACGCAGATGCGGGCAGCCTCTGTGCACCAAGACCCGGGGAAAATTCCCTCCCATCCAGATAATATCCCCAGGGATAGAAGATGGATTTAACCAAGGACAAAAAAACAGAGCTCTCAATACGAAAACACTTTTCGTTTTTTCTCCCTCTCCTCCCAATAAAAGATACACAGGGGACGTGAAGTCCTTTCAGCGATAGATTAACAATGGAGAGATTTTGAAATGCTGTTTATTTTTCCAGTCAAAATCTTCCCCGTCTTATTATTTTAAGAAAGTACGATTGTATCTGAAAAGTATTTCCTTATCCGGTTGAATGTTAAGGATCCTGCCAGATAAGGGAAAAACAAGGCCCCCCAAAGGAAGCATTTTTCGGGGATTTTCCAGCACTGTCGAGAAGGGAAGAGGTTTGTGTTTTTCAAAGTACCTGTTTCATGATCTGACAGGCCCAAGAGAAATAACAGAATTGTGTTGCTGGCCCGAAAATCTGGCAAGCGCACACAAGCAGGCCTCGGTAACTGGGTCACAGCACCAGCCCCTGGGAGACCACAGCCAAGGTCAGTCCCTCTTTCCCTCGTAATGTCCAGTGAGGCCGACGTGCCGCACGGGCAGCCTTTCCTGTGTCATTTACAGGTGCTGTTAGCAGATCACAGCTCCGCGGGACTCGGACAGGATTTCCCAGCAGCCTACGAAGCGCTCACACTGACTCTGGCCCTATTCTGCAAAGGTTTCCGTAACGCTGAAGACCTTTTCTCCCCTCTCAACGCGTTTCTTCCATGAGTGCTTCCCCAAGTCGTGCTGCGTCGTCGTGTCATAATGAAGACTTGTTAACTCAATTAGCAGAGGGGTCTCGGCCCCTCCCACGTGCCCGGCGCTGGCTGGGTGCTGGGCACCCAGCTGAGGACATGACCCGTGACCTGAGGTGGCTCACAGTCTGATGAGAGACATGCTCAGAGGTACTTTCTAGACGTTCTGAGAAAACAGAGGGTGGCAGCCACACCCAAATACCCCAAGAAAATCCCCGTCAGACACTTAACTCCAGAGGGACTTTCTGGAGAAGCTTCTGTCTCCCACACTGGATGACCAGCCTGAGGACAGCCTAACTCTCCTTGACTCGTTTTTGTGTCCATAGCATCAACCACAGTGTCTGAAACGTATTTGTTAAATGACTGAGAGGACTCGGTGGGATGTGATTATCAAAAAATGCTATAGCTCTTCAGCCGGAAAGAGAGTTCTTCCCGGTAACTTAAGAGGACAGGGAGCAAGGAAGGTCCTCTGCGAATGGCCTGGAGCCTTCGGGGGGATGCCTGTCAGGGAGGGGCTTGGGGAGAGCACAGTGGCAGGGAAGGAGCCTCGACATGTAAGTTGGGCCAAATCAGGAAGGGTACCCAATACACTGAAACCGAGAGATAAGTGCCCCGCGATTCCTTGGTTTCCGATGTAAAGTGCGTGACGGTCAGCTCCCCTCCTCTGCGCATCTCCTGCTTTCAAATAGTTTAGCTTCCGTAGAAGAAAGAGGAGCTGGAGGGGAGGAGGAGCCATGTGACCAAGAAGGTGGCGGGTGGTTCCCTGTGTCCCAATATTCCCCAACATTGAAAGGTCAGGCTGATGTTCAAAAATGAACACCAATTAACCAGGAGATTCTGGGAATCACCAGTGCTTGCCTGGGAAGACCCAGCCAACCAAAGGACCCAGCATCATCCCCAGTGAGATCAAGCCCAGAGCAGGTGACCTCCACGGGATGGCACCAAGAGCCGTGATGAGGGATGTATTTGAGTCCCACAGAAGAATGCTTGGCAGTGCCGACCAGTCAGAGGGCCGGGAACCCTCCATCGGCTCGCTAATCTCACACCACCACCACCCTGTGTATTCCACGGCAAAAATGTTGTAACTTCAAGTATTGCCTTATGGAGGGGTTTTTCTGGACTAAGGAATTTCATAGAAGCTATGCAGATTTAAAGCTTCAGTTTCATGAAGAGATTTTTATTTAGAAAAGTCTTTCTAAATTCTGTCAGGGTGTGGATTTATGAGACACAGGAGAGGACCAGGCTGGACTTGGAGAGACCGATTAAGAAGCAGCTAAAATGTTAGTGGAGAAGATACAGTGAGACTCTGAATCTGGGTAGCAGCAGTGCAGCTCAGAAGGGGGCACATTTAAGACATCTTGGCGGGGAACCTGCCCAACAACTGAGGTAAGACTGGAGGGGACCCAGGGTGGTCCTTCTACAGCACAGTGGGTGACAGGGAGTCAAGGGGGAGATGCAGGTTTGGGTGCAGGAGGATGGACATATTGGGATTGACACCAGGGAGACAGAAACAATAAAAAAAAAGAGAAAGACATAGTTCAGAAACAATATTAAACTTCAAAATTGTAGTTGCAGATGTGTATCTCTAAGCACATGTTTAAGGCAGTAGAGTATTACTTCATTCTCTTCTCTTCTGTAGTTTCTTTCGTTTTCCTTTTCAGGAATGTGTGAATACTACTTCCTGACAGCTTCATGTATTTGCTTCACTGAGCCAGTCAGCAGTTCTAAGAAAGCACTGCGTGTTGCGTTTGTTAACTTCATTGAGAAATGATGGGGACCTTGGTGACTGTCTCCACCTTTGTTAACAGAAAATACCACCACCGGCTTTGAGCATCGCCCACTAATCCCCCAAAGAGCAATCTCCAAACAGATGTCCGTACTGAAGATTTGGTGGGTTCCTACGTGAAAAGGGGGTTGATTTAATTGTCCAGCTCAGTGTTTCTCAACAGCAGCACTATTGACATTTGGGGCCAGATGACCCTTCCTTGAAGGGGCCGCCCGGTGCACTGTAGGACAGAGGCAGGAGAGAGATGGGCCCCAAGCTAGGCATTTACCACTGGCCTCCTGTTTACATTTCATGGGGCAGGAAAAAGTGGGCTTCAGGACGGACACTTACAACTAGTCTTCTGTTTGCATTTCCTGAGACGGGAGATAGATGGGCTCCAGCTTAGACATTTACAGTCAGCCTCCTGTTTGCTCTCCGAAATGGAAGTAACAACAGAAACAGGGTAAATAGCCAGGCTTTGTCTCCTGTGGACGCCTTAAGATAACAATCGTGGCAGGAGCAGAGAGGGGCTAACCTTGTTTGAGTAATAGATCAACAGGTCACATAATTCCCATCCTTGGGGCAAGGGAGATGCTGCACATGCACAGAAAGGCTCCTTGGGGGTCATAAAGGAGGGGGCACCACCCCAGAATAGGTGATGCTAAGGCCGTCCCATAGGCCTCTGGGCTGAAATCCCATCTTGGAAAAAAAGTTGGGCACGCATGCTGCGTGGGTCCTGGGAGGGTCCTAGGGCAGGGCAGGTGTGGAAAAAGAAACCAGGTAATTGGCCAAAGGTGAACAGAGACCCGGAAGAGCTGCCCTATGTGAATGACTTCACCGCCTCCTTACTGGGCTCCTCCTCACTAGGGGGGACGCCCACACCCTTGCTCTCCGGGGGCGCATCTCTGCCCTGCTTCTGTCTTAACTAAACAGACTGTTTCTCTGTGAGCTCTCCCACCTGTTGTTGCGCTATGTCTCTAATAATAAACTCTGTACCTGTTTTTGCAGTTTTTGCCTCCGTGAGAAATGCCTTTTTCACTGGGGGCAAGAGCCAGGGGGTCTGGTGGCTAGGATTCCTGGTTTTCATCCAGGCTACCCAGGTTCAATTCCTGGGCAGGGAATCAAGATCTCGCTTCACGCCACCACTCACTGCTGCCTCTGCGAGACCAGGCCGTTTAGCATCCGCCCACTAGATGCCAGTTGCACTTCCCTGAATTATGACAACCAAAAATGCCTCCAGAGATTGACACTTGCCTTCAAGGGGGGAACAGTGGCCCCCAGCTGAGACCCAGTGTAGCAGACTTATTCAGGCCAGGAAAGCTTGATAGCAGGAGACAGAGAGAGAGAAAAAAAAATGTCTTTGGGATTGAATCTACCATGGCCCAGGGAATACAGGAAAGAGCACTAATAAAAATGAAAATGTTTCACCAGCAATTTTACAGAAGTTCTCCAGACCCGACTGTGATTACGTGTCAAGTCAGAATGAGAATTTAGGTTGTTCCTGTATCCCACACCAACCTGATCCCACACCAGCCCAGAGACTATGTCCTCCAGCGAGCCGGAAGGAACCCAAATTGGGATCCATGGATGCACTTCAGGGGGGCGTGCACACACCCCTGATATTATTGTTATTATTAATTATATTACATATTAATTATATATATCATATTGATCATATATTAATTATATTAATGTTGTACAGATGGCAATGTTCCAGGACACTTTCACCAGATCGTCAAAGAAACCTGAAACAGAAAGACACTAAGGACCACTTCCCTAAAGTATGATCCACTACTTCCTTTGTACATAAGGTCACATAACCTTTCAGAGCAATGAAATATATTCCCCCTAAATAATTCCAGAAGATGTAAGGTCCCGTTTGTGTTGTGTTCTTCTTTCACTATGCATAATCACACACAAAAAATGACCCATTTTTCAAAAAGTTCACTTCGCTGCATTTCAGTTTTAAGTACACTTTTAGCCAAAATTTAAAATAAAACAAGGTTGAAATCCTTGGCCTTTTTGTGAAACAGAATTGTAGTCTTACCTTCCTTATCAGAGATGCAATTTTGCTATATAATACATTGAGGTTCTGGTCCAGAGAACGTAACTTGTGACTTGATTTCTCCTGTGACACTGGGAAATGCCCTGTCCTCCACAGCTCAGTTTTCCACCCAAGGCTGCCCTTTCTTCATCACCACGGTGCCCCTCCTGCCATCTGCAGGCCCCACTGGCTCTCATGAGCTGGTGTGAAGCTGTGAAAAGATCAGCCCTATGGAATCACAGGAAAAAACGTACCTGGTTCTTCCTGTGTGACGGGCACACACCTCTGGGCCATCTGGGCAGCCGTGTCTCCTTTTGTTCCCAGGAAGGCCACGGCCAGGGCAGAGGAGAGATTCAGGGGCAGGGAAAACAAGTTTCCTGAGTTGTCCTCTCTGCCCAGCATTCTTCAGAAACTGATGGCAAAAGTGCCACTCGCCTGCCACATAGGCAAGTCAGTGATCCCGAGGACCATCAGGGAAGGTCTGGAGCCATGCCTTGCTGTGGTCACCTGGCCATCAGCACCCCTGCCAGTGGACACTGGGTGTGGTCAGCAGAATAAGGGCCACTCAAAGATGTCCACGTCCTGATCCCCCAAACCTGTGACTGGGTCACCTTACGTGGCAAGAGGGGCTTTGCGGATGTGGTCAAGTCAAGGATCTGGAGAGGGGGAGATGGTCCTGCATTGTCTGGGGGGCTTGATATAGTCACGGAGTCCTTATGAGAGAGAAGCAGGAGGGTCAGAGGCAGAGAAGGAGATGTGAGGACAGAAGGAAAGGTCAGAGTGACGTGAGTAAATCAAGCAGCCTCTAAAAGCCGGCAAAGGCAATGAAATGGGTTCTCCTCCCCTGGAGCCTCCAGAAGGAGGCTGTTGTGAATGTCTGAGCTCCAGGATTGTACGATAATACACTTTGGTGGTTTTCAGCCAGGAAGTTTGCAGTAATTTGTTACAGGAAACTAATATACCTGTTCATTCACGAGCAGCCAATCCTAGCTGCCTGGGCTCATGACTGGTGACAGGACACCTGTGGACTGGGCAACAGGACACCTGTGGACTGGAGACCCCCTTCCCTTTACAGCACTCCTCTGTGCCGGCGCCATACATGCTCACCTCTTGGACCCCTACAAGCACACACCGGGGGCGGTGCAGGGGTGACCCTGCTTTAGCTACGGAGAGATGTCACTGATGAACCTGCCGTGTGATTCCAGAGCCCAAACCATGACATAAAACCCACGAGTGGCTGGCTCGCCTTCACTTTGGTGTCTGGATTATCATCATCAACAGTGTTCTACAAATAAAGAATATAGCTCTCTGCAAATAAAAACTACATTTCGATCCCCATGTCATCAGCTGGGCAGATTTCACCAAACCTGGAGGGTAGGTTTGAGCCAGTCCAACCTAAAATGGGGCTACAAGGAAAAGACAAACTTTACTTTGAATCTGGGGGATCCCAAAGAGACATACGTTTTTTACTCGAGTGGCTGAAACTGGGCTGGGTGGCCTCGGGGGGCGCCTGGCAGGGATGACAAAAGCCAAGCTCGAATCTGCAGCCCTGGGGAGGGCGCTTCCTCTAGAGGTGCTGATTGGGGTCCAGCCGCCTGCACTCTCCTGGCAGCTCTGATGCACGCGCCCAGGTAAGAAGCAGCAGGACCCATCCGTATGAACCCTGGAGAATAGGAAAAGGGGAGAACGTGCCCCAAAAGAAGCTTTGTTACTAACTCAAAAGTTATTACAGTTTACTCTTGGTTATTATAAGCGTAGCAAATTACTATAAGTCCAGCGCTAATGTTTATTTCCATTAAGCCTTACTTAATAAGAGTAAGGTGGTTTTTTGACTGGGCTACAACTTGATAAAATATTGAATTTCATCAATGCACTCCTGTTTCCGTGAGTCACCTTGCTTTTGAGGACATTTTGGGAAATGAAGAGATTTGTCATCCATAATCCCATAAACCTACAAGCTATTTTTCTCTATTATTTTATCCTTTTTTATATGCAGATACATATTTTTAGCTCATAGTTTTAAAGCCAGGTAAGAAATATATGTTCCAGTTTGGGAATTTAGAAGATAAGCAAAACAAAGTTACTGGAAACTCCACCCAGAGATAAGGATCATCATACACAGATTCATTTATTTTTTATTTTTTTAGATTGTGGTAAAATACACGTAACAAAATTTATCATCTTAACCATCTCAAGTATACAGTTTGAGACACTGTAGCATTAAGTACATTCACGCTGTTGTGCAACCATCACCTCCAACCTCTCCAGAACTCTTTCCATCCTGCAAAACTTAAAATCTGTCCCCATTAAAAACTAACTCCCGGGACTTCTCTGGTGGTGCAGTGGTTGAGAGTCCGCCTGCCAATGCAGGGGACGCGGGTTCGAGCCCTGGTCCGGGAAGATCCCACATGCCGCGGAGCAACTAAGCCCGTGCACCACGACTACTGAGCCTGCGCTCTAGAGCCCGTGCACCACAACTACTGAGCCCGTGAGCCACAACTACTGAAGCCCACGCGCCTAGAGCCCGTGCTCCGCAACAAGAGAAGCCACCGCAATGAGAAGGCCGCGCACTGCAATGAAGAGTAGCCCCCGCTCGCCGCAACTAGAGAAAGCCCACGCAGAGCAACGAAGACCCAATGCAGCCAAAAATAAATAAATAAATTTATTTAAAAAAAAACGTACTCCCCATTTCCCTTTCCCCAGCCCCTGGAAACCAGCCTTGACTTTCTGTCTCTGGATTTGACTACTCTACATACTAACATAAGTGGAATCACACAGTATTTGTCCTTTTGTGACCGGCTTATCTCACTGAGCATCATGTCCTCAAGGTTCGTCCACGTTACAGCCGGTGTCAGATTTACCTTCCTTTTCTTAAGGCTGAATGAGTTTCCACTGTATGTGTAGACTACATTTTGTTTACCCATTCATCCTTTGAAGGACACATGGGTTGCTTCCACCTCTTGGCTGTTGCGACTAATGCTGCTATGAACACGGGTGCACAGATATCTCTTTAAGGCCCTGCTTTTAATTCTTCTGGGAACATACCCAGAAGTGGAATTGTGGCTCACATGGCACTTCTGTGTTTAATTTTTTGAGGAACTGCCATACTGCTACAGATTCATTTTCATAAGCAGGTGGATCATCATCTGATCTTTCTTCTGGTTTCCCAGTGGACAGCAAGGCGCTTGGCACTGCAGTTTTGGAACCGCTCCTTTAAGCCTGGGGAGGGCCTTCTGCATCTCTGGGGGCAGCACGGGAGGAAAGCAGAGCTGGCCGGGTACGACCGGGGGCTGGGGCACGACTGTTTCCACCAGAGCATCTCCGCTGTTCAATGTTTTATTTTAAGCTTCCTCCTAAAATAGTTTGAGAGGGAGTGTCTCACATTAGAAAAATAAAGTGTAAAGGCCACTCTCTAAACACATAACAGCAGCCCAAACCAGTGCAAATTGTTTTCAGTTTTACAAAAGTGTGTGTAAATGTCAACCAAGAGAGCACAATGGCGGCACTCTCTGCATGGCCGTGCCCGCCAGGAATCTGTCCGTTCCTCGCTGCCCTCGGGTCACTAAGCCTCTCTGGAGCCCCTGGATGCTCGGGGTGAGCGGGGCCTGTGCGGGGTTGGGGAGAGGGCGCTGCAGCAACTGTAAGGCTGGCCTGAGGGCCCTGGGAACTCCCACCCCACCTTACACTGGAAGAAACTTCAGGAAATAAAGGGCTGGGGCCAGAGAGGCAGAGTCAAATTGGAAGCACTGGGCCCACCAGCTGTGTGACATCAACTAAGAGACCCAAAGCGGGAGAGGATTCAGTAAAATAGAGATGACAGAGACACAAACAGAATGTGCATTGACCTACCTGAGCGTAGGCGCCTTGCCACCTGGATGAGGCAGGCACAGACCTGGGCCGGTGTGTGCGTGCGTGTGCCCGTGTGTGCGCATATGTGCGTGTACGTGTGAGATCGTCCTGTCCGACAGGTAAAGGGCTGAACTGCAGGATCCCGTCCATCTCAGCTTCACGTTTTAACTGCTGTCAGTCCCTCGCGGTTGTCCACGTCTGGTCTCTCCTTGCCTTTCTCTTCCTTCATCTCACGTCCTCGCCTCTATCCTTTCCAGCATCCGTGCTGGTCAGTAGCGGGGACGACACACAGGTGTGCACACACGCACACGCACACACACACACACACACACAAAGTATGCCTCTGGGGTGCGTCCAGGTCGCACGAATGTCTGCAGGGCTGGAGGAGGTGACAGAATGACTCTTTCCCCCCCGTCCCATTTGTACAGTAAAGCTTTCGAGAGGGTTGGAAGTGTAAACAACGCGAGCTGCCCCAAGAAATTTGAAAAGGCATTCATTTCAATAGAGCAGAAAACAGGACCCACGGGTGGCAGGCCAGAGCGCTGCCGCGTCATAAACACGCCGCGCCGCTAAACAGAACTGGCATCATTTGCAGCAACACAGCTGGACGCAGAGATGATCACACTAAGTGACGTAAGTCTGACAGAGAAGAACGAGTACCATATGCTATCACTTGAGGAACGGAATATTTCCTGCCATAGCAGTAAACAAGCAATGTCACAGTCATCAGCAAATGCAGCCACCCCAGGCGGTGAGCTGGCGGGCCCTGAGGAAACTCCGGATGTGAAAACACAGGACCCTGGCCCCAGACAGCTGAGGTGCAGATCAGAGGAATGATTTCAGTGAGCCCAGACGCTTGCATCTTTCCATACGTGGAAAAGCGCTACATTCCTTACCTTGGGATAGCTGGTTTTCTTTAATTTACAATAATATTCTGACGTTCAGAGTACCTTCCCTTCGTTGCAAAACTTTTGTATAACCTGACTCCCCCTCCCACCCGCCACTGCCTCCTCGGAGCAGTTCTCCCGGGGTTACTTGAGATGCTGCCTCCCGGGCTTAAGTCCTAAACATTTCCGCCCAATAAAACATAACTCTCAACTTTTAGGTTGTGGGTATTTTTTCAGTTGACACACTTACATGTGGAATCTAAAACAGGACACAAACTTAGTTACAAAAGAGAAACAGACTCACAGACGTAGAATACAAACTTATGGGGAAGTTTGAAAAAAGGCCACACGTAGAACTCTCCTTATATGTTTAAGGGGAAGAAAATGAAAACTAGATGCCACAGGTCCTGCCCTGGAGCTCAGACCCCAGGTGAGGCCAGGTAGGTGAGTACAAGCTGCCAGGGAGCCAGGACTCTGCGTCTTCAGGAAGAACAAGCCCGGGGTGGCCAGAAGGGAGTCTGCATGGCTTCCTGCAAGGGATGTGCTGACGCCAGCGCGGCCCCTTGATCGGCCACCTGGAAGGCCAGGCAGAGTTTAAACCAAGTTGGAGGTGAGCACTTTGCAGTTCTAGGAAGAGCAGCTGGGAGCCTGTCTGCAGACCAGTGCTGGGGCCTAGGGACCGCGGGCTGCAGGGAGAAGGGTGCAAACAAAGAGCAGAGAGCTTGCTCATCACCAAGTCTACAGGGGTGAAATCGTCAGACACTGCACCCCCCGCCGACCCACCACCGTGCACCCTGAGAGGGGCTCAGGAGGAAAACGAGGTGGGCACTCTGTGCTTTGGAAAACTGGCCCCCTAGATAGACACATACCTCAGCAAGAATTGTAATGACCCCAGATTCCTGCACCTTCCCACACAGAGAAAAGCACTAAAATCACTAACTCGAGATATCTGTTCTTTGTGACCTGCTAATCCTTTACCAAGATGTGTGCTTGCTGCATGCATTCCCTGTAGCCAAAAATTGTCTATAAACCATCTCCTCCCCTCCCTCTTCAGAAAAATTCCCTCGAAGCTTCGAGAGGCGGTCTCCCAAGCTATAGTCCTCAGTAAGGTCCCTGAATGGAACTAAACACTAATAACAAACTATCAGAAAGAGAAAGTAAGAAAACAGTCCCATTTACAATTGCATCAAAAAGAATAAAATACCTAAGAATAAATGTCACCAAAGAGGTGAAAGACCTGTACACTGAAAACTATAACTGATGAAAGAAACTGAAGAAGACACATAAATGAAAACATATTCTACGCTCATGGATTGGAAGAATTAATATTGTTAAAATGTCCACACTACCCACAGCAATCTAGAGATTCAATGCAATCCCTATCAAAATCCCAATGGCACTTTTTCCCAGAAAAAGAACAAACAATCCTAAATTTGTATGGAACCACAAAAGACACTGAATAGCCAAACAAATCCTGAGAAAGAACAGAGCCCAAGTCATCACACTTTCTGATTTCAAGCTATATTACAAAGCTGTGGTAATCAAAACTGTATAACATTGGCATAAAAGCAGACACATAGATCAATGGACAGAATAGAGAGCCCAGGAATAAACCCACACATATATGGTTCCCTTACAACAAAGGAGCCAAGAATATACAGTAGGGAAAGGATAGTCTCTTCAATAAATGGTGTTGGGGAAACTGGACCACTACCTTACACCATACCCAGAAATTAACTTAAAATGGATTAAAGGCTTGAACCTAAGACCTGAAACTGTAAAACTCCTAGAAGAAAACATAGGTGGTAGGCTCCTTGACATTGGTCTTGGCAATGATTTTTTGGAACTGACACCAAAAGCAAAGGCAACAAAAGCCAAAAATAAACAAGTGGGACTACATCAAACTAAAAAGTTTCCATACAGCAAAAGAAACCACCAGCAAAATGAAAAGACAACCTATGGAATGGAAGAAAAATATTTGAAAATCACATATTTCATAAGGGGTTAATATTCAAAATGTATGAAGAACTTACACAACTCAGTTGCAAAAAAATATATAATACAAACAGTCTGATTAAGAAATGGGCAGAGGATCTCAATAGACATTTTTCCAAAGAAGACATACAGATGGTCAATAGGTACATCGAAAGGTGCTCAGCATCACGAATCATCAGGGAAATGCAAATCAAAACCACAGTGAGATAGCACCTCACACCTTTAGAATGGCTATTATCAAAAAGACAAGAAATAACAAGTATTGGCAAGGATATAGAGAAAAGGGAATCATTGTGCACTGCTGGTGGGAATGTAAATTGGTGCAGCCACTATAGAAAACAGTATGGAGGTTCCTCAAAAAAATTAAAAATAGAACTACCATACGACCCAGCAATTTCACTTCTGGGTATTTATCTGAAGGAAAGGAAATTACTGCCTCAAAAAGATATCTGCACCCCTATCTTCATTGCAGCATTTTTTATAATAGCCAAGACATGGAAACAAGGTGGATGAATGGATAAAGAAAATGTGGTATATATATATACAATAGAATATTACTTAGCCATAAAAAGAAGGAAATCCTGCTATTTGTGACAAGACAGACTTTGAGAGCATTATGCTAAGTGAAGTAAATTAGACAGAGAAAGACAAATACTGTATGATCTCACTTACGTGTGGAATCTAAAATAACAAAAACAAAGAAAGAACACCAAGCTCCTGGATACACAGACAGACTGATGGTTACCGGAAGTGGGGAAGGGGTGCAGCAAAGTGGGTGAATGGGGTTTAAAAGTACATCTCTCAATGGCCATCATCAAAAAGTCTATAAGGAATAAATGCTGGAGAGGGTGTGGAGAAAAGGGAACCCTCCTGCCCTGTTAGTGGGAATGTAAATTGGTGTAGCCACTATGGAAAACAGTGTGAAGTTTCCTCAAAAAGTTGTTCAGATTTTTTTGCAGCTTTTCTACTCACCCAGGACCCAAGAGGATTTTGGATCACTGCTCACGATGGTCCCAACAGCCAGATCCTCAGTCCTGTCACTGTGGACAGGCCTTTAGAAACCCCAGTGAGGAAGGGAGTCCAGCTGGGCACAGACCCCAGAGCCCCCTGCAGGTGCACCCAAACCCCAGTTCCTGCGCCCACCCTTCCTGGGAGTCCCCATCCCCTCCCTGTTCCCCGTCCCCACCTGGCAGGGGTGCCCTAGGCAAGTCCTGGGGCCCCGGCCCCGTGCTGCCCACTAGTCAGTGTGAGATTAGGGTCATCTTGTGCACAAGCCCCCCTCCTCCATCCCCTCCCACCCAGGCTCTGGCGTCCAGCCACTGCCTACAGGCCCTGGGCCTCCACGAATCCCCTGCCTGGACCCCTCTGTGACCGTGGTCCTGTGGCCCCTCTGAAAGGCCAGATTTGGAGTTGTCAGTACTGGCCTGAGACCTTGGTTCTACCTCTTTGCCAGCTGCAAGAATTTGTTCAAGTTACTTGACCCCCCCGGGCTTACTCCTTGCTGAGGATTAAGTAAAATCATCAATGCAAAGCAGGTGCTCAGTAAACATTTGTAAAGGGGTGAGACCAACTCTTTCCCAGACTTAAACCCTGGGAGGATCTTATTTTGTAGGTCCTTACAAGAAACACTGCACAACGTAATGGAACTGTCTTCTGGTGGAATTTCGTAAAAGATGTGGGAGCATGATTCAGGTGGCTGTGCTTTTTACTAAAATCATATGCTGGGGGATAACTTTTCAAAGGCCATTTGACCGACAGAGAAAGTGGAACAACTCAGTGGGACCCAAGAGCCCCTTCGAGCGGCATCACATGGTTTATTCCGCGTGTGTTAGGACTTCACCTGGCAGAGGTCTACCTGTATTATAGGTCTGCCACAGACGGGACCACTGCGTTCGTTTTCACAACTTCCTGCTGATGGGCCTGAGGGCTCTCATCCAGGGAAAGGAAGGACAGATGCCTCGAAACCTGGATGGTCAGACCACCGCGCTACACGCCACAGGTACAAACAGAGCTGTGCGGGGCAAGGAGATGGCGCTGACGACACGGCCCTTCCCCTTCTCACCCACCCCACTCATAATGGCAACGTCTCCTCAGTCTGTCTCTCCCCACGGCTAAGTCGCTGGCTTGGGCTCAACAGGGAAAGCAGACCAGAGGCAGAATGAAAATATGCATTGCATCGTCATGTTAGAGGGAGCCCAGCTCCTAATGACGGCAATTAGGTCAGCGGAGGAGGTCTGGTGGCTGGCCTGGAACACGGCACAGCTCTCCAGCTGACCCGCACATCAGCTGAGAACCGGATCACGTCTCCAGCAGGTAACACAAGTGGCTGCAGAAACCTCAGCCTCCTACTTATCTCTAGTACTTGCAGCAGGACAGCAAGTCACCCGGCGTGGTCTTAAACTCTTCCGTTACTGTGAACAGGACCTGTCTGCTCGTCTCTGACACCTGGTGGCAATCAAACATTTTCAGGGAAAGTGGGTGGTTGTGCATCTGAAGAGGTCTGTGACCGCAGACCCCTCCAAATGCAGACACAGCGGGAAATGGGACTGACTTCTCACGGGGCTGGGTCACTGGCTCTCCCCACCTCTATGCTGGTTTCTGGAGGGCTCACAACACGTTCTGGAACAGAACTCCCGCTGAGGGTCTCTGCGGCCTGCTCCCCGTGGCTGCCGTAGCCTCTGCTTCTCTCTGTTCTCTCACCAACGGGGGCCACTGAGCAGTGGAGAGAGGAAGCAGCTGCTCTCCCCGAGGGCCCGGACGGTGAGGGCGCAGGGGCACTTGCCGAGTGTGACCACCCTCCCCCGAATGGCAACTGCAGGTCCTAGCGGGCTCGGGACACGCGAACACACAGACACACAGGCGTTCTCCATCAGCCCCTTTATTTCTGGACTGTCGCCAAGGCCACTTTGGGTCGCAGGCACGTCACGGAGGACCGGGGAAAGCGGGCCAGCAGGACCCAGCGGGGCTGCCTGCGGCCGCCGCCTCCTCACGGGGACCTGAGCCGGCCGCAGAACAGAAGCCCGCGGGTCTTGCTGTGCTGGATAAAGAAGAGGAAAGGGTGGTCGGCACAGAACCTGGGGGTGATCCTGGCGCAGCGCAGCATCAGGACTGCGGCGGTGGCGGCGGCCGCCTCCGTGCCCTCCTCGTCGACCTCCACAAAGGCCTTGTGCGCGACCCGGGACAGGCACAGGTCCCCCCGGGACGACATCGCGGAGAAGTCCGCCCTGGCGTTCTCGAAGGCGTCGGTCACGCCCAGGGTGCGGAGGACGCCCTCCATGTCGTAGCTCTCCCCCAGCTTAAACTTGGGCAGGGACACCTCCACCTCCTCCTCCTCCATCAGGTCCGGCCTCGTCCACTCGACGAATTTCTCGTAAGTAAGTTCCTTTTCCACCTAGAAGAGGCGAATAGAGGAGCTTCGGGTCCAGAGCAACGCTGCCCAGTGGGACCGTCTGCCATGGCCCGCACGCGCCGCGCCGTGGGTTCGAGGGGGCGGCCGGGGGAGTCGTGCCGGCTTCAGAAAGGGTTCCCGCTGGGAGGTGGGGAGCCTGCCGGGCTGGGATTCAAACGTGACCCCCTTCCCCCCACGGCGCGATTACCGCTTAGTTACCGTTTTCAAATCGGTGTTTTCATCAGGAAGCATGATGATCATATCGAGCTCTCCGCCGACGTAGGGAAGCACCAGAACCTGCGTGAATATCTCTCCGATGTAGGTTATTTTAAAGGTGGATTTCTTAAACATCATTTGCACAGGCTTCTCCACATTCTGTAAAGGAAATGGATAAACATGAAGTTGAAACAAGACACTGGACGAGTCAGCAGAGCCGGCCACTCTGGGCCCCAGAAACACTTTGTTGGCTTCCAGACACCACACCAGTGCCCTCTCTTTTGCCAGCTCACCTTCACTGCTTCCGCCTCCAAACCCTGGGGCACCCAGGGCTCAGGCCTCATGCTGCTTTTCTGCTGGTGAGCTCAGTCCCGTGACTTTAAATAGAATTCCCACATTTCTATTCCTGGCCGGGACCTCCCCCCCATACTCCAGATGCATACATTTTACTGCCTACTCAACACCTGCATTTGGACATAACAGAAACCTCCAGTGTCACCTCTCACACTGGTTCCCCGTGTTCCCCTCCACGGCTGCTCCATCTATAATTGTCCCCATCTCGGTTCATGGCAACACCATTCATCCCAGGGTCAAAAACCCTGGAGTGTCCTTGACCCCTGTCCTTCACACCCCACATCTGACTCATTACAAACCACGCTGGCTCCACTTTTAAGACACAAAGCTTGTGCTTCCCACCCCCACTGCTGTCAGCCCAGCCCCAGTCATCGTGACAACTCCCAAGTGACCTCCCTGGTCCTGCATTTGCACAGGGGCCAGAGGGGTCCCGGGAGATCGGTGCCACAGCGCTCTGTGAGAGCTCAGAGGAGGGGTACAGAAACCGGGCTGGGGGCACTGCTAGGGAGGCTTCCAGACGCCGCTGGAGAGGAAAGGGGGATATACAGGTACTGACAGAATGAAGACACAGACGTGGGTAGGATCCAGGGCCACAAAGAGCTTCATGTGCCATAGTCTGGAGTTTGAACTTGATCTCAAAAGTTCTGGGAAGCCAGGAAGGACCCTAAGCCTGAGAGCTACACCGTGGGATGCGCGATACAGATAGAACGCCCAGTGGCAGCATGGACCACATTTGATGACACGGCAGAGGAGGGGCAGGGCCAGAAGAAGGCCCCAGGTCTGCTGGGAGACCAGATGCTGGGCTGCCTAAGGCCACAAGAAGCGCCAGTTACTTGAGGTCAGCCTTCTTGCACGTTCTATAAACCAGTGTGAACACAGGGACTGTTTCCAAGAACCACCTCTGTTGTTGCGAAATACCCATATTCACCTTGCTGACTTTGAACGGCCTTTCCTTGGTGTGCTGTTTGTTAAACTGATTCTCCCAGTTTCCTTTGAAGTAGATGGCATTCACGAGAACCAGACAAGTCATGGAGTCCACTGAATCTGGAGACAGCAGGTCTATAATTTTTCCTGAAAAGAAGAATTAAAGAACCAGTTAGCTAAAGGGCTTCCTGACGGAGGCATTGGGACGAGATTCACTGGGCCGTCTTCTTGAGGGGTCAAGTGCACAGACGAAGGGGCTCGCCGTCCCCCAAACGACCATGTACAGGGAGACTGGCTCCTAAAACAAAGGCAGCGACAAAAACTTTTAAAGCTCTGGTCAGAAAAACACCATCAGTTGAATAAAACATAAAAATGAGCAAAGTAATATGTTATGTGCAGGATAATTCACAGTGAGAGAGAAAGGAATGTTTGATGTCTACGCTTCAGGGGATTGTCCTGAAGGTGAGAGGTTGTAGCCTGCGTGGAGAACATTTAAATTAAGAACCGCAGGTGGATGAGGACTTAACCAAGTGTCCTGCAATGACGCTCAGTAACCCGCAGAGCGCAAGCGGTGCTGGACAGACAGGCAGCTGGAGACCTGCACCCAAATTTTTCTTTACACTATTTGTGAAAAGAAAGATTATATTAACATTAACAACGACAACAAAAAAATTAAAGTGAAGATTGTTCTGGAAGAGGTGCACCAAACATTGATGAGGACAGGGAAAAAGCTAGAGAAAATAATTATACACTGATTGTATTTCAAAAGTAGATTTTTAAAGTCTAAAGTTATTCAGAGAAAAAAAATCATTCCTGTTTACATTTGATGGTCTTGTGAGGGAACTGACAATAAGATTCATTAAAATACTATGAAAACACCTCCCACGAAAGCAGAAATAACAACGTATCTTCACCTTCTGTCCTTTGGGCTACCCAGGTATTTATGTGTTTCCTGGATTCCTCCGCAGCGCTGATGAAGTCGAGCTCTTCCATCTCTGCTTGGTAGAATTTGCGGCAGGAATCTTTGAAAGACTAGGAGACACAGAGCAACGTAATCGCATGGCTACAAAAACAATCAACGCCAAGAGCTTACTTCCTCGCCACACTAAGTCAGAACGTCGATAATTTTATGGTTTACATGTGTAATGTACAAATGAATGCGAGGAATTAACCTTAAATCCTTTCTCAGTCTTCAGCTACATTTAATAATAAACACAAACTAAGAAAAATCATGGTCTGGATGTCAAATAAATGCCATGGACTGCTTGGTCCTTCGTGGGAGTCGCCGCACCAGCGAGGTCAGGACGCTGGCAGCAGCTGCAGGGCCACAGCCGTGCCCAGTGGGCTCCTACCACGGTGGGGGCCACTGCTCCCTCGGTGTTTCAGAACCGCTGGCCGTGAACCAGGGCCCGTTGTCCCATGTTAACACGGGAAACCCGCGCCCCACGCCACTGCTTCCTCAGTGCTCGTGGTGAGACGCTAAATCCACACCGTTCAGAAGGGTGCCACCTGCGGCTACGGGCACTTGAACTGCAGCTGGTGCCACTGGGGGACTGAATACTTCACTTCACCTGCGTTGAAGTAACGACACTGGGACATAAGTAGCTGCGTGTCCAGCGGCTGCCATCGCGGACGGCAGTGCGTGGGGTCCTGCGTCACCCCACCCGTGTGCGTCTCAGCCCGCAGGCCCTCTGCTGCACCACAAGGCCCCCCCTGCCACCTCCCCGCCACCTCGGTCTCTACCTTCTTAGTAAAAGCAGCGAGTGTGACTTACTGGGAGGAAATCATAAGTCTTCTCTCCAAAGAGCTTGTTGGCGGTTCTGAGCAAGTACTGTGTGCCGGTCCTGTTAACTTCGGTGAGAAGGTTCTGGAAATCCTGGTGGATGTCTCCACCTCCGCCACGGCTTCTGCTTAGAGAAAGTGCCTGAAATCAAAAACAGATAAAAACACACAACTTCAGTGTGCCCTCACTACAGGAAACGGATACGACACCAAAGTCAGCCTAAGGACCACACTGGCCCTCACTGCAGCTTAAAACGAGATTCACCCAGTTAGAGACAAAACGCCTCTCGGAAGCCGCCCAGCCTCCCCCCCGCAGGGAGCCCGAGCAGGGACGGCAGGAGCAGAAATGGCCCTTTGCAAGCCCAGCTCCGTGCGCCCACTCCTTGTGGTCCGTCTGCAGACCAGGCTGCCCGCCAGGCCTCCCGTCTCCGCACGCACAGGCCGCGTGCTCGGGTCTGGGCTGGCCCTGGGACGTGCTCTGACCAGCGGAACACAGGAGAGGTGACTGTTCCAGGCCTGGGCCGAAAACGGCATGGCAGCTCCACGTTTGCTGTCTGGTCCCCCGGCCCTCACGGTCTAAGAAAGTCCCCGCTATCCCGCTGGGGGCCTCGCGGACAGCTCTGGGGAGCCGACACTGCTCGGGGAGACCTCCTTGTGGGAGGACGGAGGCCCCAGCCAACAGCCAGCACCAAGGCCCTTCCTAGATCACGAGTGAGCCCAGCAGGCACCATGGGGCCAGGCCAGAGGCTGAAAAGCTACCATCGTCATTCCCAGCCACTCAGCTGCGGGGCGGTTTCTTTTGCAGCCATAGAAGGTCCAGGCAGCCGTCCAGGCGTGGTTCTGCTGTAACACAAAGCTAGAACGTGGGCGCTGGCTTTGGACCCAGCAGCTGGCCGAGGCTGGAAGGACAGTGCGGAAACCACTGCCACCTGCAGCGGCGGGAAGGCTGGCCCTCTCCCCGGGGAATCGTGTATCTGGCTAAGGAGATGCCCGGGATGGTGTATCTGGCTAAGGAGATGCCCGGGGAAGAATGCGGCATCGGTAGCCGCCTGGGAGAGGGAGAGCGTGAGGGAAGAGAAAGATGAGCTGGAGAGGGAGCTATTTCATTGTCAAGCAGAATTTAAAGGAAATATTTGCAACCCAGGGCTTGCTGGGTGGAAAGTGAAAATGTTTCTCACTCCCAGCCTCTCCAGCTGGCAAAAGATTCTGAAAATAAGTGACGGCCTCAGGGCAAAGGTCAAACTCAAAGCACAGGCCTCCAGGGCAGGATCAGGACACTTTGCTAAACCTTGGAGATTGAGGCAGGGCCCCGAGACCCTCTCAGCCAGACAAAGGGCTTCAGGACATTGTCCCCCAGCCCAGCGGAGCCCTGCCTCACGAGCCTGTGCCCGTGCCCCTGCTCAGGGAAGCAGAATTTAAGCGGCTATTAGAAACCCACACAGTTCCGAAGCAGCCTCGATCGCAGGCAGCCAGCCTGCAGAGCCGTGAGGAAGGAAACTGCTGCTGCTTTGGCCACTCAGTCCGGGACTGTCAGCCTGAGCACGCTGACCTCCCCACGGCACAGCGCGCCCCCTCCCTGTCTCTCCAGGGTGTGCCGGGAGTGGGGCGGCAGATCATCCGCCTCTTTAGTTCACAGAGCTCTGCACCCAGGAGCCTCAACAGCCCTGTTCCTCCTGGACTTGGAGCCCGAGCCCGGCCCCAGGAAGGGACGAGACCCTGGGGCCTTGGGAGGGCTGTGAATGCGTGGCGGGGCCAGAGGACAGACCACGGCTGCCATCGGTGGCCCCAGAAGCTGGACCTTCATGCCCTGCGCAGCCGGCCTCGGGCTGGTCTGGGCTTCACTGCAGGACTGGCCTCGCCAGCCGGGCCTTGGCCAGCACATCAGAGCAGAGGCTGGATGAGCACTTGCTCATTCAGGTGTGTCCTCCTGGAAGCCAGGTACTGAGCTGTCAGGAAGGCCCGGCCACCTGCCAAAGAGACATGGTGTGGGAGGCCCAGGGGACGGGGCAGCACAGAGGGAGTTATGTGTCAAGAGCAAGGCCTTTGGGATTTGAAACATGGAGGACCAGCTCAACTGAGAAAGTAACAGCATTTACCATCGCCCAGAACTGGTTTCAGGTACGTACCTGGGACATCTGGGCCGCGGTGTTTCCCTTTGCCCCCATGAAGACCATGGCCAGGGCAGAGGAGATGCTTACGGGTGAGATAAACACATTTTTCGAGTTGTCTTCACCCAGATGTTTCAAAAGGGTCAAGGCAAAGGTGCCGTTTGCTTCCGACAGAGCATCCATGGTGGCGAATCTGAAACGATGGATTTAAAAATCAGCGTTGTGTAAATTTAGGCTACACGTCGGCCGTGTCTCACTCTGCTGTTAAAAGTTATGACTGACACTTTGGTTCAGCGAGCAAATAGGTACAGGCACAAAACTCGATTTCTTTTGCGGGGGCTCTCATAATTATTTTGCGGGTTTCTAACATTTAGTGAACACAGTTGAACAGTGATGCTGATAACACAGAGAGAGAGTGGGAGGACCCACATCCTGGGTACTTGCTGGGGGTGGAATCGGGGAAGGAGCTGTTGGCTTTTGCTTTCATTTCTGTATTGTTTGGTGTGTTTAAGGGCTTATATGTATTATTTTATAATTTAAAAATCATTCAAAATGATAAATCCAACCACACAGTAACACAAGAAAAGATGGTTGAATGTTTTTGTAATGTGGGAACAAAGCCCTCATTTAGGATAACCTGAAGCCTTAAGGTAAAAGACAAATCAAATCACATACAAAGAGGCATGAAAGCCTTAAAAACAAACACCTCTGACGTCCAGTTCTCCTTCTATGAGACCTCAGCTTGTGCCAAAGCCCAAATCGAAGGCCCTGTCCCCAGGCCCCTGCTGCCCCCAGGCCCAGGCCCTCCTCGCCCGGTTCTGGACGAGGGCACTTGGGGACTCACGCAAGAAGCACAGCCTCCAGCATCCTTGATGCAGTCAGACGTCAGGACTCAGACCCCCGCCCCTACCGCACAGGTCATCCTCTGGCCTGGGGACAGGGCCACCAAGATGGCCAGTCCACCAGGAGACGCTGCAGCCCCACGGCCCTCCATGAACTGAGTAAGGACAGGGGTGTAGGGCCCTGTGTGTTAGGTCTGCTGCAAGGTCACCTGGCCAAGGAGATGTCCCACGAGCCCCCTCCCCACCCATCCAAGATTCTATTCTGCCATCTGCACGCATTTCCCCCTCAGATGTTGAAGGAGTGTTGATTCAAATGGAAATGCCAACCTAAGAGACGCCATTAATAAAGCACCCTGTCTCTGGTAACGTCCAGCAAATTTGTTTCAGGCTCTGACCTTTCTGTCACTGATCTCGAAAAGCACACTTGCCCTCATCCCCCCCCACCCCCAGGAAAGCACTGGCCTGGCCAGCCCACGGTATCTACTGGGGCCGCGGAGAAATCAGTGTACTTCTGTGTATTGTGTGAAGGGCATTAGAGCTGAAAGATCAATAGTTCTTCAACAGAAAGCAGCTTTGGTCTTAATACTAAACTGGGAAAAACAAAGCAGGAGACTCAGAGGAAAAGGCGCGGAGACCAGGTTCACAGTCCCAGCTCTGGCACCCTGAGTCAGTTACTTGATTTCTGCTCCCTGCATGAGGAAGGGGGTATACCAGATAATCTGTGCTCTGATGGGGTTTGGGGCAGGCCACTCCAAAATACTGAAACAGGACTGAAACTCTCTTGTGCCTTTTTAAAGCTCGTCTTGTTTGCCTCATCTGAGCTTATTAACAGACTCGTGATTTTTCACAAACAAGATATTTCAATTAGTGGATGTCTGTTTTCTTCTTGGTGCTCAAATCGTCACAACTGGGGGCTAGTGGGCTTCTCTTTAATCTACTCTGTTTTGAGATGTTGATCTCCAACACCCTCCCCTTACAGCAACAACAAGGTCTTACATCCATTGTGAATTTTTTTCCCAGTCCGAAGACACCAAGTTTCAGCCCCTCTCTTGGCTTCATGGAAAAGCTGTAAAGCACAAAACCGAATCCTTGACTCCTCAAGGAGCGCGTGAGTCTTGGTGCTGCTGTGGCGAAGCTGGGCAGATGTTTCCTTCCAAGCCCCTCACACACCGCGCTGCGAAGGGGAGACACCACGTCAAGCTTTCATCCGCCACCCCACCCCCGACTTTCCTCAAACACAGCTGAACTCAGAGACGCCCATCCGGGCCCCAGCCTCCTGTTCGCTTATACCGATGTGTGGATCCCACTGTCTCCCAGCCACGCCATCCACATGGTTCCACTCTGGACTCACTGTTCTTCAGCTTGAGCACTGCTGACCCCCCAGACACTCCTTTGGGCCCAATGTCTTCCTGCTTCATGGTTTACTCCCTTCTTTGATGAAGCGAATCGTCCAATAGCTTTCTAAGACAGAATACACACATTTTGACTTCTTGCATGTCTGAAAATGTCTTTATTCTACCATCCCATATGACTGACGGTTTGGCAGCCTCCGAGATGGGCTGCATGTCACTTTACCTCTTGAGGTGCTGGTTGGTCGCTTCCCAGCCTTCAGCTCTGCTGCTGGGAAGTCTGAAGATATTCGGACCCCAGCTCCATCCCTCCTCCCGGCTCCCCAGTCTTCCGTCGTGAAATCTGATCCTTATCCTTGATATTCTGAATGTCACTCATGATGATTTGTCTGTCCTTCAGATGGGCCCCGTTTACTCATTTTGCCGTGCACTTGGTGGGCCCTTTCAATCTAGCAAATCAAAAAAATTTCCCTTCCTCTCTGGGAACTGAACTTTTTTTTTTTCCCCATTTTTTGACCACACTGTGAGGCATGTGGGATCTCAGTTCCCCAACCAGGGATCGAACCTGGGCCCCCTGCATTGGAAGCGCAGAGTCTTAACCACTGGACCGCCAGGGAAGTCCCTCTCTGGGAACTTTTAAGGCACTTGTCCGTTCCCTGCAGACTGACTCTGTTCTCTTTTTCTGGGCCTCCTACCTGCACGAGTGGCAGGCACAGAAGCGGATATTTGTCGGGCACTTGGGACTGCACGGTCTCTGCTCTCTGTGTGTGGTGGTAGAGAGCTCTGCTCTCATCTGCCCCCCTCTCTTGCATTTTCCATCACAATGACGTTTTGTTCCATTTTCTGGAAGATACTCATGACTTTCTCTTGCAATCTTTCTACTGATTTTTTCCAGTCTCAGCCATTATATCTTTAATTCCTAAAGACTCTTTGTTCTCTGCTGTTCCTTCTTTACTGCCTCCCCCCGCCCCCCAGTTCCCTGGAGAACGTCAATCAGTCTGTGGTGTTGTCTTCTGCTCCCTGTATCGTCTCTCTTCTCCTGGGGTCTTCTGTTATTGTGCTGGTGTTTGTATTATTTGGGTCTCTTTCATACACAGGCTTTCCACAAATGCTTGATGATCCTGGGATGTCAGTCATATTTAAGAGGGAAACACAAAACGAGGTTGGAAACTGCTTACATGGCAGGATGTGTGTGATCAAGGGGTCAGTAACCTTTTTTTACTGAGCAACCAGCAAATGGAGGAGCCCCCTGGTCTGGCTGCAGGCAGGGTAGAGGCTGGGGGGTTCCTACAGGATCCGTAATCCCCTCCTTTCAGTCCAATGCCTGGGGGTCCCTGAGCTTGTGCATCAGATCCTGCAGGGGTGAGACCTGATCTCCTACTGGGTTCTGGGTAAGGCAGGGAGGGTGGCTGTCCGCTCCAGAGTAGATGGCCTGTGGAGGTCACATCAGTCTGTGCACATGCTTTCTAGCCAGGCCCCATTTGCAGCCCTGCACTTCACCCCCCCTTTGTTGGCGCTTGGGCCCCTTCTGGTCTGTTTCCCCTCCTCGGCACTCAGCCCCTCCCCTGGTCACTTCCCTCCTCCAAAACCTCTGACCTCTCTTGTCCACTCTTTGTCTCCTCTCTCCCTTCTCTGTCCTTGTGTTTTTGATGCTTCACAAGGCTCCTTCATTGTCATTTTAGCAGGGTTTTATGAAAGGAAGATGCTAAACACATGGTCACAAATCTACAAACTATTTTTGTGAGCAGAGTAAAACATTAAAAGCCATTTCTTCGCCCATTACCCGGTTCCTCTGTTAATTGTGAAATAAATGTCCAAACTCCGAGTACCATTTATTAAGATCCTTCTTGTTTGTCCTGAAATGTGAATTTGATAATAACCTGCCACATAATCATAAACTGATTTTCATTATCACTTTGCAATAATATATAAATCCTTAATAATTAATCATGAAAAGATTAAAGAGGTCTTAATCCTAAAAAAGAAAGAAAAATAGGACCAAATTCAAACAGTTTACCACGAAGACATTCCAGATATCAAAGAAAATTATAGACAATCTAGTGGGGTTTTTATATTGAGGGATAGCTCTGCTCCATTCAATGCACATACCAGTAACAAGGATACGCATTTCACGGGATCACACAGCAAACACAACATCTATCAACAGCTTTCCAAGCCCCTACTTTTTTAGCTCCCGTGGATAAGACAGCCAAAGGTGTCCTTCATATACACACATGCACACACACACTTGCAAAATTCATCATATATTTCAAAATTATTCACAGCTTCAATAACAATATGCCTTTTAAAATATATTTAATCATGAACATAAAAACCAGTATTAAGGTTTCATTAATGAACAATGTCATATGTGTGTGTGTGTGTGTGTGTGTGTGTGTGTATAAAACAAGTCTAACAAATCTACCTTTGGCACCATTTTTTCCCTGTAGCACCATCAGTAACCTTCAGCAGTTAATGTGCATAATTGGTTTAATTCAACTGATCGAGTCTTAATAATTTTTTAAGGTGTCACTATTGTGCTTCTTGTCTTCTTGGATTAGGACGCCTTAATTTCCTAGAGGATTTACTATTAAAGATTGGTTTAATGGAGACCTGGGCTCCTGCTTTGTCCCCACCTGGTCTCTGGGGCACTGTGTGTGTGTGTGTGTGTGTGTGTGTGTGTGTGTTGTCTAATACGTAAACGGGATGATTCCTTCTACTTTATAGGTTTACTGTGAGGATCAGATAAACTAATGCCTGGCACACAGCAGGTGTTCAACAAATGGTGGGTAGAACTACACGTTATTTTCTTTCTGCTGATGTCCAGGCCTGATCTCAGGTCCAGCAAGCTTGGCAGCGTAAGGTGTGTGGCCTTCCCTGGGGTCTAAGGACTAACACTTAGTGTGATGTAGGCCACTCTTTGTATAAACAGAAAAGAATGGTGATTCCATTCACTCTATGGTTGCTGGTTGGAGTTACACGCAATAAGCTGAACTGTAACAAAATACCTTGGATTGGAACTGGCCTCATATATTGCTTTTAAATACTCAGCTTACATGACCAAGTATGACTAAAACTGTGACCCTTCTCTGGGGTGGCCTGAAGCCGGGGATGCAGGCACTCACGAGCGGTGGGGAAGAGCGGGACACACCCAGAACAGAGAACCACAGCCCTTCCTGCTAATCCCGGGGCACATCTCTGAGCCGCCGCAGGACCTCAGTCCAGAGGCTACTTTTCACACTCCCCCTCCCCACTCGGCCATAAGGTACACCAGCTGGGCCGGGAGGGACCGTGCCAACACTGACCCAGCTTCCCTCGGCACCCGCGTATTCCTGGCGGCATGTGAGGACTAATTTTCCATACTCTCTCCCTCAAAACTGAGCTTTATGGGGGGGAAAAGGGGAAGAAAGCAACTGAAGAGCCAACCTCATCCAGCACGCGCAACCCCAGGTATGACTAAAACCTCTCCCCGTCCTCTTAGCCCTGAAGATGCCGAACCTTGTAACACTGTGCCTGCAACGAGTTTAACGAACAACAGACGTGCCAGGACCTGGAATGGTCCTCACGATTATCTTCGCAGGCCTGAGGCCCCCGAAAGCGCCGGAGCGCCGGCCACCCGGTGGGCGGGAGACCGCTGGGCAGCGGGGCCGCCTGGGCACCCACCTGGGCACCCACCCGGGCTTCTCTCGGGCCCCAGCCCCACCCACGCCCGGCGCCCTGCGGCGCGCGCCCGCGGAGGGTCACCTGTGCGCGCGGGGCCCGGAGCGGCCCCCGGGGAGGCTCGGCGCCGCCCCCATGCGAGCGTGGGCGAGACCGAGGGTCCTCCGCGTCCCGGGCGGCGGCGGCGGCGGCGGCGGCCGCCACACTCACCGCGCCGTCACTTCCGCCGGATCCGAAAGGGAACCCCAGCTGGACGCGCGCCCCCGCCCAGCCCTCCGGTCCTCAGCGGTCACGACCCGGCCGCCCGCCCGCCTCCCCGCCTCGCGCGCAGGCCCGACGCCGCGGCCCGAGCGCCCCGGACACTCACCGAGCGCGCGGCCGGAGCGGGAGGGGCGGCAGCGGAGGAGACAGCGGCTCCGGGGTCCCCAAGTACCGCGGCCGGGAGGCGGGCGGGGCGGGGCCGCGCGGGAGGGGAGGGGCGGGGCCGGGCGGGGCCGGGCGGGGCGCCGCCGGGCGGGGCCCCAGGGGCGCCAGGTGCGCCGCCGCGTCCTTTCCGCTCCCAGGGTGGTGACTGCGTACCCGGGGCCGCCTGGGGCGTGGATGGAACGAAGGCCCGGCTCTCCGGAGGCTTTCAGTGGGCCGACCAGCGTGTCGCTGTGTCTTAGTCCAGAAAAGTGTCCCCCCTGGCACGTGGGCTTGAGTCGCACGGCGCAGAGCAGAGCGCGCTCCTCCTGGGTGTGCAGAGGGCCCAGTTATCCGACCCGTGTGAATCGGACTCCAGGGAACCGACAGATTACACAAATGCTGTGGAATCCTGGTCTGCCACCTCGGAGCAGTCTTGGAGAACGGAAAGGGCTCGGGTGACTGCAGTGGGGAAAATGCTAGCCTCGTCTTCAAAATGATAAGTTCAATTTTGTAAACCTCAGATAGTTTAGTGCCTCTTCTGCCCTTAGCCTAAGCCAGGGGCTCTCGACATCGACACTATATTTACCTCTGAGCCGGATAAGTCTTTGTTGCAGGAGGGCTGTCCTGGCCCCTCTACCCACTAGATGCCAGCAGCAAACCCTGCCATCCCTCCCCCTGAGTGACTGTTTTAATTTTATTTTTGAAGTAGTAAACATTGACGAAGGTTCGAGATATCTCGCTTCTACCCTTATCTTCTCCAGTCCTTTTCACCCCAAGTTTATTAGCTCAGCTTTATCCTTCCAGCTTATCTTCTTGCAGAAATAAGCAACATAAATATATTGTGACATGAGAAATAAAATTGAGTCACTATGTCACCGGATTTTAAATGGAGCTGGAAGGCTATCATGGAGGTGGACTTATGCACGGCCTCACCAGGTAGAACGACAAACCTTTGAACTGGGCGGAACCACAAAAGCTCCAAGGACTCTGCAAGAACACCTGCAACTTGTCACAGTAAGACCTTCCCCTCCCTCTAGTTATGGCCTTAGCGATCAGTCAGGGTCAGCCAAGACTAGTTACTGCCACCATGGGCAGCTGAAATTCTTAGTACGGCAACCCTGCCTTCCGTGCCTTTAAAAGCCCCTTATTCCTTTTACTACTCCGAGTGGGACTCGGTTTGGGTTCCTACCCGAATCTGTGTGCCCCAAATTGCAATACTTTGATCTCAGATTATCACTTTTGGTTTGGTTCTTGCCTCCAAGTTTTCTTCAGGTTAAAAAAAAAAAAGTATATGTATATATATTGCACTCCTTTCTTATCGAAAGGGTAGCATTCTATCTCTCCATCTGTCCGTCCGTTATCTGTCGATAGTTCTGCAACTTGCTTTTTTCACTTAACACTAAATTTTGGAGCTGTCTCTAATTTGGCACATAGAGATCATCCTTATTCTTTTTCAAGGCTGCACTGTATTTCATTGTGTGCCACTGATGGCCATTTGGGTTGTTTCCAGTCTTACGTCATTACAAATAACGCTGCCATATAAAACCTAGTGCTGGGCTTCTCAAACTGTAATGCACGTGCAAACGGTCTGAGGGTGTTGTTAAAATGCAGCTTCCACTATTTACAATAGCCAGGACATGGAAGCAACCTAAGTGTCCATCGCCAGATGAATGGATAAAGAAGATGTGGCACATTTATACAATGGAATATTAGCCATAAAAAGAAACAAAATTGAGTTATTTGTAGATAATGATGGTAAGAGACTGTCATACAGAGCGAAGTAAGTCAGAAAGAGAAAAACAAATACTGTATGCTAACACGTATATATGGAATCTAAAAAAAAATGGTTCTGAAGAACCTAGGGGCAGGACAGGAATAAAGACGCAGACATAGAGAATGGACTTGAGGACACGGGGAGGGGGAAGGGTAAGCTGGGATGAAGTGAGAGAGTGGCATGGACATATATACACTACTAAATGTAAAATAGATAGCTAGTGGGAAGCAGCGGCATAGCACAGGGAGATCAGCTCCCCTGCTTTGTGACCACCTAGAGGGGTGGGATAGGGAGGGAGGGAGGGAGACGCAAGAGGGAGGGGATATGGGGATATATGTATACGTATAGCTGATTTCGCTTTGTTATACAGCAGCAACTAACACAACAATGTAAAGCAATTACACTCCAATAAAGATGTTAAAAAAAAATGCAGCTTCCAGCTCACTAGATCCTGAGATGCTGCATTTCTAACACGCTCTCTGCTAGCTGATGCTGCTGGGCCACAGACCACACGTTCAGTAGCAAGAACTTGGTGTGAATATTGTTTTGTATGATTCCTAGATTCTTAGAAAGGGGATTGCTAGATCAGAAGTTAAATACAGATATATTTTTTTAGTTATTGTCAAATTGGAATTGTTTCCTCTCACCAGCTATATCCAAGTGCTTCTTCACAGACTTACTAACAATGAGGCCTGGGTATCTTTGGATTTTTACCAATTTGATAGGTGAGAAATATTGTCTCAGGTAGTTTAATTAGCATTTCCCTTATTGTGAGTGAGGTTGATCATATGCTTTTCATATGTTTAAAAGCCATTGCCTCTTTCTGATTTATTTTTTACCCTGTGACCTGCTCATGACTTCTGTTCGTTTTTTTAAATTGTTTGGTCTTTTTCTTCTTGGTTCTTAAGTGCTCTTTATATATTAGCATAATTAGTCTTTGTGAGATGTCACACATATTTTCTCCCAGCTTCTCATCTGTCTTCTGACATTGCTTCTGGTGATTTTAGCATATACCTTTTTTATGTAGTCAAATTTAATGATTTTTCCTTTATGGCCTATAGATTTTTGCATCATAATTAGAAGTCTTTCTCCAGATTATAGACTTCACCAGTGTTTTCTTGCAGTATTTGTATGGTTTTTTGTTGTTGTTTGTGTTTTTTTTGTTTTTCTGTTTTTTTTTTTTTTACATTTAGACTGCTGATGCATTTAGAGGCGATCCTGGTGTTTGGGAAACGTAGATCCAATTTTTACTCTTTCAAATGGCTTTCCAGTTGTTCCAACTCCATTTGTTACAAAGTCTGTATTTTCACTGATGATTTGACAGGCCACCTTTATTACACACCAAATAGCTGTATGCACTGTTTCTGGACCCATATCCTGTTTCTGTGTATGCCTGGTTCTGAACATTATATCCAGCCACATCTGTCACTCTTTCAACTACAGAGCTTTCATGATACAAGTTACTACCTGGTGCGGGGGCAGTCCTCCTCATCGCTCCTCTCTTTCAGGGTTTTCCTGGCTTTCTCTGCTTCTTTATTTTCCCATATAAACTTGAGAGTCAACTTGTCTAACTCTAAAAAAAAAAAAAAGTGTTGGTATATTTGTTAGAATCATATTGAATTTACCTGTGGTGAATTAACATTGCTTCCTGATTTAGTTGTCCTCTCTGAAGGGGAGCAGAATATGCCACCCCAAAATGTGCCCCTCTGGCATGTGGATTATTTTGAGTAGAAGGCAACCAAGACCCAGCAGACTCAGGAAAACTTTTACCTCTCCCTTAACTGCCTAAAAGAATGTAGGTAGGGGGCCTAGCCCAGAAAGAGAGCTGTGACCAGAGATAACTTTTCACCTGAAAGACTTACCTGCACGGCGGGGCAGACATCTGCTCTCCTTACAGTCCAGTGAATGCCCCCGCCCCACCCCATTCCTTAGCTCAGGATGGCATATAAGCCTCAACTGCCTGATTGTCTTTGGGTCTTATATTTTCATGGGACTCCCATACATGCAACTAAATTTGTCTTTCTCCTGTTAATCTGTCTTATGTCAATTCAACTATCAGACCAGCCAAAGAACCTAGACGGGTAGAAGGAAAATTTTGATGCTCCCCTACATAGCCAAGAACATGCTGGATCTTTCTATTTGCTCAAATATTTTTTTTTGTTTTTCAGGACTGTTGAAGTTTTCTTCATAGAAGATTGGCACATTTATTTTTTAGCTTATTCCTAGTTATTTTATCTTTAGTTATTTTATCTTTCTGGTGATATTATAAGTAAGCACGTTCCTTCCATTATGTTTTACAACTGGCTTCTGTTTGAATAGGAGAACATTGTTTTTATGTGTTAACTTTATAACTTGCTGCCTTACTGAATTTTCTTACTATTTGGATTAGTTTTTTTTTTTAATTGATTCTTTTGAGTCCTTGAGTCCTACAGCTATATTATATCACCTGCAAATAGAGATAGTTGTATTTCTTCCTCCAATTTTCATGTCTCTGTTTTCTCTTGTTTGATTGCATTGGCTAATACCTCTGATAGAGTAAATTACTTAACCTACCTACATTTTAGTATGTTAATACCTAGAAAATTAAAAAAAAGCACAGGAAGCCAGCATGACTCCACAAAAGAACAAGCCATTCCTAACCTCATTTGCTGTTTCTAAAAATAGGTTTACTTGGCAGGGAGACCTAGGCAGGGGTTCTGTAGACCAGTATTCTCTACCACCCTGTCTGGATTCAAATTAGGTTGGATAACTGTTTCCAAATTATGTAGGCTAATAATTCTAGGCTCAGTATCCTTCTAGAAAGATTTCTCTTAGCATAAAGTTGTCGAATGCATATTTATCACATTTTCATAACAATATCTTAACAGGCTTTTAATGAAAAACAGACTCAAACTCCAAAGTAATCAGATATTTAAAAATAAATGAGTACACAATTGAAGAACTACTCTGATCACAGGTCGTGTGTGACTAAGGCCTGGGTTTCAATTGTCTCTAACCAAGCATGAAACACCAGCTTGATGTGGTATCACTGGAAATGCTTACGGGATTTCCACCCCCGCCCCCCCATTAGCCACTGATTTACAGAGGAAAGAGGTTGCTGGCATTCTTTAAACAAGACCCCTGGCAAACAGTCTCCAGAGCCTCACGGCTGAAGATCTAAAGGTTATCACTCCACCGTTCCTCAGAGCTCTTCCGTGCTTTTTCTCCTCTCTTCCTTATTCCTGTTGTTCAGCCATTAACTCGCCGATGGAGAGTGTCACAGTCTCTCTGGACCACAGGCCACGAGGAGGATGGAAAGGCAAGGAAATCCTGCGTCTCACCCACATCTTCGTTTTCCTCCAGGCTTTTCCATGTTTGGACCTTCACTCACAGCATGAGCCATGGCGGTTGTCTTGGAAGCAGAGTTTGGGGGGGTCAATGGTGAGGAAAGAGCACCCCAGCCTGTTTGCAGAAGGACACACACAGTTATTGCTCAGTAGGACTTGGTGATTCACTGGTGTCTAATGTTTACAGAATTCACTTCAAATATAGCAATGATGTCAACAAATATGACTCCAGAGAATGCCTTTTTCTTTCTGATCCCAGCTAATTGGTCCCTGCTGCCAACACTGACAGAACATCTGGGCTTCACTCAGCAATAAAATGGCATTTTCTTTCCCCAAATGTCCCTGGATGGGGAACTGGTTTGAAGTCCATTTCAAAGGACTTCAGTACTCACTGTAAGACAAAAGTAAACAGAGCCTTTCAGGTGTGGATCAAGCAGTCTGCATTTACAGTCAGTCATTTGGAAACAGATGAACAAAGTCTTGATCATGGTTTCTAAACACAGCTCATTTTATTTATGAATTTGGGATTGTTACAGTTCAATGTTTTCTTTCATTGTGTTTTATTTTTGAAAATAATCCTTCTTTCAAATGCTGGAAATAATTTATTGGACAAAACACTCAAAAAGCATGTTGCGACCCATATCCAGGTCATTTAACACAAGTCAGTTTTGACATTAGAGCACACGCAGCAACTCACCCACGGCCCGACCACAGAGCAGCCAGTTAACATCTCCCTGAGTCAGTGCATTTGTCCTGCTGACATTTCAGCTCCAACACAAAAGGAGGAGAGGGCGGTCCTCTCCTAACTGTGGGCCTCTCACTGTGACTTTTGTGTCATTAACACGATTGCGTTCCGTGTGCATTTTTCAGTATTGCATGGATTGACTGACTCGCAAAACGTAAAGAGCGTTTCTACTTTATGTGCTTGGTAGGGATGGATTTGGATTGACTTAGCCATGTCTTTTAGAAATCAGATCACAGTGAATGAGCCAAGAAAGGCCGTCTCTAAATAGTCAACTGGGGCCTTAGATAAGCAACAAAAACTTACCCTGATGGGTTAAACCATCCATGATTAGGTCAATTGCTTACTAACCCAAGCTAATTAAATGGATATTTACCACACATCTATAATGCAAAACTCTGAGACTGGTCCAGGGCTAGCTAGAACCTCTGCTATCCAAACGAGGACATAAAATAAGTTCCAGGCAACTATCTACGTCTATCTGGTTTCCGTAGAGACAGTGAACACTGCAGTGTTTCCTACAAACAACAGAAGTCATCCAAATGACATAGAGCATATTCTGTTAGCAACCTACGATACTTAAGAGCTCTTCATATCTTTTTTTTTTTTTTTTTTTTTTGGCTGCGTTGGGTCTTCGGTGCTGCGCGCGGGCTTTCTCTAGTTGCGGCGAGCGGGGGCTACTCTTTGTTGAGGTGCACAGGCTTCTCACTGCGGTGGCTTCTCTTGTTGTGGAGCACGGGCTCTAGGCGTGTGGGCTTCAGTAGTTGTGGCACATGGGGTCAGTAGTTGTGGCTTGTGGGCTTAGTTGCTCCGCAGCATGTGGGATCTTCCCGGACCAGGGCTCGAACCCGTGTCCCCTGCATTGGCAGGCAGATTCTTAACCACTGTGCCACCAGGGAAGTCCCCAGTGACTTCCTTTTTTTTTCAAACTGGAAACTACCTTTCACATTCAGATGCTTGGACTCATAGCACCTTCATACCCTTGAAGCCCCACTAGGTAGCAGAGCTGGAAAACCCGAAACTCCATGTGTTAGACATTTATTGTACTGAGTACTGTATCAGGTCACAAAGGAGTTGAGGAATAAAACACGGTCCTTTCCCTTCTTGCCATTCAGATAGATGGGAGAGATTGTGTCTCAGTGTAGGGTGGCGGCTCTGATGGGCACGTACACAGCGTGATGGAAACAGAAGGACGGAGCCAGCGATGATGCTGTGGGGCTTGGGACAGATTCACGGGGGTGTCAGGGGAGCTGGGTCTTGGGGGAGGGGTGATTGTCCAGGTGGAGAGAGGAGGAGGAACCGACCAGGCAGGGTCACTCCCAGGAGTGTGTGAAAGGGCTCCCGGGAGGTGCTTTCAGGGTGGGGTACAGGGTGTGGGCCGGGGAGCGGCCAAGGTGAGGCCAAGTAGGGTTGAAAGGGTCGGGCTGGGCTGGGCTGGACTGGAAAAAGCCCCGAGGCCGTCCTGAGGAACTGGGGTCTTATCTGTCAAGCAATGAAGAACCGTTGTAGGATTCTAACTGAAGGAGTAACATGACTCATTCTTTTATTCACTCATTCGTTTCCTTCCCTCCCTCCCTTTTCGCCTTTCTGACTCTAGCACTGCCTTTGGGTTGGATTGGACGCAGAGCAAGGAGTGGCAGGGCCAGTTAGGAGCAGCCCTCAGGGACCAGAGCCCAGGCAGGTGGGCCTCAACCCACCGGCGGTAATGCTGGCGAGGCCGGGGCTGATGAGGGGGCAGAAATCGCAGGATCTGATGACCAGGTGGACCGCGGGGAGGGACCAGGGGAAGAGTGGAGTTCCAGGGGACTTTTACTCTTCTAGCTCGGATAATTGGATACAAGGTGATGTAATTACCTGAGAGAATATGAGGGGAGGGGAGGGTCAGATGAAGAATTGGTTTGAGTCAGAAGGGGCTCGTGGTGCATGGGAAGCGTTAGATGGAGGTGTCCAGGAGACGGACGGGTAGGAACAGACTCGGTACGGGATGAAGGCGCTGGAAGCCGTGCGCGGGTTGCGCTGGCCCACAGCCAGGAAGATGGAGGGGGAGGGCGGGAAGAAGCTAGACTGTGGAAAGCAGGGCCGGTAGGTGGCATCAGCTCCTGGTCCTGGAGGAAGCAGAGAGTGAGGACGGGAAGAGGCCGCTTCTCGCTGCAGGTCAACCGTCCCCTCAGTGACAGTGGGCCAAACTGCAGAGTGCGTGGGATCCAGGCCCGGAGAGGCGTGGGGGTAGCTTTGTGGGAGAGGGAGAGAGTGCTGGCCAGAGCTGCTGGTAAGTTGGAAGGAAGGTGTGTGTTTTAAGGACGGAACAGAGCTGAGCACGTCATTTGTTTTCTGAGTAGCGACAATCAGAAACAACCATAAAATACTAGGAACTTAGGAAATTGACATAAAGGAAACTCTAAACTGAAAAATGATTGTTTTGTCAAGAGTACAATAGTCAAGCAAAGCAACGCTGCTTATTTCTAGCTTGATAAGTATTTGTGTTATTTTAGGTCTTTCATCTAATGGCTCAGATGAAATTTGCACTTTGCAGCCTGACACGTTAACCCAGCACCTGAAGGACAGGTGCCCAGAGGTGAGGCTCTGTAAGGCTTAGAGGGGGCTCATCTATGCTGTGAATGACCTGAAACCTGGAAGAGATTCTTCAGAATCTGGGTTTCAGTCATTTTACTTTATTCAATTATTTTGCAATTATACTGTCACTTAAAATCTGAGTTAACTTAAGAGAATCTTGTTACTTGAGTTTTTTTAATATTCCTGATCATAAAATTTTAAGATATAGTTAAGTAACTGAATAGAGGTTTCTCTCGCTCGCTCGCTCTCTCACTTTTTCTCTCTCTCTTTTTTCTCATCTGGTCGGGAATCACCTGGGCGATCCATTTCTCAATGCAATGCAGAGCGAGATGAACAGAACCTGCTGTCTGGGAGAGGGTATGCGAGGGTGCAGCTGACTCTGGCAGCCTTGCGCTGAGGCCCCAGGTCACTGCTGAAGCGAGCTGGAAGAATCTGCTTGAGGAGCTCAAGAACTGCCTCCTCAAATGCCACATTAGAAGACCTAGTGGCTTGACCAGAGCAGTCCTGATGGGGCCCTGTGGTGACGAAGCTGCTAAAACTAAACAAGCAAACAAACAAAAACTGTGGCGAGCAGGGCTCAGCTGTCCCGAGGCCACTTTCAGCCAGTCTGTGCTGCCTGGGGAGCACCAAGACCCCCCAGCTGCTGCCCCCCTGGCACAGGGGCTGGAATGGGACCTGCTTTACAGAGCAGTGGCCTTGGAGATCCAAGAGGGTGCCTTCTCGGCCAGGCTTAGTGCTCGCGGAGTGGGATGCCCTTGAAGACTCACTGGGTTTCCCACAAAGGGCAGGGGGTTTGATTCCAAAATGCAGGCTTGGGTACGTTGACCTGAAGCAAATAGATGGTCAGGTATTCTCCAGCAAAGATGAGTTTATTCAGGATCAGCAGAGAATTGCAATTCAGGGGCTCAACCACGGCAGCCACGTGCAAGTGCCCACACGGCAAAGGAAGGAGACACTTTTATAGGCGGGACAAGGGAGGGGGCGGGCTTAGTAAACAGAGCCCCAGCCTTTCATTGGCTGAGTCCTGGCGGGAAAGAATGGGAGTCTTTCTTCTGTTGAGCTGGGCTGTCAGTGCAGGGGTGAGAGCTCCCCCTGCTGGTCTCCCGACTCTGTTTAACAGGTTTCTGTTCATTAATGTTTTACAGCTGTCACAGGACAAACGCCAAAAGGGACATGAGATATGCATTTTCATTATTCCTGCGTGGGGAGGGTGGTCAGAACATTGTCCTTCTTTTTAAACAAAGCAAGTGCTTCCAGCATATTCTAGACTCCCATCCAGCCCGAGGTAGAGAACCTCAGGCCCTCATCAGGAAGGAAGAAGGGCAAGGGTCGAGGGAGGGGCTCCATCATCCCGTCACTCTGCCGCCTTCCCCTTCCCCACCCCAACTCCCTCCAGCACACATGCTTCCTCTCCCTTCCCAGGGCCATCCCACCTCCCAGGCGATGTGAGACCTGCACGAGGACCCTGGGGCGCTCTCCTCCTGTGGGCTGTCTGAGCAACACCACGGCCAAGTCCTGGGGTCACCTACGGTGTTATTCTTGGCGAACTTGATGTTTGCGCATCACCTTTGATAACTTTATTACCTGAACCATCCAGCATTCATGAAATGGCAACCGTGACACACTGGCTGGTGCTGTGACTGTTTCATTCGTTCCACACACTTTTATTGAGCACCTACTCTACAGACCAGGAGTTACAGTAGGGTCTGGTGACATCATGGTAGGAGACACGGTCCCTGGCCTCAGGATACCAGATAGATATTGTGAGATAATAGAAAAAATGTGTATGGGAGTCTGCCACCGGCCCCTGGCACAGGGCTCCTGAACCCTTGTAATTTCCTAAGTGATGAGAACACTAGGAGCATCTTTTGTTCTAATATTTGGTCTTTGACCCCAGTTCCTGACACAGAGGTCCTGAAACCCTGGTAATTTCCTGGGTGATAGGAGTGTCTTTTGTTCTAATGAGGTGACTCTGGGTGGGCTCCTGGATGAGGGCTGCTCACTGGAAAGACCTACCCGTGATTAGAAGCTTGGAATCTTCAGCCTCACCACCGCGCATTCTCTTGAGAAGGGAGAAGATCTGAAAAATGGAATTAATAATTGATCATGCCCACGTGAGGAAGCCTCCGTACGTAAAATCCCACTAGTGTGGGGTTCAGAGAGCTTCCAGGTGGGTGAGCACAGCCACACGGGGAGAGTGACGCACCCCAACTCCAGGGGGACAGAGGCTCCTGCTCTCGGACCCTCCCAGACCTTGCCCTGTGCATCTCTTCATCTGGTTGTTCATCTGTGTCCTTTGTCATATCCTTTAATAAACTGGTAAACGTTCATGTTTCCCTGAATTCTTTGAGGCACTCCAACAAATTAACCAAACCTGAGGAGGGGGTCGTGGGAAGCTCTGATTTGTAGCCTAATCCTACAGAAGTTGTGGGTAACTTGGGGACTTGTGACCGTCCTCTGTGGGTCAGGGAGCAGCCTTGTGGGACTGAGCCCTTAACCTGTGGGATCTGACACTGTCTCCAGGTACACAGTGTTAGAATTGGCTTAAATTGCAGGACACCCAGCTGGTGTCATGAGAATTGCTTTGTGTGGGAAAACCTCCCACACACTTGGTGACCAGAAGGGTCAGAAGTGAGGTGCTTTGTACGAGGAATAAAGAAGAGAAACATGGGAGGGAAGAACTGGGTTATTCCCTATTCGGGAGAAGACTGAACTGAGGTTTTTCCTTATACGGATATGCAAATAAATGACAGTTGACGTGGTATGTGCTGTAATGACGCTAAGCCTGAGGGGCAGGAAAAGGAGAAGCAGCTAGAAGTCTGGCTGGGGAGTTAAGAAGGGGTCCCAGAATCCATGACACTCAGCTGAGATCTGAAGAATGAGGATGAGCCCAGGTGACACCCAGGAGGAGAGAATTCCAAACTAGGGATGGGGAAACTCACAAAAGTGCTCATGGTTGAGGAGACAGATAACCTACTATTGCTGGACCACTAAATATGAGGCAGTTCCGGCTGGACATCTATGAAGGGGCCTCATCTGTCAGGCCAATAAATTCGTGTTTTATCTTACAGGCTGCGGAGAGTCCCTGAAGAATTCTGAGCTGCGGGGTCACAGAAGCAGAGTTATGCATCGGGAAAACGGCTCTGCAGCAACGCAGACAAATGGGATGCAGAGGTCGGGAGTATCTGGGCCGCCAGGCTTCAGGTGACAGGTGGCAGGTGGTGAGCAGGGCTGTGGCCTGGGGTGGAGGGCATGGCTAAGAAGAACTCGGACAGGTCCTGGGGGTTGCTGGGTGGGGTTGGGTGGGGGGACCTAGCATGGTTTTCAGATTGCTCACTTGGACCAGCAGATGATTGGCCGTGATATTGCTCTGAAATTGTTTTACTTTTTCCTGGAACAAATGAGGTTAGCAGAGCGTGACTATAATCTACTGTTCCTAAGGTCTGGGAAAAACACAGGCAATATACATTTGCGCTGAGGAAGAGCATGTAACATCAGCAAAATCGCCTCCACTTAAAGCCTCTTTATTTAAAAAGCCTGACATGAATTAAAAATGCACACACGTGCCTTTGGGATGATTGCTCAATATCACAGCTTATAATTGGTAGGGCTTTGCTCTGAACACTTTCCTACTTCAGGTTTAACCAGAAGGAAGTAGGTATGGAAGTGAGAATGAACAAACCAGTTTCCCTGGAACATAGTTCCCACAAGGGCAGGAGAAGCAGTTTCTTTAGAGCTTAGGTGAGAAAGAGTCAAAGGGAAGATTGAGTGGAAGGCTAAAATTTTTAAAATTAATTCTACAAGCAATAGGAAGACATTCAAGCTTTTTGAGTATTGTGTGACAAAGAAAAGAAATGATTTAGAAAACATAATTACCCATGACATTTGGAATGGCCAGAATATGGGAAAGTCTATTGCAGGGAAATAAATTAATAAACTGTTACAATATATCATTATGAGGTGGTGTGGGCCTGAATTAAATTATACATAATTCTTAATTCCCCAGATTCCCCTCGCTGACTCCCCACAAACCAAATATCTCAGTTTAATGTTAACTTTTCAAAAAAAAGAAAAAGAAAAAAGAAAACCTCTCAACAAAGAAAAGTCCAGGACCAGGTAGCCCTCTGGTGAATTCTAACACTGACGCTTCTCAAATTCTTCTAAAAAATTAAAGAGGAGGGAGGACTTCTGAACTCATACCCTGATGTCAAAGCAAGACAAAGACATCACAAGAAAATAAAACTACAGGATAATATTCCTTATGAATATTGATGCAAAAATCCTCAACAAAATACTAGCAAATTGCATGCAACAAGATACTAAAAGGATTATACATCATGACCAAGTGGGATTTAGTCCAGGAATGCAAGGGTGGTTCAATGTAAGAAAATCTATCACTGTCATACATCACATGAATAGTATAAAGAGAAAAAAAACACATGATCATCTTGTGAAAATGAAAAAAAGAAACCTCGCTTAAAACATTTATAGTCAGTTGATTTTGATAAGGGTGCCAAGTCCATTCAATGTGGTAAAGAATATTCTCTTCCATGGAAGATGCTGGGACAACTGGATTTCCACACACAAGGATGAAGTTCTACCCTTACTTCACACCACATACAAAACTAACTCAAAATTGATCAACAACCTAAATACAAGGCTAGAACTATACAATTGTTAGAAGAAAACATAGGAGTAAATGTTCATGACCTTGGGTTTGGCAATGGGCTCTTAGATATGACACCAAAAGCTCAAAGCAAAAACAACAAAAAAATAAATAAATTGGATTTCATCAAAATTAAACATTTTTACGTGTCAAAGGACATTATCAAGAAAGTAAAAGACATTGGAAACCAGGCTTGAATTAAGGGCCAACCAAGATGCATGCAGACACAGGTGTGCTGTATACTTACTTTGAATCACGTTAATGTGCTTCAAAGGCTACTCCGGCACCCTTACAGGGGGGCAGAGTTCTTTCTATGGTCGTTGCTGTTGTTTGCTGCTGCCTGCAAAGCTGAACAATTAGAGGATACAAAGAGCTGCTCATCTCAGCACACCTTCAATTCTCAGCTCCTTGGGAAATAGACTCCATTTTTATAGAGTTTGTGGTTTTGATTTATGTTTTTTTTTTAATCTTATGAAAAATGAATAACCTTCTACTTCCCTACACCTGCTTTTAGCCCTATCACTGGGGATACTTCTCTTTCATTCATTATCATAGTTAAAGGTGGGCTCTGGAGCCAGACTGCTTTGCATCTTTACTAGACTCTTTGGACCTCAGTTTTCTCATCTGTAAAATGGAAATAACAATAGGAACTGCATTATGGTGCTGCTGTTGGGATTAAGTCAGATAATCCATGTAAAGAACCTACCATACTGCTAGAACACAGTAAGTACTCTGTAAGTGCTAATGGGCATTACCCCATACTATTCTTATTTCTAATAATTACCCAGAAATATTAAGTGCCCTTTTAGCTTGTCCTTGAGTAGCAGGGAGCACTCAGTTCACATTCCCTCATCCAAGGTTCATTACTGAGTCATAAATAAAGTAGGAAGAAAAGTCATAGAACAGAATTTTGGCTTAATTATATTTGCAATTCCAGTGATACAATCTTGAAAGAACCCTTTACTTCTAATTTTTAAGCAAACTTTCACCCATCATACATCAGTGTGTACCATGAGAGCCTAATACCCCTAATCATACAGTTGCCAAAATGCTCTGATTGGTTTGGGGTGGAGAGAGGGAGTTCAAGGTTTGCTTGGGTCCAAGTATTACATGCAAAAGTAATTTTGAAAAGCATGTTAAATTTGCCAGTATTTGATTGTCAACTAAATCTTAGTTAAAATATGAGAGCTTTTGTTCTCATTTTTTTTACATTAATTAATTAATTTATTTATTTTTGGCTGCGTTGGGTCTTCGTTGCTGCGCGTGGGGTTTTCTCTAGTTGCGGCGAGCGGGGGCTGCTCTTCGTTGCGGTGCGCGGGCGTCTCATTGCAGTGGCTTCTCTTGTTGCGGAGCGCGGGCTCTAGGCACGCGGGCTTCAGTAGTTGTGGTGCACGGGCTCAGTAGTTGCTGCGCACGGCCTCTAGAGCGCAGGTTCAGTAGTTGTGGCGCACGGGCTTCGTTGCTCCGCGGCATGTGGGATCTTCCCGGACCAGGGCTCGAACCCATGTACCCTGCATTGGCAGGCAGATTCTTAACCACTGCACCACCAGGGAAGCCCTGTTCTCATTTTTGATGAGTCAATTATTCATGGCATGACTGGCCATTTAACATCAAAAACCTATTTAATCACAAAGAGCTTTTTACTTGAATCTAATCTCTAGATTACCATTTTGTTGGGACAATATCCACTTAAGACTTATTAATGCAAAAAGCCAATTCATAATATGTTGTCATTAGAATTCCAGCCACAGCTTTTGAGGAATCAAGATTGATCACTCTTGAGGAGCAGCATACCGTCCCAAAGCACCACAGGAAGTGAAAGTTCTCAGAAACCAGGGGTTTTGTAAGGAAATCAACACAATAGCTCATTTCCTAATGAAACTAGCAGGGGTCAGTGTCTTTTAGTTATGTTTGAGAAAAGCCATAGAATTGCCTCATGAGATTTCAGAGTTTGGATGATCTTCAGTTGGAGACAAAAGACACCTTGAAAACATAAAACATCTGTTCACCCCGAAATGTCCAAAGAAACCTGAAAATATTCAGACAACCAGCATGTTCCCTGAACAAAGACTGTGTCTCCAAACCACCTCCAAGGTCTTTTCCTTGGGAACTCAACAGCAAGGTAGAAGTAACAATAGAAAGGAACTAAGAAAAAACTCTGGTCAATTGTTTTGAGAGGAATAGGGCCAAAAAATAGTGAAAGGTAACCTACAGAATGGGAGAAAGTATTTGCAAATTATATATCTGATAATATCCAGAATGTATAAAGAACTCTTATCATTCAACAACAAACAGACAAACAACCCAATTAAACTATGGGCAAAGGACTTGCATAGACATTTCACCAAAGAAGGTATACAAATGGCCAATGAGCCCAAGAAAAGATGCTCAACATCATTAGTCATCAGGGAAATGCAAAACAAAACCACAGTGAGATACCACTTCAGACGTTAGGACCGGTATAATAATAACCAAAAAAGCAACATAACAAATGTTGGTGAGAAATGTGGACGAATCAGTGGGAATGTAAAGCGGTGGAGCCACTGTGAAAACCAGTTTGGCAGTTCCTTAAAAAGTTAAACAGTTACCATATGACCCAGCAATTTCACTCCTAGGTATACACCCAAAAGATTTTTTAAAAGGGACTCAGATACTTGTGCACCAATATTTATTGCAGCATTATTCGCAATAGCCAAATGACCCAAGTGTCCATCAACATATGAAAGGATAAACAAAATGTGGTATATTCATAAAATGGAATCGTATTCAGCCATAGAAAGGAATGAAGCTCTGATACATGTTACGATATGGATGAACCTTGAAAACATTTTGCTAAGTGAAGTAAGCCAGACACAAAAGGCCACCTATTGTATGATTCCACTTGCATGAAATATCTAGAATAGGCGAATTCATGGAGACAGAAAGAAGATTATATGTTACCAGGACCTGGGTGGAGGGGGGAGTTACTGCTTAATGATTACTGAGTTTCTGTTTGGGGTAATGAAGAATTTTTAGAAATACAAATAGTGATGTTGCATAACATTGTGAATGTAATTAATGCCACGGAATTGTGTACTTAAAATGGTTGAAATGGCAAATCTTACGTTATACAGATTTTACTACAATAAAAAAAAAAAAAACTATGTTATTGGGAAGAGTTTGTTTCCAAAAAGAAAGGGGATGCTGTTAGCAGAGGGAAAGAAAAGTCATTAAATAAAACCAAAACTAACTACTTCTCTAGGAGAAAGTTCAGTCTACTTTGATTAGTCTTAAGGTAGCCCTCGATGTTAACTTTCATCTGAAACACGAACAGGGGGAGTTGGGGAGAAGAGAAAGTATACAGCTGGCTTAACTGCCCCCTTGCCTGGGATGCCTAAGCGTGTGCCTGCATTTCTTCACATCAAGGGGAGCCCCTAGAGGCGATGCTTATTGCTGATGCTAAATCTATTTATCTCGTTTTAAGAGCACCACCTCCTCCTTGGACTCAGGATACAAATGCGGTTCCATCTTATTTGTTTGCTGTAAATGCCAGATTAGCAGGGAGTTCTGTTATTTCCCTTTGCCGGACGGGTCCCTACTGAATCAAGCACTGGCGCTTCCACCATCCTGAAGGCCAAGGGAAGGAGGGCCGGCCAGCTGCCCTTCTCCACCGGCAACGCTCCATCCACACCTGTGATTCCTCGCGCGGCCACAAGATGGTGCTGTCGCGTGGCGGACTTGAACCAAAGCGCGGCCCCAGGTGCTCCCTGCACCTGCTGGTTTTCAGAGGCGATGTCGCATCTTGGTCTCTCTTAGAGCTCAGCGCTTTCATTCCCACACCAAGGACTGGACGGCTCCCGGGCTGGTTCCAGCACCTGCTGCTCCGCAGTTACCGGGTCCTCCCACGGGATCCACACCACCCGGAGGTCTGGCTGTTTTCCTTATAGGTCCTCGTAGCACAAAAGACGTGAACACACCCCTCCCGCGGGACGACAGCGTCACTCGCCCTCCCTGTAAGGAAGCCTGCCTTCAGTTATTTCAGAGCGCCTACACCTACCTTTCTTAGTTGCACTCATTTACTTTCTGTGACACAAAGATGATATGAGGACGTCATCTCAGTGAGTCTCACAAGAAAGGGGGGAGAACAACCAAATTTCATCTTTGAGGACATTCTAATACATTCGGAAATGCCTCTACAACGTTTCCCTCGGATAAAGGTCATTCTAAAATGAAAACGTCCCCCAGGACCTCCTGGGCTCACAAGACAAGGTGGCCTGTCTCCCGCTGGCACGAGAGCATGTCACAGCGAGGCGATGTCCTCACTTCTGAACCCAAGGAAAACATCAGCCACAGACAGACCACCCCCTGACGCTGGTGTGCAAACAGCAGCTGCAGTTATTTTCATTAGGAACATTACACAAGCGGGGGAAACCTGCCTTCTGCTCTATAGGGCCATCCCAGGACACCGGAAATCAAGGCAGAGCGTTTGGGGAGGGTCCTCGGGTGGGTCGCAGTGGCAGGTGGGCTACCAAATGAGGTGTTACAAGCCAGAAAGTGCTGGAAAAAGGGAAAAGGAGAAAATTAGCCCAAACTGCTCACCAGCACCCCTCGCCCCCACATCCACAGGCTACGGTTCAGTACCTCTCTGCCTTCTAGGGGATCTCCTTGGCCTTGAACCTTCATCCTATGTGCTCTTTACCCAGCCTCCCCAATAAAAACATCTGGCCAAACCACAGTACAACATCACCACTAGGATGCGGTCACACACCGAACATTCCCATCACCACAAGGTCCCTCTTATAATCACACCCGCCCCCCAAACCCTGGCAACCACTTATCTGTTCTCCGTTTCTAGAATTTCTCATCTCAAAAATGTTACATAAATGGAATCGTACAGGACGGACCATTTTGGGATTGCCATTTGTCGTTCAGCATAATTCTCTGCAGACTCGAACAGGCTGCTGGGTGCATCGATAGTTCATCCTTTTTATCGTTGAGTGTTATGCCGCGACCTTCAATCGTTACCCTGGACACACGCCTCGGGGTGGAGGAGACGTGAGGCGCGGGCAGGGGCGCCCCCATCTTCCCAGCACTACAATCCCTCCAGCCGCCACAGCGCGGAGCCACCGGGTCCCGCTCGGACACGAGGGCCCGGGCTGGCGCGGAGCAAAGAGCGCGAGGGGCGGGGCTTAGGGCGGGGCGGGGCGCCGAGTGCGGGGAGAGGTCGAGACTGGTCGGGCTCGGGGGCGGGGCGGGGCGGGGCCAGGCTGCGTTCTGGGGCGGAACGGGGGCGGGGCCGGGTCTAGGGCGAGGCGGGGCGGTGTTCGTGGGCGGGAGAGTGGGCGTGGCCAGGACTGCGCTCGGGGCGGGGGGCCCCGCTGGCTGACTCCCCGCGTCCGCCCCGCAAAGCGCGTCTGCGCGCCGACGTCTGCGAGTGCGTGGCCCGCGCGGCCAGAACGTGGCGTGGGCGTCGGACGTTCTTGCGGAGGGAGTCCGCGTCTTGCCCTAGTTCTGGGCGCGCGCTGGCTGCGGTGAGTGTCCGCGCACGCCGGGGGGCGGGCTTGGGAACCTTTCCCAGGGCGAGGGTCTCCGCGGGTTCCCACTTCCCGCGTGCCCGAGGCTCCTCTTCTGCAAGTACGAGGCTGGGGCACAGGGTGAGCAGGCCCTTCGCTGCCCTCAGCCCTGGACTCGGCCTTCGCTGACCCCAGCTGCAGACGGGAAGCGGGCAGCCCGGGGTCAGCGAGTGGGCGTCGCGGTGACCCGGCCTAGGCCCGCGGACCGCCGAGTTCCGGCTCGGCCTTTGCCCCGCGCACCGTCCAGTCTGTACCAGGCCCTGGAACTCAGCTTCTTTAACTTTAGTCCCTGAGATTCTCAGCCAGAGAAATTCGAAAAGAGAAACGTGTACTCGGTGTATGCTTCCTGCACGGCTATGTATAGTTGTAGGGGGGATGGAAAGAACCCAAGTGTAGGAAGAGAGAAACGGTCGCGGAGATTAGGGCGAAGTAATGTACATCAAACTATCAGCCCATTTGATGTGATATATAGAGTTTAACAACGACATGGCTCTTTTTTCCTGTTGACCTGGTAAGTGTATAATTTCCGAGGGAGGGGTAGGTACCCCTGCTGTGCAGGGGCAGTAGGTAGGGAAGGTCAGTGGGGGAAGTGTTGGGCAAGTAGCCGACTTCTTGGGCCTCAGTTTCTTATTCTGTACAACTAGGAGAATTGACCACAGCGGGAGTCAGAAACTCAGTGGCCTCCAGTGGCCCGGCGGGTGATGTAAATAGGTAAACTGGGCCCAGCAAAGCAAGAGGGGAATGCATGCCCTACTGTAGGCATTAAAATTAAATGGTTTTTAACCAAACCAAAATGTCTTTGGGCCCTGACCCTAGGGATCTCAGGACGAGGTGTCCCTGAGTCTGGAGTGACACTGATGACCTGTCCGAGGTGATCAGGTCCCATCACTCTCCTGCATAACGTGCTCCAACAGCTTTCTGTTAGGCTCAGGATAAAGTCTTTGCCCCTGTCCTGCAGACCCACACATCTCTTGGACCGAATCTCCCACCATCCAGCGCTCTGTTTTAACCCCAGGTGCATCACGCAGGCTTCCTTCAACACCGGGCCGCTCCCACCGCCTGCCTTACCCTCGCTCTTCCCTCTGCCTGAACCTGTCTGTGGCTGTACCTCGACCTCCCCACCACTTTTCCCCTGTCCCTCAGTGTTTGTTTTCTCTTCTAGATTGTTGGGGTCACCGAGGGGAGTGATTGCGCCTGAGAGCCCAGGGCCCACCACACCCAGTCCTTCCGTGCCCAGAGTTAACCGCAGACCCTCCTCTTGGCAGCATCCAGAGAGAAAAATACCCGTCTTCCTAGAATATGGCAGGTGACTATTAGCCATGGGGGAGTTAAGCTTTTTTAAATTAAAATTTTAGTTAGAAATTGAATACCTTGTTATAAAAACTCCAGACAGCACTGAAGCATATAAAACTTGTTTATAATGTGCACTGCTGTCTGGAATTCTCTCGTTTTGTGTTTTCTTACTGGTCGTATTGTCCATTTCAGCCCCATCAAAATCTAATGCTTATGCTGTCTTTGCTTTGCCTCCAGCCTCTGGGATGACCACCTGGACATAGTAGGTGCTCAATAAATAGATATTGAGTGAATGAGCCCCAAGAGTTACGATGGTTAAAGATTCAGCACGACTCACACACATCCCATTCTGTGACATCTTTTTTTTTCAACAAAAGATGAAAATCCTTTCATTTCAGAACATAAACGTTCACGTTATTTTACACATTGCGTCATCCGTTAGGGTTTCTCAGCCTCGGCACTGCTGACCTTTGGGGCTAGATAGCCCTGTGTTGTGGGACCTGTCCGTACTTGTAGGATGTTTAGCAGCAGCCTTGGGCTCTGTCTCCTGTATGCCAGCCGTCCCTCCCTCTGGAAGTGACAGCCAGAAACGTCTCCAGACCTCGTGAAATATCCCCTGGGAGGCAGCACTCTCCCCAGTTCATGTGTATCCTTTTTCCTATTAAGCCTCCAAGTAGAGTTCCTTTATAACAAATGAGTCTGAGGGATTAAAATAAAACTGTTAATCATTAATTTCACTTGTGGGGTTCAACCTTTACACTCAGCTGAATGCCCCAAAGCTGTTTGCTTCCAACTGACGTTTATATTTTCTCCTTAAGGGCCTAAACAGAATAATATAAATCAAGAGTTTAAACATTTTGGTCTCAGGTGTTCCCAGGGAAGATTTAAACAAATCCCCACAGCTGTCTTCTGGAAGAAATCGGTACCTAACCTCACAGAATCTTCTGAACTAGGAAAGTACTGCTTCAGAGGCTGTTGGTATTAATGACACAGCCAGGCCCTGTAACGCTGGTCTTCTTAGAGCCTCTTGCCCTCAGCCTCGCCCCCAAAAGCGGGACTTGATGCAGGCCCTGCCTCTCCCGTGGGACTAGGGATCTGATTTTTGATGTCTTAAGTGTCAATTTTTGATGGAGGGGAGGGAAGCAGAGCTGTGTGTCAGTGGCTGATGCCTTCCGACAAAGGGTTAGCACAAAAGATTAGTCACGGTAGTTTCTTATTATGATATTAGGCAACACAGCTAAAACTTATGGAGGATAAAACAGATTGGGCTTTTAAAGAACTCAGTCGTGTTACTCTTGAGGAATTGTAACTTGACTCGTTATATATTTGTGTGTTAGTAAACTCAAGTAATGATGAACTATGATATAATTAGAATTTTTAAAAATGCTCATTGTTTTAAAACTGTCACCCATAAAAAGGGTTGGTCTTTCTTACTTAGCTTCAACCACGGTGATGCACCTACGTGTTTTATTGTCATCTTAGTCCTTGTTGAATTTTGACAAAGAGGAATTATTCTTCAAGAGAAATGGTTTCTTGTCCGGATTTAGGTAAGAAAGTGCTCATCGTCTACGCGCACCAAGAGCCCAGGTCTTTCAACGGGTCCTTGAAGGACGTGGCGGTGGCTGAACTGAGCCGGCAGGGCTGCACCGTCACCGTTTCTGATCTCTATGCCATGGACTTTGAGCCGAGGGCCACAAGGAAAGATATCACCGGTGAGTCATGGAATAAATGCTCTGGTTTTTTAAACTTTCTTCTTTGTGTGTGTCTTTTTACTGAGGTATAATTGACATAACGTTGTATTCGTTTTAGGTGTATAACATAAGGATGCGATGTTGGTATACATTGCAAAATGATGATAAGTCCAGTTAACATTCGTCTCCACACATAGTTTCACTTTTTTCCCCTCTTGATGAGAACTTTCAAGATCCACTCTTTCAAATATGCAGCAGTCTTAACTGTAGTCACCATGCTGTGCGTGACATCCCCGTGACTTAGTCATTTATAACTGAAAGTTTGTTTTTCCGGCCCTCTTTACCTGTATTACCCACCCCCTCCAGCCCCTGCCCCAGGCAGCCACCAATCTGTTTTCTGTATTCATGAGCTCAGTTATTTTTTTGTTTTGTTTTTTAAGATTCCGCATATAAGTGAGATCATACAGTATTTGTCTTTTTCTTCCTGATTTATTTCACTTAGCATGATACCCTCCAAGTCCATCCATGTTGCTGCAAATGGCAAGGTTTCTTTCTTTGTGGCTGAATGATATTCCATTGTGTTTATATATCACCTTTTCATCATCCATTGATGGGCATTTCGGTTGTTTTCGTATCTTGGCTGTTGTGAATAATGCTTCAGTGAACATAGGGGTGCAGATATCTTTTTGAGTTACTATGTTCCTTTTCTTTGGGTAAACACCCAGAAGTGGGATTGCTGGGTAGTAGCTCTATTTTTAATTTTGGGGAGGAAACCTCCACACTGTTCTCGATAGTGGCTGCACTTTACATTCCCACCAGCAGTGCATGAGGGTCCCCTCTTCTCCACGTCGTCACCCGCACTTGTTGTCTCTTGTCTTTTTGATGATGGCCATTCTGACCGGTGTGAAGTGATATCTCACTATGGTTTTGATTTGCATCCCTGATGATTAGTGATGTTGAGCATCTTTTCACATGCCTGTTGGCCATCTGTGTGTTTTCTTCGGAAAGATGTCTGTTCAGATCCTCTGCCCATTTTTAAATCAGATCGTTTGGGGGATTTTGCCTTCTTTGTAATTTTTTTAATTAAAAAAAAGTTTGAAAACAAAGCTTATCATTGCACATGATGGAGAGTTCTCAAGTCAAAAAGGTCTCAGTGCAAGTTCTTTCCCCCGTCCCCAGCCACCCGGTTTCTCCGCCCCCAAGGAAACCAGTGTCACCTGTTACCTGTGCATCTTTCTGGAGTGAGTCTGCGCTGTCTCTTGATGCACCTAAAGCAATTAAGGGCATAGCCTCCATTTTCCCTCCGCTTTTTAAAAAATGGGAACATATTACATATGTTTTGCATGTTGCTTTTTTTCTGCTGCGAAGTCCCCCATTGTATGGAGGAGCCATGGTTTAAGTAGCTGCCACTAATGGGCATTTTTGGTTGTTTCTCACTTTTGCTATTATAACAGAGCTGCAGTGCGCAGTCGTGGCCATATGTGTTTACCTGTCTGTGCAGGTATGTCTAGAATGGAGTTGCTGATCAGAGGGAATGTGCGTTTTGAATTTTCGTAGATAATATCAAATTGCTTTCTGTAGGTGCTGTACCAGTTTACCCCCAGCAGTGTTTGCAAGTGCCCGTTTCCTCATTTTACCAATTTTTTGATGATTGCCAATCTGACAGGTGGGAAAATGGTCCCTGAGTACACAGTTTTGTATATGAATTGTAAGTATATTTTTACCTATTTTTTTTTTTAGTTGTGACTTTACTGTGGTGGCTTTTTTCATGCAGAATTTCATTTACTTTTGCTTAGTTGGCTTTTGACCTGTGTATTTTGTGTCATGTAAACTCTAAGCTTATTTTTTAAAGGTGTTATAGTTTCTTCTGGTATTTGACAGGCTCCACTTTTTAAATTTAAGTACGTTCTCTATTCAGAATTTACTTTGGTGTATGATGTGAGATGTGGGTCGTTTTTCCCAAGTACTTACCCAGCTCTCTCATCACCATTTATTACATGATCCAGCTGTTTGCCCCAATTTAAAATGCCACCTTCATTGTGATCTGAATTCCCGCATATGTTTTATTCTCTTCTAAACTTTGTATTCTGGTTTTGTTTTCCTATCCATGACTCAGTACCACATGGCTTTAATTATTTTGGCAAATAACTTATTTAATATCTGATAGAGTTAGGTCACCCTCATTTGTCTTATTTTCTATTTTTTTCTGACTAGTTTTACTTTTCCATAAAATCTTTTGGATTAGCTTTCCAGATTGTCGACTGAAAAAAAAATACACAACGTGAGAGCTGTGAGTTAAGTTTCCTTTGGGGCAAAGTGAGGACTCTAGCCCAGGAGACAGCCTCTCAGAGAGCTCTGAGGAACTGCTCCGAAGAGGTGAGGGGGGAAGTCAGGATACGTGTGATTTTGGTGAAGCGGGTACGTGCAGTTGAACACAGTTTGGCAGAAGGCTGCTGCTGGTCACGAGGAGCACATGTCTCCGTTAGTGATGATAGTGCTTTTCTAGATACGAAGAGGTGCGAGAACTGGGCTCATAAAGTCTTCTCCTGGAAAGATCTAACTCTCTGAAGGCCTGTTCTGCCAGTTTTTCCGGGAGCACAGGGCGCCTCATTCCTGATCTCCACCCTTTCAGGGCGTGTTGAAGGTCAGTGGTCACAGCAGTTTGTGACTTAATCCTTGTAGAGGCAGATGGCAAGTGCCAGCCTTTGGGTGGCAAGATTCAAAAGGTAACAGATGATCTTTTTATTGAGGTCCCATTAAGTTTACAGATGACTCAGCCTCGTAAAGTTCTTTCTGTCCCAGTGACAGGCGTGGCTCCTCATTTGCTCATGTGCTCTTACAACCTTCCAGGTCTGTTTACGAGTTTTCTTCATGCAGCTCTCACATAATTCTTACTAACTGGGTTTTGTTCCTCTATGTCAGCAGTCCCCAGCCTTTATGGCACCAGGGATGGGTTTCGTGGAAGACAGTTTCTCCATGGACTGGGGCGAGGGATGGTTCAGGCGGTAATGCGAGCGATGGGGAGCGGCTGTAAATGCAGATGAAGCTTCTCTCGCTTGCCCGCCGCTCACCTCCTGCTGTGCAGCCCAGTTACTAACAGGCCGAGGACCGGTACCAGTCTGCGGCCAGGGGGTTGGGGTCCCCTGCTCTATATGAAGAGGACTAATCTGTGTGTGCGTGTATGTGGCTGCTACTAATTTTCCTACTGTTTGTAGTTTTCAGCTGATTCTCTGGGGCTTTCCTGATATACAGTCAGATCATCTGCAAATAATGATAATTTCACCTGTGGTTTTCCAGGAATTTTAATTTTAAATTAATTACCTTTAATTTCCTTCTGTTTGCAATTGGGTTAGCAAGATCCCCAGATTTAGTATTCAGTGCTGATGGTAATACCTGACATCCTTGTCTCTTCTTGTTTTCCCTTCTTTTTTAAAAAATTTATTTATTTTATTGATTTATTTTTTTGGCTGCGTTGGGTCTTCGTTGCTGCGCGCGGGCTTTCTCTAGTTGCGGCGAGCGGGGGCTACTCTTGGTTGTGGTGCGCAGGCTTCTCATTGCGGTGGCTTCTCTTGTTGCAGAGTACGGGCTCTAGGCATGCAGGCTTCTGTAATTGCAGTGCGCAGGCTCAGTAGTTGTGGCTCGCGGGCTCTAGAGCACAGGATCAGTAGTTGTGGCGCACGGGCTTAGTTGCTCCGCGGCATGTGGGATCTTCCCGGACCAGGGCTCGAACCTGTGTCCCCTGCATTGGCAGGCGGATTCTCAACCACTGTGCCACCAGGGGAGCCCTTCCCTTTTTTTAAAAAAAAAAATTTATTTATTTATTTATTTTGGCTGCGTGGGGTCTTAGTTGCGGCATGTGGGATCTAATTCCCCGACCAGGGATCGAACCCAGGCCCCCTGCATTGGGAGCATGGAGTCTTACCCACTGGACCACCGGGGAGGTCCCTGTCTATTCCCTTTTAATAAACCAAACAGTTCTTTTCACTGAGCGAACAGCAAAGCAGGGACTGGGGAGATAGAGAGTATTATGTGGAGGAGCCCCTGGTTTTCAGTGAATCAAGTGACACAAGCTCTTTGTATAAAGTACCTTAAATGTGGTGAACAGGTGGGCAGAGGGTGAAAACAGCAAGCCCCTTCACATGCCCTCCTGGTCCTGCATGGCCCCCAGGGACAAGCAGGCCAAACTTTGTGGTGTGGATCATTGTAGATCTTACTCCAAATATCAGCAAAATGCATATCTGTGTAGAGCTTAGAAACTCTATAGATACAGATGTAAGTGGGGATTTGCTTTATTCACTAGAGCTTCTGGGTGTCTCTTTAATGACTGCGTGGCACTTCATGGTACCTGCTATAACTTACCAGTTCTCCTGTTGACTTAGGCTTACTTTGTCTCCAGCTTTCGTTTCAAGCTATGAGTCAGTATGTTTCCATGGCTCTGGATTCCCCGTCTTACTAAGAAAGTCCTCTCCATACCCTCACTTATAAAAATATTCCCATTTTCCCATGACATTTGGATACCTTTGCTTTGATATTTACTTTTTAATTTTATCTAGAATATACGTGGCCCATGCACATTTTATTGTCCGTGTACCATTATCAGAAGCACCCAGTGTCCTCTGTGGGCTCCACACCCGGTGGGCGGCAGCCTGCCTGAGACACAGGCTCTCCTGCTCAGGGTCTCTGGTCGGTACAGAACCTCATGCACAGAAGGGTCCAAACAGGTGCTTTGAATGAAAATGAACCCTGGGGAGGCTGAGGGAGGAAGCAGAGCCCTGGCACGTTCTCAGCTGTGGCTGCTGAAGGGCTGGCCTCTCCTTGGGCTCCTCTGCAGGCCGCGTGCTGCAGGGGGCGCACCTGGGCCTCCCGTCGTCCCCTTTGCTGCCATGTGGGACCCGTGGCCTTGAGCTCGGCCCTCAGCCTCCATCTCCTCTCTGGTCCGTCGGGAATTACCCAGCCTGTCGGGTTGTTACGAACATAGAAAGGTGATGCTGCAGAGCCTAGCGTGGTACGTGGGGATCCTCAGCCATGGGTGACTGTTGTTAACACTGATCAGTGCGGCTGGGTGAATCATGCTGCTTGAGGAGAACCCACTGAAGGCCTAGGTCAAAGTGTTAACTTGGCTTTCAGCCTAGTTGTCGAGGGTTAGGGTTAGGGTTAGAGGGTTAGGGTCAGGGTCAGGGTCAGGTGCTGCAGGTTCCAGCCCGACCCCTCCCCCCGCTGCTGCTGCCTGAGCCCCTCCCCTACCAGGCCTTCTCCTGAATCGCTGAGGCCACAGTGAGTTTTTCCAGAGCTGAATTGGAGCGTTCACTATATACATGGGGAGCAGCCCCCTGTGTGCAGGAGAAGCTTAAGCCCCTCGGCCGGGCTCACAAGCCCTGGTCCGTTCCTGCAGTCACATCACCTGCGGGCCTCCCGGCCTCTCACCGCAGGTTCTCGGCTGTGCCCCCAGTGGCCCACTCCTGGGCTGGCCAAGTTTCCCCGTCTGCGTCTTCTGCCCAGAAGGTCCCCTGCTTCTCCAGGCTGCCCTGAAACTCCTACTCCGTCGTCAGAACCCCGTTCACCGACTCATCCCCAGGGTGCGCGCCTAACCCGCCCCCGCAGAGCTGGCTGCAGCGCTAGTTGCACACGCAGAGTGAGACCCCCTGCTTCTAGGCTGTGGGGCGTGAGGCCCGTCTGCCGTAACGTTACGGCGAGCTGGCTGGGTGGTCGTGTTCTGTGTGTTATCGTGTGGTTACTCATCCACGTCTCCTACTGGACTTTGAGTCCCTTAGGGGAAGGTAAGGACGTAGCTTCCTCTCTTTGCGTCCACAGTCTGAGCCCAGGGCCTGGCACATGGTCAGGTCTCCGTGACTGCCCGGTGGCCTGCTGGGGGTGGGGAGTGACATCCAGACAACAGTGGTGCTGGTGGGATTGGCGGGATGGGCCGCGGCTGCCCCCTGGGCGAGAACCCCTGTCCTGTTCTTCCAGGCGCCCTCTCCAGCCCCGAGTTCTTCAGCTACGGTGTGGAAGCGTACGAGGCCTGCAAGACGAGGTCTCTGACCAGCGACATAATCGCGGAGCAGAAAAAGGTTCAGGAGGCCGACCTAGTGATGTTTCAGGTTTGTTTCCCCTCGGATTATGGTAACGAATTTGGTTTGTCCTGTGTGGAGAGTCTTTCCCGATACTGAGTTCACGCTCCTGGCGGTGGTGCTACAATCTGCGTCCTTACTTCTGTCTCGTTGGGTCCGGAGACCCAGGGAGCCCATACCTCCCGTTCAGATCCTGACCCCCAAGTAAACAGCAGGGATTTCTCTTTAGCCTGTGGTCCCGAAACGTCTGACCCTGCAGAAGGTGCTGCCTTCGTTCTCTGGTCCCCAGCCCGGGAGGTGCGGGGCTGCATGGAAACCAGATGTGTCTGCGTGGGTGTTTGTCAGAGTGCTTTGGGCCACATGCAGCTGCTGCCTTAAGTATCCTGGTCGTCAAGAGGAGAATCATCTCCCCCAAGCCCCGTGGGTGGCCTCACCCCCCTACCCTCTCCTGGGGCTCACTCACCTTTGTCCCAGGCAGGCTTCACTGCACGAGAGCTGCCCAGGATGCCACGTCCACGGCCAGCCAGGCGGGCGTCATGGCGGCAGAGTAAATGTGCTTTTGGGGAGTCGTTGGGTGGATAGAAATCCAAGTCAGGCCAGGAGAGAAGGGGATTTATCGTAAGGGCCCTGATCGCTTGGGTTCCCGGAACCCGAGGACAGGCCATGGCGGGCTTCAGGGCAGTGGCACGGGGTGTGGGGTGTCTGCTCCCTTCCCCGTGGCAGCTGCTCCTCTCCGATCTGGCTGCTCTGCCTCTGCCCCACGTCACTAGATCCAGCCTCCCAGGAAGGGATCTCCTGGGTCCACATCGTCTCTGTTTTCCAACCTGCTGAGGGGCGGGGCGGGGGCGGGAGAACAGGACCACCCTTGCGGTGGGCGCAGAGCCGCTTTCCAGACACAGCGCAGAAGCGCCCCATAGACTACACCTGTGCACGCGGAAGCGGCAGCCCCGCGTCTGCCCGCCCCGCTTCCCCGCGACCTTGACTCCGGGTGTGGTCCAAGTGCGGACCTTCTTCCATCCTCCTTACACCTGAGTGCCCGCGGTTTACCACCAGCACGTTGGTAGTCACGCAGGGCCGTGCGGCCGTGTGATGATGGCCCAGTAGTCCGGCCCCTGGTCCGAGCAGAACCCCACGCAGCTCTGTCTCCCCTCGGCTGCGGGCTGCCGGCTGAGCACACGGGGCCCGAGGCCCCCCTCCCCCTCCTCCCCCTCCTCCCCCTCCTCCTCGGAGCCCGAGGCTCCCCCCTCCCCCTCCTCCCCCTCCTCCCCCTCCTCCCCCTCCTCCCCCTCCTCCCCCTCCTCCCCCTCCTCCCCCTCCTCCCCCTCCCCCCTCCTCCCCCTCCTCCTCGGAGCCCGAGGCCCCCTCCTCCCCCTCCTCCCCCTCCTCCTCCTCCCCTGTAACTGGAAGGTGAACACCAGTGAAGGCCTGTTCTTTCTGTGGGAGTCTTTCTTTATTCCTGCCCCCTTTCACCTGTCTTCTCCCCACCCCCACCCCTTTCCCCCGTACTCTGCCCAGAGTCTTTGCATGTATGTTTGTTTTTTTTTGCTCAACACTAATAAAAATGTCATTTACCACGACCATTGCTACTATGACCATAGCTCACCACTCACTGAGCATTTACCCTGTTCTGGGCACTGTGATGTGTCATTGACACTCACCACAGTGCTGTGAGTGATTTGCAAATCAGGCTAAGGAGGCCCAGAGAGGTTAAGTAACTTGCCAACGTCACACAGCAGTAGGTTGTGGAGCTGGGATTTCAGTGCCAAGTCCTGAGTTAGATTTATAGTGAAAGCACGTGAAACACGGGCTTCCTTCTAGCTTTGGTAACAGGTTATTCATCTCTTTTCATTGACGATATTGTTGGATATGGTGTTAGGGCTTCTGTGGGGACCAGAGTGGACTCCAGGGAGACCGTGCTGCTGGTGTGTGGAATCTGAGGAGCAGACTTCTCAGAACCTACCCCAGCCTGACTCCCAGATGCCGTGTCTCACCCCCGGGCGGGGAAATGGGCAGACTCTTTCCCACATCCTCCCTCTGGCCCCGTGGCTGGGGTTCAGCACCTCCCGGCCAGCTCAGTCAGGGGCAAGCAGTCGGGGACCGTCACGGGGGACGCAGCGCCACCTGTGACAGCGACCAGCACGCTGTCGGCTCTGCCCGCCCCGCCGGCCATCACCGCCACACCGCGCGCCTCAGAGAAGGGGGAGAAGCCTCCCCGTCGTGTTGCGGACACCTGCCTGCCCGGGCCCGGGGAGGAGGCTCCCCCGAACGCCAGGCAGAGGAGCGCGGAAGCGACCCCAGCGCTCCCTGCCTGCCCCTCCCGCAGTTCCCGCTGTACTGGTTCAGCGTGCCGGCCGTCCTGAAGGGCTGGATGGACAGGGTGTTGTGCCAGGGCTTCGCCTTCGACCTCCCGGGCTTCTACGACGACGGCCTCCTCAAGGTACGGCCCGATGAGGGGCGGCGTCCATCGGGGCTGGAGGGGGCGTCTCAGCAAGTCACTCCCAGTTTGCATTTTTTAACCAAACACTGAGCGCCAACTGTGCGTAAGGCCCCGTGTGTTTACATGGGCGAGAAAGCATCGTTCCTGAGGTCGTGGGCTTTTCTTCCAGCAAGGGATACAGAGCGTCCACGTCTGTCTGCGTGCTCAGCCAGGGAGGCCTGGGCTGGCCTGGGGGCGGCTGCGGGGGGGCACCTGCTCCACGATGCGGGCTCATAGCTGGCCATGCACCAGGTCACCTCTGAGCGTCACGTAACCACCTTGAAAACAGGATAACGTCTCGCCCCCAGGGAAGAGGTTGCGGGGAACCTGGCAGATGCATGGGACGTGGTAGCCATGGATTTCCTACTAAAACAAATGACATTTTAAATTCTGAGATCCTCAGAAAATAAGTGCATATAAAGAAAACACTGAGTCATGAGATCCGTCTTGGACCGTGAAAAGATGCCACCCTTTGCTGTGTGGCCCCAGGAGCCGGGCACCGCGGGCGGTACCATTTGCCCTCCCAGCCGCTCCGAGGTCTGGCCTCGGCCTCATCCACTCCTCCCCTGCATCCCTGAAGCCTGCTCTCCAGCAGCGCTGGGGCCTGTCAGCTCTGTGTGCGCCCCGTCCGTTCCTCTGGTTGTCCCCTGCTCTCTGCATTCGATGTAGCTGTCACCTGCAGCTGGGCTGGACGGAGATGGGAATGTGTGTCTTTCCATCAGGGAAGGGTGCAAGGGAGCTGGCCTCGGGTTTTGCCTCCCGGTCATTATAAACCTCTGGGCTGGAGTCACAGTGGGCTTTACTGCCCTGTCCTCTGGGGTCCCACCAGGGCGTGTGCTGTGTCCTCTGCAGGGTAAACTGGCCATCCTGTCCTTAACCACGGGCGGCACGGCCGACATGTACGGGAAAACTGGAGCCAGCGGAGACTTCCGATACTTCCTGTGGCCCCTCCAGGTACGCCACACCCCTCCCTGCCCCGCAGCTCCCCTGGTACAAATGAGGTGTGACATAGGCCTGAAGGCCAGACCGTTGTGACTTCCCTGGGTACAGGAAGTGGCAGCCTCTGCCCTCTTTAATGATTTACTTGGCAGCACTGGAAAGGCTGGCCAATGAGGAAAACACGTGTTATCAGGACAGCTTCTGCCATCGTTTGGGCAGAGGCCAGGCCAAACCGAGTTGGCTGGTGTGCTCTGGGGTACACAGGAGCCCCACGGTGGCCCGTGTGTGTCACGACTCGGGAGGGTAGAGCCATCCACACTCTGGCTCTGCTTCCTGAAGCAGGATCGCCTGGAACCCTGGCAAGAGGCTCCCCGGCCCGCATCCGACAGCCTCGTGAGTGGGCACGTCTCCATGGAGCCAGGGGCTGGGCGCCTCCCCGGAGCCCACCCCCACTCCAGGAGCCCAGGACTCGGCTCCGGGCCGCGCTCCCAGGTGGACGCCGGGCTGCCTCTGCTCCCTGGGCCCGGGGTCGGCGAGGACGGCGGTCAGCGGAAGCGCCCTGGTGAGGGGCAGAGCCGAGGAAGGGAACTGGGGGCCCTGGGTCAGCCCCCGTGTCCCGTAGGGAACTCCTGGGAGACCCAGCGACCTGCATGGAAGCTGCCCATCTAGGCTGTAAGGGATGTGTGTGGAGCTCGGAAGAGATCACGTAGTTAAGGGTTTGTGAGCTTTAAAAACGCAGGCGGTGGTGTGGGGCCCGGCCTCCCACCACCTGATGGGGCAGGCCTGGACAGGGTGTGGGCTTAGGGGAGGAGTGCAGGCGGAGGACCGTGATATTTCTAGAAAAACGATCTCTGAGAGGAGACGGGGTAGCCATCCCGTGCGGAGCTGCTCAGCTGCGGGAGCCCCAACTCCCTCTGCAGAGGCCGACGGGCCGCTTAGGTGCCGTGAGCCAGCCTTAAATTCCTGCTTTTAAAAAATCTTCACCTTTTTTTCAGTTTGCAGAAGTACATATCATAGAAAAAAATGAGATTATAAAATATAAAAATAGTCCCCTTAATTCCTCCCTTAAAAGTAATCACTTTCAATGATTTGATGTATTTCTTTACAGCCCATATATATTTTTAAATATATACTTTTAATGATTAGGCTTATCGTGTTTATCTTTTTACATAAACAGTGTGCCACAAATACTGCTTCACGTTTCTTCTTGCTGTTTACATTTAATGCATATCTTGAACAGCCTTCCATGGTGGCACATTGTAGCTAAAATAACCTCAGTCTAGAATATTCCATCGCATGACTTGCCATAATTTGCCTAACCAGTCAAAACCGTAAACTTTAGTGTCTGACTCAACAGCAGAGATTAAAGATTAATGTCGGTTATCAGAGTAGAATTTGGAACTTGCCGCTGCCCAGCACTCTTCGCCTCCCTGGTAGCGGCCGTGTCCTGAGGTTCTGGGGCATTTTCGTTGTTTTCGGTTAACTGGTAGCATGAAAGGTGTTCTGTCCCCTTGGGTGACTGAACGGATGGCGTGTGCAGGGCGGCTTCTCATCGCTCTCCTTTCTTTGCGGCTGTAGCACGGCACGCTGCACTTCTGTGGATTTAAAGTCCTTGCCCCTCATATCAGTTTTGCTCCTGAATTTGCATCAGAAGAAGAAAGAAGGGGGATGGTGGCCTCCTGGGCGCAGAGGCTGAAGACCATCTGGAAGGAGGAGCCTATCCCCTGCTCGCCCCCCTGGTACTTCGGGCAGTGACCTCGGGGCCGCGCTGGGAGGTGCTGGTGTGTGTAATAAACAACGGCACGACAGAGCAGCAGATGTGTGGGGTGATGTGACTGTGTCTCCAGGGTCCTGTAGGCCGACTCGCGGCTCCCGTCACCTGCTGCTTGTCCCGGATTCTCTCCTGACAGATGTCCGTGTTCTCCCAGGCTTTCTTTTCATTTGTAATATTTTTCCATCTCCCTGTCTTCAGCCTTCGCAGGTAGTGGTGTTTTTCTGTAGTTCTCCTGGCTTGGAACTGGATTTGTTAGGTTTGGTTTTGTTTTATTCCATAACTCAACTTGAATTTCTGTTTTCATAGAAAAGTGAAGTCTGTTCACAGCTCGTGTTTGAGTGCTCTGTTTGGACTTAACTTCTTCCATCTTTTTTTTTTTTTTTTTTTTTTTTTACTTGCATCATGACTGTGAAGTTTTAATTGAGCAGCCACTTAACGTATTTTTACAATCCCTGCGTGCCCGTTACAACGAGGTTTCCAAGCAGTAGTGAGAAGGCATCCTGTCAGTTTGTGCGAGCTCGGGGAACATGACTGACGGTAACCTCAAGGTGTGGGCACGTGTAGGTGGAGTGTCTCCCCCAAAGCGGGTTTGAGGAATTAGATCCCTTCCCCCCACCCCCTCCCCCCATCGTCACGGTCATCGTCACTGCCCAGGACAGAGCAGCTGCCTGGGGTCAGGGCCCTTCTGCTCAGTATCCCAGCCCCGCTCCCATCAGACTGTCCCAGCTTCCCGCTGGATCCCCCTCGTCACACACCTTTCACCTTCCTCTCCCCCTCCCCTGCCCCTCCACCCCCCAGCATCGTCAGACCCTTTTCTGTCCTCATTTTCATTCTCCTCTTTTTCACCTGATGCATCACCAGATAGTATTTCTTTTTGTTTTGTTTTTAATATTATTTACTTTTGGTTGCACCGGGTCTTAGTTGCAGCTTGCAGGCTCCTTAGTTGTGACCTGCGAACTCTTAGTTGCGGTGTGTGGGATCTAGTTCCCTGACCAGGGATCGAACCTGGGCTCCCTGCTTTGGGAGCATGGAGTCGTGTCCACTGTGCCACCAGGGAAGTCACCACCAGATAGTATTTCATGTGCGTCTTCTTCCTTTTCATCTGAACCTTCCCTCACTCAGAGCTGTTATCCTCAAATCAGCATCTGATCTTTCAAGGTCATTTCTTTCTGACTCTTTTTTGACGCCATTTTCTTCAAACTTTTTCAGAACAGTCCTCAGATTCTCTTTCTTCCATCTTCCTCAGACCCTTTTTGAGGCCGTCCTCCTCAGATTCCTTCTCAGGGTCACCTCCAGACTTCTTTCATAATCTTTTCTGAGACTCTTCTTTTTAGGTTCCCTCGAGACCATTCTCTTCAGACTTTTGGAACTGCCTTCTTCAGACTCTCTTGGGCCCTGTTCTTTTTCAGAAGCATCTTCTTCAAAATCTCTCCCGTCCTCTGTTCTTTCACATGTGTTTGATGTATAGGTCCTTTAAATGCCATGTTTGTTGCAGCCCCTTGAGCCTTCTTCATCCCATATGTGCTGGGATGCTCAGGAAAGCCCTTACATACTGGACCCTGCGCTTTGAAGCAAAGATGGGATTTGAACACTGAATGCCTCAGGACACTGGAGAAAGCCTTCCGTTCTCTTGCGGTGTCCTCAGCCTGGTCATCTGTTGTCCCATCCCTGCTGGGACAGGTAGATGACAGCCACCAAACCTCCTTCTCATCGAGGGTTTGAATCTAACCGTCAGCTTCCTCTGTGCTCCTTGGGACGCAGGTCCCATCTGGTGTCTGTCCAAGGAAAGGAGCTTCCCAGTTGGCCCACACTTGAACACGTTCCTCAGAGGTTTTCTCTTCCCCGTTCAGCACCAGTGGACCATCCTCAGAATACACACAATGAAACGTCTTTGATGGCGACTGTTCGCTCGTGGCTTGCTCAGGACGGTCCAGCTGCTTTTCTTGAGAGACCACTTCCTGGGGAGCTTGCGCCTCTCCTGAGCCTCATCCTCCCCTTAAGTATCGAAGTTCTAGCTTCTAATTTCATCTTCATCGGAAAGTATTCATGCAGGATCCACAGATTCCCTCTTCACATAACTGCAGAGCCACCTCTGTTAAGATCTCGCGGCAGTCGTGCCAGATGAGATAGAGAGTGCGTGGATGCCCCCACGGTCGCGTCTGGAGGGAAACCAGTCACTCGTGCCTTTGTATTTCTCTCTTCACCCAGAAGCCTTTCTCTTTTTCGCCCCTCCTTTTGAGGTCAGTGGGTTTGGGGCTTTTCTCTGCAGAGGCTTCTCAGCGTTGCTAGCACCACTGTGTATGTTTGCAGAGGCAGCCGGACATGCCATCATTGAGAAGCCAGTTAGCCTGACGTGTGGAGGTGAGCTCTTCAGTGATGCTGGGGAGCCAGCCTTCTTTCCAGGGGTGTCAGCCGACTGCTGCCCAGAAGAGTAGTTTCTCGGCTGGGCTTCTCCCGGGCGTTGTCACCCTGGGTGTCACCGTCACCCTCAGTGTCTCCACACGGTTCCTCTGTTCACAGCTGCTCATCGCGCCCCCCGTTTGCCCAGGTCCTCGCTGCCCTTGTTTCCTCCCTGGCCCGGGAGCAGGGTCCGGGCAAGCAAGGAGGTCACCGCCGGGGTCCAAGGTCTGCCGTCTGTGTCATGTCGTCTCTTTGCCCAGCCTGTCATCCGCGGGGCTCCTTCCGCTTCCCAGCCTCCGTCACTGTCTCATCTCAGTGAGTGGCAGCAACGGTCATCGGATGCTCGGGCCCGAACCTGGGCCTCACCTTGACTCGCATCCAGCCAAGCTTCACGCCTTGCTGAACTGCGTACGCGTCACATACGCCCCACTTGCGCACTCTTTGCATCCCCACTTCCACCATGCTGGTCCAAGGTGCCGCCTTTTCTTGTCTGGATTATTGCAGCAACCTCCCAAGTAACTTGCCCTCCTGCACTTCTGCCCATTACAAACCATTTTCTACAGAGCGCTTAGAGTAACCTTTAACCATGTGTGCGTGGGCACCCTCACCACTCCAGGCTTACTGGTTCTGCCCGGGTCTCTCGTGCTCTTGGGAACGGCCAGCATCCTTGGCTGGTCCATGGCGCTGCCCCCGTGTTTCCGCAGCCGGCCGGGGACCCGCGCCCCTCCTGCTGCAGGGCCTCCGTGCAGGCCGCTCCCTCTCAGGTGTGCCCCAGCCGTCGTCACCCTCTGCACCCACCTTCCACGTCACCTGGTTAAGGGGCCCTCCACCACCCCTTGGATGGAGTCGGACGCCCTGTCCTGTGCCTGCCTTCCTCACGGCTTTAAAAACATCTCTGTGGCATTCTGTTTCTACGGGAAACACACGAGGGCCTTCTCGCTGTCCCGTCTGTCTCCCTCCCCAGGCTGTTCGCTCCAGGGAAGTCGGGTCCGAGCAGTGCCCGTCCACGAGGTGCTCCCTAAACGTCCTAAAGCCCTGGCACCGTTTTTCTTAGGAGCACGGGGCCTTTTTACATCCAGAAGTTCTCTTTGGTGATGTGGATGTAGGCTCCAGAGCCTAGTTTGGATGGAGGTTGGTTTTAAAAAAAAAAAAAAAAAGAGGGAAGAGACTTATGTTGTTCAGTGTAAGGAAGGCGGCAGGAGTTTGGGAGCAGTTCCTGGAAGCCTGAAAGTTTGGGAGAGGGAATGGGCACGGGTCTCCGGGGGGCACAGCCCAGGGAACGGCAGCGGGAAGGGGGTGTAGGAAAGAGAGGGCACAGCAGCAGCTTGGGGACGGGGGGTGACGAAGGAAGGGGGGGACAGCCCGCACCCCAGGCGGCCCTCCCTCTGCCGGGTGTGTGCTCGGGCTGTTTTGTTTTGCTCTTAAAGGAAGGTCATCCTAGGCAAGGCCAGAGGCTGGAGATCACGTGGGTCCCCGAGCACAGGGCCGCCCGCCTGCGACACTGTTAAGCAGCTCAGAGCTGTTGAGAGCAGCCTGGCAACAAGTAACAAGGGCTGTAAACGCAGGCGGCCTTTGCCTCGGCAATTCCACGTACAAAATGTGTGCTAAGGAAATGCTACATACAAGGTGAAGGTAGTTTTCTGAACTAAGTTTTATTTCCTTAGCAATGCTGGTTCTAATCATGAGTAATACCAGCCGACACATACTGGGTGCTGAATCCGTGCGTGTGTTATCAGCTCGTCTGACCCTCACCGTGCCCCCCTGAGCAAGCACTGTGGTGCCCCCATGTTACACATGCGGAAACTGGGGCAAAGTTAGGCTAAGACACTTGCCCGAGGTCACGGCTAGAGTGGGGCAGGTACGGGATTTGAGCCCAGCGCATCTGGTTCCTCCCTGGAAGCAACCGGCGAGCCTGGGATCGGGTGGCGACAGAGCGCGTGGCCGCCCCCTGGGCTGAGGCGGCAGGTGTCCTGAACGGCTGTGTTCGCCTGACCCACGTCTGCTCATGTTTCTTTTCATGGCCACACTGGGTTTTCCTTCGGGAAACATGCCCTGTCAGCCAGCCGTGTCGTATCATAGGGGGACGGCCCCTCAGTACCCAGGAGTGGCACTTGACACCCCTCACCAAGCAGCGTCCCTGCCCCAGAAAATGAGGTTAAACTTGGGAAGGAGGAGACTTTTCTGGCTTCTGGACTTGGAGCTGTGACCTTGTAGGTTGGTCGGGGCTATGAGGAGAGAGCGCCATCCTGCAGGTGAAGCCACACTGAGGACAGGTCATCCAAGCCACAGAAAGAGACAACTTCCTAAGGACATCCTTTGACACCTGGATCCATCCCTGCCTGAAGCTGGCATGTCCGTCTTCAGTTCTCCAGTCATGGGAGGCAGTACTTTGCCTTTTTTGCTCAAGTGGCTTTATAGAAATTGCAAACTAGAGAAATCCTAAATTCAACAAGCGTAGTTAGTGTCTACATGGAAATAAGAAATACTCCAGTGAAAACAGATTAATTTTGGAATACGGTTATAATATAAAAACACACAGAGGTGTATAAAGTTGGAACAAATTGTATAGTAATATATCAAGTTATTTTTCTCACCAAATGGGTTAAGTATGTCTAGTGAACAAAGGAGGAGGACAGGGTGAGACCCTGCCATGCGGAGGCCTGAGGGCGGCTCAGGGCCCCCCGCCCAGTCCCACCTCTGCACTGAGTGAGTGGCCTTGAACAAGCTGATCAGCCTTCTTGGGCCTCAGTTTCCCCATCTGTGAAATCAGGGAGTCTGGCCTCTCTTAGTTTCCCCACTGGTTGTGTAAGATTCCAGGAGCCCCTAGCCCTGCACATTGTAATCCTTTCCTTGAGGGCCCAGGAAGAGCTGTCTGGGGTCCCCAAGTCCTGGGGCCAATTTCTTTCATTATTTTTTTTTTGGCCACACCTCGGGGCTTGCAGGATCCTAGTTCCCTGACTAGGGATTGAAGCCGGGTCCCCAGCAGTGAAAGCGCGGAGTCCTAACCACCAGACCGCCAGGGAATTCCCTGGTATGTCTGATTTCTGTTTGCCTCTCTTTCTGTCAAGCGGGATGGATGTGTTGAAATGTAAATACATTCAGTCATTGGTTTTATGAAGATGTATTGAGGACAGAGGTTATCAGGAATCAGATCATGTGTCACTTGAACTCCCGAATCCCTGATGAAGGACGGTATTTTGTGCAGTTTCTCCCGGCACGAGCTGGTAGGCTGTAAGATCTTATTATTAGCCCCATTTTACCGATGGGTAAACTGAGACAGAGTTGAAGTGCCTTGGCCAGGGTCCCACCACCACACGTGGCAGAGCTGAGGCTCACACCAAAGCACCTGTTCCAGAGTTTGTGCTCAGAACCTCTCAGGTTCCGGAACCGTCAGGGGGTTGAGGCAGCACTGAACAGAGGCCCTTTTTGAGAAATAACCCGCAAAGACCCCACGGGGAGTTCATCATGGGAAGAGAGGAAATCTGAGCTGAGTCTCCTGCTGAGCAAGGGCCTAAGGTTTTGTGGGTCAACTTTTGCAGAGTTTCTGGTTGAGGTTGAAAACCCTTCTGAGACTTTGATTTCCTGCTGGTGACAGATGAGCAGATGAGATTTCTCAAAAGGCGTCCTGCAGCAACACTTCCGGAGGCCAGACCTTTAAATGCATTGCTGAGGTCGTAAGAAATTGAGGGAAACGTCTGAGCATATCCACAACTCTGTCCCCACCCCCTACCCACCAGCCTTGCCCCTTAACAGCAAAAGCCTAACGAGTTACTGATGGCAGAATGGATGGAAACATGGAACTTTAGGCTGCCTCGGGGTCACATGCTGATATCAATGCTCTATGTTATCAATACTCTGTGATGTTAATATTCCAACAAAAAGAGAAGCGAGAGACCAGACCTTGCGTCTGTGCAATGTGGGCAGCTCAGTTGAGACCTTGCATAGAGGGGGCCACCTCTGTCAGAAGGTGGGTAGAAAATTACACCTGCCCTTATGGGGAGACAGGAAGCTAACCTACATCCATCTCAGCTCTGGGGAGAAAAAAAATCTCTCCAGTATCATAGGATCCTGGAATGGGACTTATTCTACCCACATACAGAGTAAGGGGAAATCTAAAGAAATTAAGTGGCCCCAAATGATGACAGTCCTCAGTACAGGAAGAAGTAAATTTGCTCTAGAGAAAAACATTGTCTCGTGCCTGTCTCGTGCCTGTCAGGATGCTCCCTGATTAAGTCAGCCTAGTATAAACTCCCAAATTGCCAAATACATGAGGAAACCAAATATCGTGACTGAGAGTAAGAAACACCATGCAGTAGATTTTACCCCCCTTGAGCTTCTAATATTGCCACTGTGAGATACATAACACAAAATAATGATGTTTAAGGAAATAAAAATGGAATCAAACACTGAGCAACAGACAAGAGACATTCAAAAGTGACCATACAGATTTGAAAAACAGCTCAGTGAACAGGATAAACACTAGGTTACACACAGATGAAGAGAGAACTGGTGAACTGACAGACCTAAACAAATAAGGAATGAAGTGGAAAGGATGAAGGGTAGATTAAGAGAGAAAATAGAGTGAAAGGCCTATTACATTTTTTTTAAACATCTTTATTGAAGTATAATTGCTTTACAATGGTGTGTTAGTTTCTGCTTTATAACAAAGTGAATCAGTTATACATATACATATGTTCGCATATCTCTTCCCTCTTGCATCCCTATTACATTTTTAATTGGATTTCTGGAATGAGAAGATGGGGGTGTGCCATATTTCAAAAAGTACCATAGCTGGGAGTTTCCCAGAATTTGTGAAGAATGTCAGATTTAGTAAGTACCACATGTCTCAGGCAGGATAAGTAAAAGAAAACCTATACCCAGACATAGCATAGTGAAACTGCTTGACATGAAAGAAAAGTGGAAGGGATAGATCACCTGTAAAGGGACAACAGTTTAACTGGCAGCTGATTTCTCAACAGCAACAACAGAAAACAGTAGAATACCACCATCGACATGTTGCAAAAAAGGATGACTATAAATTTAGACCTCTCTTTCAATTATTAGAGTAAAACAAAGGCATTTCATAAAATCAAAAAATACAGTTTGCTATGGACAGACATTACTAAAGGAATTTCTAAAAGTTGTATTTCTTTTAGAAGGGCAGTGATTCCGGAAGGAAGGAAGGAAGGTCTGAAATGCAACAGGGCATGGGGAGCAAGGAACAGGGTAAACATGGGAGAATCTAGACAAACATTGACCGTGTAAAACACTAACAATGAAGTCTGACTCATAGGGTTAAAAACCAGAACTAAAATGCTGGATGAAAATAACACATAAAATAGTATAATCTAAATTAAAACAGCCAATTGTTCTTTTCAAGGAGAAGGATAGTTAATAATTAACTTTAGCTTCTTAAGTGAATTATATGTATTCAAGTTTCTAGGGTAAGCATTAAAATAATGGAAATTGAGGATCAAATTAGTAGAATGGAGTGAGACAATGCCATCATCCAAAATAAAATAAGACTGGAAGAAAAAAACAGTAAAAGCAGACAGTGGGGAATTCTTTGGCGGTCCAGTGGTTAAGACTCTGCACTTCCACTGCAGGGGGCACGGGATTGATCCCTGGTCAGGGAGCTAAGATCTCGCATGCCAAGCGGCACGGCAGGAAAAAAAAAAAAAAAAAAAAAGACAAAGGCAGAAAATTATGGTGAAAAAATCCTAATATGTATATAATCACAAAAAATGTAAAAGGCAGAGTCAAACTGGATAAAAAATTAAGTTTAGCTATCTGCTGTGTACAAGAGATATATCTAAAACAAAACCAAAAAAAAAAAAAAAAAGTTATAAGATGTACCATGCAGATCCTAAGCCCAAGAAGGCAGAACAGCTATATTAATATCAAACAGATGATTAGGGGTAAAGGAGGTTTCTGTGTAATGGTAAGAGTTCCAATTCAATATGAAGTTATACCAATTCCAAACTTGTATCCATTTAATAAGCAGTTTTAAACCATATATAAAACAAACTGAGTTATAAAAAGAGACCGACAAATCTACTATCAGAGTGGGAGATTTCAGCACACATCTCCTTGTAAGTGAAAGGTCAAACACGCAAAAGAATAAAGATTTGAACAAAAGTGACAATACTTGCGTAAAAATCACTGCACCCAGCAGTAAGAAAATCCATATTTTTCTGAAACATTCATGGAAATATCAAAAAAATTCTGATCTCAGCAAATTCCAAAGAATATGTAAATTCAGAAGACCATCTCTGACCAAAATGTAACTAAATCAAATCATAAAGATAACTAAGAAACACATCACTTGAAATTTGACAACCCTCTTTTCCATAACTCAAAATTATAATGGAGAATTTTTTAAGTATTTAGAACTGAATAGTAATTAAAATACTATATTATCAGATTTGTGGGTTGCAGCGCAAGTAATATTTGATGGGTATCTATATTGCTGAATGCTCATTAGCAAAGAATAAAGATGGAATAAAAAACTTATTCAAATAAGCTTAATGTGGACCATAAGAGGTAGAGAAAGGACACACCTGCACACGCACACGTGTGCTCAAATGCAAGGCATTCCACGGAAGAGGGTGCACACCTGGCTGACGCACATAGGGAAGATGTCAGTTTTTCAGGAGAAATGCGCATGGAGTGTGCAGTGATGAGCCATTTTACACCCGGCAGACTAGCAGAAATCTAAAAGTTTGGGTTGTAGCACGTGTTAGAATGGAAGCCAACAGGAAAACCTATACACTGCTCGTGGGTTATTAGAGCCACAGCTTTAGAAAATGTACCCTGTAAAATGGAGCATTTACACATTTTACTTCCCAGTTAAAAAAAAGTTAACCACAGGCATACACGTTTCATAGTCATAAAGTTGAACGGGGAAGAAAACACAGGTCACAGAAGATCACTTAGAGTAAGTATAGAAACATGCCAAATAAAAAGGCACCTGGAGATTCATACTGAAGTGGTAGAGTTATAATGAAATATTCAAGATAGGAATGTGATGGGAGGGGGCACACAGCTCTTTTAAAGGTCTATTAATGTTCTATTTCTTAAACTAGAGAGTGAGTACCTGAGTATTCATTTCACTGTCCTTTGAGAAATAATTATATAACATTTACTTTTATATATGTGAAATCGTTTAAGGAAGAAAGAAAGTAAATCTAGATACTGTTTTAAAACCTTCTGCGTGAATGTGAGCTGAAAGAGTTGCTTCTTTGGAGCCCACTGCGGGGGCCCCTGGGGGCTGTGGGCTCTGAACCATCTAGGACGTGACTGTCTCAGTGGACAGAAGTCCATTAGGCCGTGCAGGACCCGACAGTGACCCCCAAATGGCAGGGTCAGAAGCACCAGTGCTGGTGGGCAGATCAGACTTTCCAAGCCTCTCACCTCCTGAAGGTTATAAGTGAAAACCCTGAGAAAATCCCCAGGATTTTCATGCAATTTGGGTAGAAGTGGGGAGCCCAGTGAATAAGGGCATTTAGGGACCCATGGGATTAACTGGAAGAACGTGAAGGCTTCATGCCCCAAGCTGCTGCAGCAGCGATCTGGGTGCACACGGGGACGGCTGGCTGACCAGGGTGCTGAGCTCCTGCTGGCGCAGGGCCCTGCCAGCCCGGACCTTTCCCTCTGCCCCTCTTCCTTGCAGGATCCCCCGCTCCCAGGCCCACGACCCCTCAGGAGAGAGGGGTCAGGGCTGGCACACAAGCCAGAGCTCACAGAGGGTCCTCCCTTTTGCAACATCCAGATGGGAGCCCTAAATAGAATCCTCTTGAGGAAAACCACCACCTTTCCAAGACATGGCAGGTAAGAAACGTGGGCTTTGGGAGATTAGGATGAAAAACCTTGACAAGAACATCCCTGCATTCTCAAACTCCTATTCTTGGAAGAATGGCCTGAAACAGATTATTTTAGCATTATGTACATATTTTCTTTTTAAGACCTGATGCAAAATCAAGAATTTATGATGTAATTGGGTTGCTCTGGCTCCTGGCCCAGTGTTGGCCTTTGGTGCCGCCCCCTGGCACGGTGGGTGGGAGGGTGTTTGCCATTCTGCTTCCTGGGAAGAGGAACAGTCGCACAGCATCGTCTGAAAGGCCGAGCTCCCTGCCAGGGACTTGAGGTGCAGGACAAACAAGCCTGCGGGCCGTCCCCAGTCCCATTTCTCTCTCGTCACCCCGCCATCCGAGTGTAATGGGTCTCAGGCTCAGGGAGCTTAGGCCAGTCCTTCCTGCTGTGGGTTGAGTCCGGGCCTGGAGGAGAAGAAAGCGAAATTCTTACGATCAGGTTGATACTTGTCAGGATGTGGCCGTGGCTGACGGCAAAAGTCAGTGCCCCGTCATCCAGGAAACAGTGTGAACTGTTTCCATTTTCAGAAGAACACAAAACTGCTCACCTAAAATAACAAAATTAAATGAGATTTCTAATAAAATTTGCCTGTTTCATCCTGAGAGGACGTGATTTATTCTGTCCTATTTTCCAATGGTGTGTGTTGTAAAATCAAGTGAAAGTGAACCTTCCAAACTACCACCGAGTATAAAATGATCTCTCTCTTTAAAGAGTACACACTAAAAACCTGCTCAGCTTTGAATGCGGTGAGGCACCTAAATGTTTACTAATGTTTTTCTTCTTCCTTGAATTGCGACCGTGAGGAATTTCTTTCCTAGAAAGATTTTTTTCTTGAACTAATCCCACAAAACATGTACACCGTCTCTATACTGAGAACTGCAAACAGCTGATAAAAAATTAGAATAGATCTTTAACTAGAGAAACGCACCATATTCGTGGATTGGAAGAATCAGTAGTGTTAAGATGTTAATTCTCCCCGTCCATCCATTGTACCTCCCCTTATACATCCATTTAATACAGTTCCAGTCAAAATCCTAGAGAATTTTTGGTAAATACAGACAAGTTGATTCTAAAATGTACAGAGAAAGGCAAAGAAGCTAGAATAGTTAAAACAATTTCGAGAAAGCATACATTTGGCTCCACAATGCCCAATTTGAAGACCTATCCTAAAGCTACAGTGATGAACACAATGTGGCGTAGCAAAGAAATAGATACAAGATCAACTGAAGAGGGGAGAGAGAGAGGAATAGACCCACACAAGTACAGCTAACTGATTTTTTTTTAGCATTTTAAAAATTAATAGACCATTTTAAAGAACAGTTTAGATTTATAGAAAAAAAAATTGAAAGAAATTGCAGAGTTTCCATATACCCTATGGATACAGGATCTACATTAGTATGACACATTTATTATCTTACATTAGTAAGATATTATTACCTTACTAACATAAGATAATAAATGTCATACTAATGACACATTTATTCTTACATTAGTATGATAATACTAATGTAAGATAATATGTCATACTAATGTTTATCTTATTCCCCTTTATTATCTTACATTAGTATGACACATTTGTTACAATTAATGAACCAACACTGATACATTATTATTAATGAAAGTCCATAGTTTGTTCAGATGACCTTGGTTTTTACCTAATGTCTTTTCTTCTGTTCCAGCCTCCCATCCATGATATCATGTTACATTTATTTGTCATGTCTTCTTAGGCTTCTCTTACCTGTGAGATTTCTCAGAGATTCTTGGTTTTGATGACCTTGAGGGTTTTGAAGAATACTGGTCAGGTATACCGGTTGTCCCTCTAATGGAATGTGCCTGATTTTTTTTCTTATGATTAGTCTGGAGTTACGGTTTTGGGGAGGAAGCTCACAGAGGGAAAGTGCCATTTTCATCACATCATATCAAGGGTACATACTATCAATATGATTTATGATGGTTGATGTTGAACTTGATCTGATCAGCTGGCTGAAGCAGTTGTATTCTGTTTCCCCCTTTCCATGCTGTATGATTTGGAAAGAAGTCACTTGGTGGAGCCCACGCTTAAAGAGTGGGAGTTACGCCCCACCTCGGTTAGACTGGAATACGTGCATAATTTATTTGGAATTCTGCGTAGGAGATCTGTTTCTTCTCCATTTATTTATTCAATCATTTATTTGTATCAGTATGTGCTCGTGGGTATTATTTTCTACTTTAGGTTATAATCCAATGCTACTTTTTTTTTTAATACTATATACCAGCATCATAACCTTACTATTTTTTAAAATTAATTAATTAATTAATTAATTTATGGCTGTGTTGGGTCTTCGTTTCTGTGCGAGGGCTTTCTCTAGTTGCGGCAAACGGGGGCCACTCTTCATCGCGGTGCGTGGGCCTCTCACTATCGCGGCCTCTCTTGTTGCGGAGCACAGGCTCCAGACGCGCAGGCTCAGTAATTGTGGCTCACGGGCCTAGTTGCTCAGCGGCATGTGGGATCTTCCCAGACCAGGGCTCGAACCTGTGTCCCCCGCATTGGCAGGCAGACTCTCAACCACTGCGCCACCAGGGAAGCCCCCCAGTGCTACTTTTTAAGTTATGTTGCTCATTGTCTTCCAGCTTTGGCCATTGGGAACCCTTTTAGAAACAAGATCTGGTCACTAGGTGTGCTGGTTACTATGGTATAGTGTGATTTCTTTCAGGCTCCCTTAGCTGGCAGAGCAAAGAAATGTATGTGTGCAACCAACTCATGTATATACATATATGTGTAAATATTTTTATATGTAGCCATCTGTTTCTACATTGTTTTACCATCATCAACTCTGTCCCTTACACGTGGATTATTCTAGCCTCCTCCCCTTTCCAATCTGTAAATTCCCATTCTAATGACAAGAACCCTGGCTTTCACCATCCGCTACTCAATTGTTCAGGTCCAGCAAACATGTACAGCAGTGTCAGAATTGTTAACATGTGTACCGTGGGAATCGACTTTATCAATTAGAGCATCGTCCCGTGTGCAGTTCCTTTTGCCTTTAGCCTATGGACTCCAAAGTGACTGAGGTCCCTTCCCCCTGCCCCCACCCTCCTTGGGGTGGTTCTTTCATACTTTTGTAATACAATTAGACGCTCTTGTCACAGTCTACATTTTTTCCTGGAATCTCCAGACCTCCTAAATTATTATTTTTCTAATTCACATACATTAAAGTTCACTCTTTGTGTAGTAAAGTTTTATGGGTTTTGACAAATGTCTGACATTATGTATCTACTATTCCAGTATCATAGAATAGTTTCACTGTACTAAAATTCCCTGTCCTTCAACTATTCATCCCTCCCCTCCATACCCACACCTCTGACAACCACTGATTTTTTTTTTAACCACTGATCTTTTTATTGTATGTATAGTTTGCCTTTTCCAAAATGTCATAGAATTGGAATCAAACAACATGTAGCCTTTTCAGACTGGCTTCTTTTACTGAGAAATATGCATTTAAGTTTCCTCCATGTGTTTCTGTGGCTTGATAGCTCATTTCTTCTTATTGCTGAATAATATTCCATTGCATGTATGTACCATAGTTTATCCTTCATCTATTAAAGGACATCTTGGTTGCTTTCAGTTTTTGGCAGTTATGGATAAAGCTGCTATAAACATCCATGCTCAGGTTTTTGTGTGGACATGAGTTTTCAATTCATTTGGGTAAATAAGTAGGAGTATAACTGATGGATCACAGGTAAGACTGTGTTTAGCTTTTTAAGAAACTGCCAAACTTTCCTGCACAGTGGCTGTACCATTTTACATTCCTAACAGCAGGGAAAAAGCTACTTATTTTCCATATCCTCTCCAGCGATTGGTTTTTTTTTTTTTAATTTAATTTAATTTATTTATTTATTTTTTGGCTGTGTTGGGTCTTCGTTTCTGTGCGAGGGCTTCCTCTAGTTGCGGCAAACGGGGGCCACTCTTCATCGCGGTGCGCGGGCCTCTCACTATCGCGGCCTCACTTGTTGCGGAGCACAGGCTCCAGACGCGCAGGCTCAGTAGTTGTGGCGCACGGGCTTAGTTGCTCCGCGGCATGTGGGATCTTCCCAGACCAGGGCTCGAACCCGTGTCCCCTGCATTGGCAGGCAGATTCTCAACCACTGTGCCACCAGGGAAGCCAACGATTGGTATTTTTGTGTTTTCTTTTTTGTTTCTGATTTTAGCCATTCTAAAAGGTGTGTAGTGATGACTACAATAAGTAAACAACTCATTGTTGCTTTAATTTGTAATTCCCTAATGACAAATGATGTTAAGCACCTTTTCATATTTTTTTTGCCATCTGTGTATTTTTTTCAGTGAGCTGTCCAGATATTTTGCCCATTTTTAATAGTGTTGTTTGTTTTTGTATTGTTGAGTTTTAAGAGTTTTTAAAGAATATTTGAATACAAATCCTCTATCAGATATGTGCTTTGCAAATATTTTCTCCCAGTATGTTGTCTCTCTTCATTCTCTTAATAGTTTCTTTCCACAGCAGAAATTTTTCATTTTAACAAAGTCTAATTTGTCAGTTTTTCTATCATAGATCATGCTTTTGGTATCATATCTAAAAACTCATTGCCAAACTCAGGGTCACCTAGATTTTCTCTTATGTTTTCTCTAGAAGTTTTATAGTTTTGCATTTTAAATGTATGACTATGATTAATTTTTTAGTTAGTTTTTGTGAAAGGTATAAACTCTGTGTCTAGATTTCCTTTTTTGCATACGTCTAATTATTTCCAGTACCCTTTGTTGAAAAGAGTATTATTTCTCTATTGAATTGCCTTTGCTCCATTGTCAAAGATTAGTTGACTGTATATGTGTGGGTCTTCTCCTGGGTGTTCTATTCTGTTCCATTGATCTATGTGTCTTTTCTTTCACCAGCACCATACTGTATTGATCTTTGTAGCTCTGTAGAGTTTTGAAGTCTGCTGATGTCATTCCTCCAACTTTGTTCTCCTTCTCCAGCATTGTGTTGGCTATTCTGAGTTTTTTTGCCTTTCCATATAAACTTTAGAATCAGTTTGTCAATATCCACAAAATAGCTTGCTGGGATTTTTGTTGGTATTACATTAAATCTCTAGATGAGTTGGGAAGAACTGAAATTTTAACAATATTTATTCTTCCAATCCATGAATTTGGAATATCTTTCCATTTATTTAAATCTTCTTTTGTTTCATTCATCAGAATTTTGTAGTTTTCCACATTTAAACTCTATGCATGTTTTGTTAGAGTTATACCTATTTCATTTTTTGATGCTAATACAAATGGTATTATTTTAAGTTTCAGTTGTTCATTGCTGGAATAAAGGAAAGTGATTAAATTTTGTATATTAATCTTGTGTCCTGCAACCTTACTAAAATCACTAATTAGTTCATGGAGTTTTTTGTTTGGTTTGCTAGTTCTTTGTGATATTCTACGCACATAATTATATCCTCTGTGAACAAAGGTGGTTTTATTTCTCCCTCCCCAATCTGTATACTTTTTACTTCTTTTTCTTGTCTTATTGCACTAAGACTTCCAGTACAACGTTGAGGAGGAGTGGTGAGAAGAGACTTGCCTTGTTTCTGTTCTTAGGGGAAAAGCATCCAGTTTCTTACAATTAAGTATGATGTTACCTGAAGATTTTGTAGATGTCCTTAATCAAGTTAAGGAAGTTCCCTCTATTCCTCCTTTGCTGAGAATTTATCATGAATGGGTGTTGGATTTTCTCAAACGCTATTTTGCATCAATTGATATGATCATATCAGTTTTCTTCTTTAGCTTATGGATGTGGTAGATTACATTAATTGATTTTCTAATTTGAACCAGCCATGTGTGCCTGGAATAAATCCCAATTGATCATGATGTATATAATTCTTCGTATGCATTGTTGGATTGGGATTTGCAAATATTTTTTGAGTAATTTTGTATTTATGTTTAAGAGATATTGTTTTCTTTTCTTGTAATGTCTGCACCTGATTTTGGTATTAGGGTAATGCTGGCATCATAAAATGAGTTAGGAAATAATCTCTCTGCTTCTATTTTCTGGAGATTGTGGAGAATTAATAGTTATGGGCCTACTCAGATTATTTAATTTTTTGTGAGTTTCAGTAGTTTGTGTCTTTCAAGAAATTGGTCCGTGTCATCTGATTTATTAATTTTGTGGGCATAGGGTTGTTCAATATTCCTTTACTACACTTCTCATACCCACAAAATCAGTAGTGATGACCTCTGTTTGAATTCTGAAACTAATTTGTCACTTCTCTCTTTTTTCCTTGGTTAGCTTGGTTCGAGGTTACCAATTTAATTTTCTCTGTTGATTTCTTGATTTCAGTGTCATTAGGTTTACCTCTAATTTTTATTATTTCTCTTTTTTCTTCTATCTTTAGGCTAACATTGCTCTTCTATCTTGAGTTCACTAATGTGGAAGATTACATTATTGATCTTAGGTCTTTCTTCTTTCCTAATATATGCATTTAATGCTATAAGTTTCCCTCTATGCACTACTTTTACTGCATCCCACAAATTTTGATCAGTCATATTTTATTTAGTCAAAATATTTTAAAACTTGTCCTGAGCCCTTTTTTCATTCATGTGTTATTTAGAAGTGTGTTGTTTAATCTCCAAATATCCTGGGATTTTTTTCCAGCTATCTTTCTGCTATTTATTTCTGTTTTAATTCCATTATGATCTAAGATTATATTTTATTTCTATTCTTTTAAATTTGTTAAGATATTTATTATGGCCCAGAATGTGGTCTATCTTGGTGAATATTCCATGTGATCTTGAGAAGAATGTGTATTCTACTGTTTTGGGGTGAAATGTCAATGAGATCCAGTTAACTATGGTGCTGTTCAGCTCAAATATATTCTTACTGATTTTCTGCCTGCTGAGTCTGTCAATTACTGTATGAGGAGTAGTGAAACTTAAAACTATAATAGTGGAATTGTCTATTTCTCCTCGAAGTTCTATCAGTTGTTCTTCACACATTTTGACCCTCTGTTGTTAGATGCATATGCATCAAGCACTGTTTCATCTTCTTGGAGAATTGACCCCTTTATCATTATGTAATGCCCCTCTTTATCCTTGATAATTTTCCTGGCGCTAAAGTCTGCTTTGCCTGGAATTAATATAGCTCTGTCAGCGGTTTTTTGTTTGTTTGTTTTGTTTTTTCTGTTAGCCTTGTGTATCTTTCTCCATCCTTTTACTTTTAACCTGTCTGTGCCTTTATATTTAAAGTGGGGTTCTTGTAGACAATATATAGTTGGGCCTTGTTTTATTATACACCTGACAGTCTTTGTCTTTTATTTAGTATATTTAGGTCAGTCACATGTAAAACCACTATTAATAGAGTTAAATTAATATCTACCATGTTTGTAAATACTTTGTATTTGTTGCATTTGTTCTGTTTCTTTAAAAAAAAAAAGCTTCCTCTTTTTCGCCTTTCTCTGGTTTTAATTGAACATTTCATGATTCCATTTTTTCTCTTCTCTTGGTACATCACATCAATTATACTTATTTTTAAAAATATTTAAAATAATTGCCCCAGGGTTTGCAATATACATTTATGACTAACCTAAATCTACTTTCAAATAACATTATACTGCTTCTCAGCTAGTGCAGGTGCCTTGTAATAGAGTATTCCTAATTCTTCCTTTCAATCCCTTATAATATTGCTACCATTCATTTCACCTATCCATATGCTATAATCACTGAATATATTGTTACTGTTATTAATTTGAAGTTATTATGTTAATTAAGAATAATAAAAGGTGTGATTTTACCTTCATTTATTCTTTTTCTAACACTCTTCCTTCCTTTATGTAGATCTGAGTTTCTGAACCATATCATTTTCCCTCTCTCTGGAGAACTTTTTAACATTTTTCACAGGTCACATCTACTAATGGCAAATTCTCAGTTTCTCAGAACATTTTTATTTCTCCTTCATGTTTGAAGGATAGTGTCAATGGGTACAGAATTCTAGGTTGGTGGGTTTTTTCTTTCAACAGTACATATTTTACTTTATTCTCTTCTTGTATGATTTCTTACAAAAAGTCAGATGTAGTTCTTGGGGCAGGGGTTTAAAAAGTAGTTCTATTGGGGTATAACTGACATAAGACAAATAGTATATATTTTATGTGTACAATTTTATAAGAATTGAGCATATGTACACACTCACAAAATCTTCACAAAACCAAGGTAGTGAACATATTCATCCTTTGAGAAGTTTCCTTGTGCCCCTTTGTAGTCCCTCACTTCAGCCCCTCCCTTCCCCTATCATCACCAAGAAACCACTGACCTGCTTTCTGTCACTATAGATTAGTTTGCATTTTCTTAAATTTTATGTAAATGGAATCATGCAGTATGTATTTCCCCCTCTGGATTCTCTCACTCAGCATAATAATTTTGAGATTCATCCACGTCACTGCACAGTTCATTCTTTTTATTGCTGAGTAGAATTCCATTGTATGGCTGTACCACAATTTGTTTATTCATTCACATGTCAGTGGACATTTGGGTTGATTCCAGCTTTGGGCCACTACAAATAAAGTTGCGATGAACATTTGTGTACATTTATTTTTATGGACATATGCTCCCTTTTCTCTTAGGTAAATTCGTAAGTTGAATGACTGGATCAAATAGGTACATGCTTAACTTTTTAAGAAACTGCCAAAGTGGCTGACTATTTTACATTCTCACCAGAAGCCTTCAATGATTTTAATTTTTATTGTGGTTTAAAAATATAACAAAATATAAATATAGTCATCCCTCTGTATCTGTAAGTTCTACCTCCATAGGTTCAACCAACCATGGATCAAAAATATTCAGAAAAAAAAAATTCCAGAAAGTTCCAGAAAGCAAAATTTGAATTTGTCACATGCCAGGAATGACTTATATAGTATTTACATTCTATTAGCTACTATAAATCTACAGATGATTTAAAGTATCCAGGAGGATGTGCGTAGGTTATATGCAAATACTATGCCACTTAATACAAGGGACTCAAACATCTGCAGATTTTAGTATCCATGATGGGTCCTAGACCCCACCCCCCATAGATACCAAGGGATGACTGTATGCCACTTTAACAATTTTATGTGTACAATTCAGTGGCATTAATCACATTTACAATGTTGTGCAACCATTACCAGTATCTACTTCAAAAATTTTTCATCACCTTCAAATAGAAACCTGGTAACCATTAAGGAATAACTGCATTGTCCTTCTCTTCAGCCCCTGATAGCCTCTAATCTACTTTCTGTCTCCATGAATTTGCCTATTCTAGATATTCAGATAAATAAGAATCATACAGTATTTGTTCTTTTGTGTTCTTTTATTTCACTTAGCATTATGTTAACAAGGTTTACCTACATTGTATCAGGTATTGGAACTTCATTCCTTTTTATGACTGAATAAAATTCCATGTATGTATAGATCACATTTCATTTATGCACTCCTATATTGATGGACACGAGTTGTTTTGGGTATTGTAAATAAAGCTGCAATGAACAGTGGTATACAAGCATCTGTGTATTTCTTCACATCCTTGCCAACACGTGTTATTTTTCATTTCTTTAATTATAACCATCCAAGTAGGTGTGAAGTGGTACTTCCTTGTGGTTTTGATTTGCATTTTCCTAATGGCTAAAAATATTGAGCATCTTTTTGTATGCTTATTGAACATTTGTATATCTTCTTTGGAGAAATGTCTACTGAAGTCCTTTGCCCTTTTTAAAATTATGTTGTTTGTCTTCTAACTGCTGAGTGGTGGGAGTGACTTATAAATTCTGGATTTTAAATCCTTATTAGACATATATTTTGCAAATATCTTCTCCTACTCTGTAGGTTGTCTTTTCACTTTCTTGATAATGTTCTTTGATGCAGTTTCAAATTCTGATGAAGTCTAAGCAAAATTTTTTGTTGTTGCTCATGCTTTTGGTGTCATATCTAAGAATACATTGCTAACTTGAGGTCACAATGATTTATTCTTACATGTTCTCATAAGATGTTAGCTTATAAGGTGTTAGCTCTTATATTTAGGTTGTTGATCCTTTTTGAATTAATTTTTTATATGGTGTGAGGTAGGGCTCCAACTTCATTCTTCGCATGTGGAAATCCAGTTGTCCTAGAACCATTTATCGAAAAGAAATAGCTGGCTGTCTGTCTATTTTAGGTCAACATTTTGGTGGCCCTTATGGGGACCAAAGAAGACTCCCAATGGCTCCAGGGCTGGTGATTAAACAGGTGCATTACCCACAATTGAGCCCAGTGTCACTCACTGCTTTTCTTGTCAACCATCATGTTTGAAGGTATGTCTTTCTCCTGGATTCAAGCTTCTGCCCTCTTTGTATTTTGATACTCTCCACGCTTTATTTGGGATCTATTTTAGGTTTCTTTCTTTCTGGTTAAGGCCTTGTTCTGTATGTGAGTACTTGTTGGCACTTTGGTCTGATTTTGAAATCAGAGTTTCACTGGATCTAGCTTGCATTGGCCAATTCCTTCAGGAAAAAGGGCTGTTTTATTAGAACTGTGCCAGTTCAGCCTTTGGCCCATTCGTTTGGAATAGGGGCTGTTCTATGGGAACTGGGCTGAGAACCTGGCTATTCCCTTAGAACTGGCTGATATTAAGCATGCAGGTTGTTTAAGCTGCTTGAGCTATTTAAGCAGTTTAAACTGTTTAAGCTATTAGCTGTTTAAGCTGTTTGAAAAATATTCTTTTACTCTGGAGAAAAACCTTCAAGAAATTAGATCCCAGCTGTCTAAATATTTTGAGGGTGCCCCCTTACAAGGACTCTGGTTGATTGTACGTTTAAGAACCATGATCCTTCCTCATGTGCATTTATAACTAAGTGGAATGACCTAACCAAAGGCAATTTAGAATATCAATGGTCATTATGGGGAACTTTTGAAATCCCTAAACTTAATTTCCTTAAATCCACTACAATAGCTCAAAACTGAACAGAATGCCTATTTCAAATGGTATTTTGAGCCTTCCAAACATTATCAGGAACCTAAAATTGCCTCTCTGCAAAATAAGATTTTAAGATTAACTAAGGCAAACAATTAAAAGAAAGATAAAATGGTTCCCGAAGCCTCAGGCTCTTCTTCCTTGGCTGTTTTGTCTCAGGCTCCACCCCTGGCACCATCATTCTCTCCCTCTGCTCCTCATGCCCAGGGCCCACCACCAGTGCCATCTTCCTCCTTCCCTTCTATGCCACCTACACCTCCTCTATACCCTCAGCTTCCCCATACTAATTCTCTCACCAAACTTCCCCTTTTCTACTGAACTTATCAGAACCTGTCCCTTTAAAATTAAGCCTATGAGAATCCAGAGGCTAAACTTTTAATTTCCTATAATCCCTGGACTAAAGCTGAACTGTGAACCATAGTCAAAGCTTTTCCTAAAGTAACTGAAGACCTTCACACATTTGCTGAGGAATTTCATACAGTCACTTAAACCTATCAACCTACAGTTGGCTTATATCGACTAGTTCATATGCTTGTCAGTGAAGCCAGGTCCAGCACTGGGTTTGCCACTAATTGGCAAAGTCCTGAAAGGTCTCTAGAATTATAACTGCGACACCTGACCACTAACTTATTATATGGTCAGGCTTTGGCAATCACTCGGTGACTTCATCAGCCAATTCCTAGGGCTTTTCCAAAGCCTGTTGATTGGAACAAAATTCAGACTTGCACACAAAAATCTGATGAACCTGTTCATGATTAGAATCATCTCCAGATTATTTTTAAAGAAAATTCTGGTCTTCCTTCAGATGTTGATTACACTGGGGTAGCTTTTAACTCTGTGTTTATTAATGGGCAGAACTGGAATCTCTCCCTTCTATTAAAAAGGACCACAATATACTGGAAAACTGTATCACCCCAGATTTAGTTAATCTGGCAAACCAGCTCTCTGACACTCTGGATAAGTCACGTCAAAGGAAGACTGCCAAAATTCTTAATCTTCAACTGCAGCAAAGGCCCTAAACGAAACCAAAACCCTCCTAGTTTCTGCTATTATAGCAAGCAGCCAAGATGTTGGAAAACAGATTGTTACAAATTCAAATGCTTTAGTCACCTTCAGCCTTCTAACCAGCCTTTCCAGTGTCCACCCCACCTTCAATTATATCTTAAACTGCCTAATGGACCATTCCAGGTCTGGCAAACAAATTTCATACAATTTCCCCCATCTCACGGATATATTTTTGTCACAGTCTGCATGTTTTCCCACTGGACTGAAGCCTTCCCTTGCAGAGAGGCGACTACCCCTTTTTGTGGTAAAAGTCCTTTTGGAAAAAGATTATCCCTATCTGGGAAACTCTTCTTGAACTTCATAGTGATCAAGGAACCCATTTTACTGGTGAGGTACTTCAACAAGTGTGTACTGTATGGCCGGCTTTACAACACCTTCACTGCACTTACCACCCTCAGTCCTCTGGTTTAGTTGCATGCACTGATGGTGCTATTAAGACTCAACTGGCGGGCTTCCCTGGTGGCACAGTGGTTAAGAATCCGCCTGCTGATGCAGGGGACACGGGTTCGACCCCTGGTCTGGGAGGATCCCACATGCCGCAGAGCGGCTGGGCCCGTGCGCCACAACTACTGAGCCTGTGCTCTAGAGCCCGTGCGCCACAACTACTGAGCCTGCGCTCTAGAGCCCGCGAGCCACAACTACTGAAGCCCACATGCCTAGAGCCCGTGCTCCGCAACAAGAGAAGCCACCGCAATGAGAAGCCCACGCACTGCAATGAAGAGTAGCCCCCGCTCGCCGCCAACTAGAGAAAGCGGCACGCAGCAACAAAGACCCAACGTAGCCAAAAATAAAATAAATAAATTTAAAAAAAAAAAGAAGACTCAACTGGCAAAATGTACAGAGGCCCTCCAAATACTTTGGTCAAAAGCACTGCCATTGGTCCTTCTGAATCTTAGATCTATTCCTTTTTATTTATTTTATTTTTATTTTTTGGCCACACCCACAGCTTGCAGGATCTTAGTTCCCCCAACCAGGGATTGAACCCATGCCCTCAGCAGTGAAAGCATGGAGTCCTAACCACTGGACCACCAGGGAATTACCGATCTATCCCTTTTTAAATTCATAAACTCTCACCCTTTGAGATGGTCACGGGACACCCCATGCACTTCACTCCTGTCTCTTCTGACCCAGACTTAATAAAAGGAGAGATATTTCAATATTGTAAAGGCCTAATTACTTCAATTAAGAATAACTGTATTTTGGTAGAGCAATCTTTTCAGTGTCTCTCAGAAAATGAAGACTTTAAGAATCACACCTTGCAACCTGGAGATTTCATCTACTGGAGTAAATACCTCCAGAAAAACTCTCTTCAACCTTGCTGGAAAGGCCCCTATCAAGTACTGCTAAACCAACCCTTGTGCCACCAAACTGCAAGGAATTGACTCTTGGATTCACATGACACACTTAAAGAAAGTGCCAAACCCTGACTAGACCTGCACATCATCTGGTGACCTGAAAGTCAAGATTTCCCAGAATTGAAGCAGATAACATCTGATGAGACATCTTTCCCAAAATATCCATTCCAGGCCTGTTGGAGTTTGTCACCAAACCTTTGATGATGACATGCTCAGATGATCTCCAGTGTCTCTGATCTTGGTAACGTATGAACTTTAGATGAAAAGTGCCTCACAGTTCTCTCTGCTACTCCTCGATACTCAAATGTAACCTCAGTAGGTTTGAAATCTGCATTTTCCCTCTGATGTGAGACTGTACACAGGAAAGGTCCTCCCTGGCACTGAGGTACAAAAAGCCACTGACACCAAAAAAAATCCTCATGCTTGATCAGGTGCTTTCAGAGAAAGATTTTGATCAAAAGGGGGAAATATAAAAAACACACAAACAAAAAAGAACAGAAACCTCAATGAAAGAGAGTCAGGAGATCATAAAGCGGGAGGGGGAAGTCTCACACCCTGCAACAATAGGAGAGACCTTTCCTTTCCTGGCAACAACTCAGCCAATGAAAAGCAATGGACTGTTTTTTTTGTTTTTTGTTTTTTACTACATCCCTCCCAACTTCCTTTCCCCGCATAAAAGTGTCCTCCTTTCCATTTTTGCTGGGGACTTGCATGCAGGTTCCCGTGGTGGTAGCCCCCAAATTGCAATTCTTTTCATAATAAACCTGTTTTTGCTGGAGAAATAGTTGGCAGTCAGTTTATTTTAGCTCAGCAGTATGTAGTGGTATCTCATTGGTTTTTCAAATTTACAATTTCCTAATACCCTATAATATTGAGCATCTTTTCATATACTTATTTGCAGTCTGTATGGTGAGGTGTCCGTTGAGATCTTTTGCCCATTTTCAACTGCGTTTTTCCTTTTCTTGCACTTTTAGTATATTTTGGATAACTGTTTTATCAGATATGCCTTTTGCAAATATTTTCATCTTGTGGCATCTCATTCTCTTGATGTATGTATCTTTCTTTTTTTTTAAATAAATTTAATTAATTAATTAATTTATGGCTGTGTTGGGTCTTCGTTTCTGTGCGAGGGCCTTCTCTAGTTGCGGCGAGCGGGGGCCACTCTTCATCGCGGTGCGCGGGCCTCTCACTATCGCGGCCTCTCTTGTTGCGAAGCACAGGCTCCAGACGCGCAGCCTCAGTAGTCGTGGCTCACGGGCCTAGTTGCTCCGCGGCATGTGGGATCTTCCCAGACCAGGGCTCGAACCCGTGTCCCCTGCATTGGCAAGCAGACTCCCAACCACCGCACCACCAGGGAAGCCCCTGTATGTATCTTTTTACAGTATATAATCACGCTGTGAATATAATTAGCTTTTTAACCTAACACTATAGCAAACATTTCCCATTTTGCTTGAGACTTCCCAGTCACCTTTGTATAGGGCTGCAAAATAAGTACCCAGTTTCTTCCTCCACAGCCCCACAGAGCAGATTATCCCCACTTTACAGGTGAAGGAGATGAGAGACTGGTAGCTACCTGCCTAAGGTTCCAGCGCTGCTGACCCGCAAGGCTCACAATCCCCCGGGTAAGCAACCCAGTGCCTCCCGCGCTGCCGGTCCCGCCTGGGAGGTTTCCGTGAGTGGTTTCTATGACTCGGCGCACTAACTCTCTTCTCTTGGCCTCCCAACCCCGCTCAGAAACACAGCAAAGCCGCGATCCTCTGGGATTTAAAAAGCGGCCAGGAGGCCCCGCCGGGGGGCGGGGCGGGGCGGGCACTCTCGTCGTCCTCCTCCCGGGCAGGAGGGGGCGCGGAGGCGGAGCGAGCAGTCCACGCCCTGCGCCGGCCGAGCTCCTTCAGTCGGCGCGCAGGCGACGTGGACACCGGACTGGCCTCGCGGAGCGCCGGGTCCGGCGGCCCACTCCAAGGGGAGCCGGAGCGCGCCGACCCGCTGGACTGCACGCGGCGGACGGCAGGCCCGCGGAGCCGGGCGCGGTGAGCTGACTGCTCCGCCCCGGCGACTCCCTGTCAGGCTCGGCTCCCACCCAAGCCCCGCGCCGGCGAGGCTGCCGGGCGTCGGAGCAACTCCGGGCTGCCCCCGCCGCCTCTTCCCTCACCCGGCCTCAGGCCTCGGGAAGTTTCCCGCGGAAGCGAAAGCGAATCCTTCGGTACGGCTGCGCGGGGAAGCGGGGCCGCAGGCAGTCTCGCGGGTGGGCCTCCGACCAGGGGCGGGGCTTCCGCTTCCGGCGCGCGGGCGGTGGGCGGGCGACGACGCTCCCGGAGGTCAGGCGGTGGGCGCGGTCCGCGGTGTTCCGGGAAGTCGGGCGCAGAACTGCTGAATGTCTGCCTCCCAGCCGGGCTCCTCACTGGCCGGGGGTTTCGGTCTGTCCGGACAGGGCGGACACCTGCCTCGGGCGCGATAACGGCGTGACGTAGGAACGGACTGTCACGTGGTCACCTCTGTTTTGGTGGGGATGGTGGGTTTACCTTGCGGCGCCCTTAAGCCTCAGCGGTGCGTGCTCTCGCCGCAACAGGGTCACGCAGGCGTCCCAGGCCGGGCCTCCTCCCCCGCCCTTCGGAAGGGCCTTTGACTGGGGCGCTGGGGTCGCCGCGAATTGCGAAGCAGTCAGAAGTGTTTCCGCGTCGTCGTAGACGTGTGCTGGCAAGTGGGAAAGAAGGGTTAACGGCGACGAAGGGGAGGATGCCGTCACCCTAGGAGGCGTCTTCTGTTCGGTGGTCAGTGGCGTGTGCTTTTACGAAATGTTCATAATCTCTTGAGAGTTTTTGTTTTTGTTTTTGTTTAACATCTTTATTGGAGTGTAATTGCTTTACAATGGTGTGTTAGTTTCTGCTGTATAACAGTGAATCAGCTATACGTATACATATATCCCCATATCCCCTCCCTCTTGCGTCTCCCTCCCACCCTCCCTATCCCATCCCTCTAGGTGGTCACAAAGCACCGAGCTGATCTCCCTGTGCTATGCGGCTGCTTCCCACTAGCTATCTCTTTTACATTTGGTAGTGTATATATGTCCATGCCACTCTCTCACTTCGTCCCAGCTTACCCTTCCCCCTCCCTGTGTCCTCAAGTCCAGTCTCTAGGCTGCGTCTTTATTCCTGTCCTGCCCCTAGGTTCTTCAGAAATTTTTTTTTTTTTTTTTTTTTTTTTAGGTTCCATATATATGTGTTAGCATACGGTATTTGTTTTCCTCTTTCTGACTTACTTCTCTTTGTATGACAGACTCTAGGTCCATCCACCTCACTACAAATAACTCAATTTCGTTCCTTTCTATGGCTGAGTAATATTCCATTGTATATATGTGCCACATTTTCTTTATCTATTCATCTGTCAAGGGACACTTAGGTTGCTTCCATGTCCTGGCTACACACATACATTTCTGTTCTTCATTAGGCTTGTTCTTGGTTTCTTGAGAGTTTTGAAGAGGATAAGTTACATCCTTTTTTCCTAAGCATCGGACAAAACCCCACAAAGGGTGTGTTGGTTTTTCATTTCTTTGTCTTCTGATCGTTTGGCTCTTCCTTGCTCGTGTATCTTGGACAAAGCCCGAGGCTGTTATATTCAACCAACTTCCCAGAAGTCCTTTGGTCTTTAGACCACTATTACTTCTCCCCTGATTTACACCTGAAGAAATCAAGGCAGGAGTGAGCTTTGGAGCGCAGAGTGACTTCTTACTTGATCTGCATTTTGTAACCATCAGGTAGGTGCAAGAGCAGGGAGGAAATTATAGTCTATTATAAATTTGGAAAACTGCAGCCCTTCTAAACACAAAAGGTGAAGACAAAGCTTGCTTAAAATATTTGGGGGTATATCATCATCATCATTATTATTACTGATAAAACAGCAGTAACAATTAACTTTCATTTTCCTCTGAGCTATATTGAACACCAGAGCTATACTGTACTTTCAGGATTGTGACTACTAATGAGAATTAAGAAAAAAATCCCTAAATAGCAGTTACCAAAATCGCAAATTACTATTGGGTGCTTATTAATCCACATGTTAATACCACCAGTATGATCTGGGAATTTGGAAAAAACACAGAGCTTCCCATGCTTTGGTTGGATATTATACTCTGGCAAAAATGATCGTGTTAGTTAACCTGTAGAATATTGATTTCGAACCACTTAGTTTCGTATGTTTTTTAAATTTAGTCTGTACGTTCCTTATGTTTCTGACTGTCACATACTTATTTAGTTTAGGTGAGCAATTGTAAGATTAAGTCTTTGCATCTGATTTTAACAAAGACATTATTGGTTGCCCTCTAGAGAAGTAGCATGTGTTAGTGAGCTGATAGCGGAAGTTTGCGTGAAGAGATGAAGGCTGAGTTCCAGGATCTGCTACTTTAGGTGAATCATTAAACTCCAGATTTTAGTTTCTTTATTTGTAAATTGGAACGATGTAAATTGGTACTTCAGAGGGTCATAATGTGCTAACGTACATGATAACGCTGGGTTGAACTCTTCCAGTCTTCTCTCTTGCTCATCATTTAGATCTTCCTTGCTCAGAGCTCTTGTTTATCTGGGGCGAAGTATCAAGCAGTTATAATCAAAGAACCTTGAGAAATCCCCATTGGATACCTCATTAAAAACAAGAGTTCTGTTAGCAGGGAAAAAGGGGGGCAGTGATAGGTAGGCAGCCAGCATTTTCTGTCAGACTCATTATGTATGGTCATCATTGAAAAATTGAAAAAACAGTCCTCTACCACTTAAAGGTAAATATGAATATTTTTTAAAGTTTTTTAAAAATTGTTTATTGAGGTATAACATACACAGAAAAGTACACAAGTCATAACTGTTCAGCTGTATTAAGTATCACAAAGTGAACATTAAGAAGAAATGAGACATTGCCATCACTCCTGAAGCCCCTGCGCTTTCTCTGATTCACAGCCTCCTGCTTCCACCTAATAGGAACTACTGTCTTGACTGTTAATACTGTAGATGAGTTTTGCCTGTTTTTTTGGTATTATATATTGTTAATAATTTGTATTTTCCCCCAGTTTTACTGAGGTATAATTGACTAACAAAATTGAATATAGATATGAATATTTTGATATATAGACTTACCCTACCTTAGAAGATAATTTGTGAAGTTTCTTGGGATTTTCAGTTAATTTCAATGGAAAAGATTTGCTTCCCTAAGTCACTGAATTAAATATACAGAAAACAATAAATTCCATTAAAATAGATACAATTACATTCTTTGTTGAAATTAATCATAAGACGATATAACAGGCTAGTGTGCGTGCCTTCATTAACTACTCTGTAACATGGCTTTATAATGTGGTTTTCTACCTGCCTACATTCAATGTTTTTGTGACTCTTGGGTATCTAAGTTACTCACAAGTCCTTCCTAAAATATTCAGTGCTTATAAAGTTGAATCATTCATGGAGAAATAGGGAGGGAAACAGTAAAAACAAAAGAAATCATTGGAAACCATGCAAAAGGTGCATAAGGTTAAGTAAGACCAGACTAAACCAGCAAACCGCAGACTGAGGAGAACCAGCTGGGGTCAGGAGCCAGCCTCACGAAGTGCAGCCGACCCGACCCGTGTGGAGGCTCCCCTCCCCTGAGCTCCATCCCACTTGCAGGAGGCACCGCAGGTCCTAGTTGGTCTTGGCAGCTCTGAGGAGACAAGACCTGGGCTGAAGGAGAGAGCTGAATCTTAATAACCCATGGCCATATTTCAGGGCATGGTTATAATTCCTTCTTGTTTCTTTACTCTGTCTCTGAGCCTTTTTTAATGTTACTAAACATTCATACATAACATCATTTTTGAAAACTGCTAGATGTATTTCATAGTGTGAATGGGTCATAACTTATTCTCCCTTATCCTGTATCTGTCAGTTGTTTTATGTGCTTTTGCTGTTTTACCTAATGTTACCGGGAACATCCTTGTACATACTCTGTATCAGTATCTCTGATTTGATTCCTTAGAATAAAGAACTACTGAGTGAAGGAATTATTCCCTTTTAAAAAATAAATTTTATTATAAAGGTAATTCATGTTTATTGTAGAAAATTTGGAAAATGTAGTAGAAGTGTAAAGAAGAAGTAAAAATCACCCGACCATCGAGATATCCTTGCTAACATTTTAGTGTCTTTCGCTGTGTCTTTTTTCCTGTACATATATCTATATGTATAGCTAGCCATCTACCTGTTAATGTATTGGTCGTATAATATTACATCTTATGAATGTGCTGTAATTCATTTAACTATATTCTTTATTTTTGGATGATTAAATAGTTCTTTTATTAAAAAAATTATGTATTTAATGACCAACTGCCATATGTCAGGTTCTGTGCTGGACACTGTAGACAGTGCATAAGACAGACAGTTTCCTGCCTTCTGTGAGCTTAATTGAAATAACTCCCAAATTATAGCTGTCCTGTTTCAAAGGGGAAGTACTGGGTGCTGTAAAAATGTCTAATGGGAAGATGTGGGTTGGCTTTCCTGAGGAAATGACGTTTCTGAGACCCGAAGTAGGAACAGCTTCTAGCCAGGAGAAGAATGTGCCCTCAGAGGGCTTGTAGGGGAGAGTGGGACAGATAACTCTGTCTCCCCCCACCCCACCCTCACAAGGACTGGTCAGTAGAGAGCTGCTGAGAAGAGTGATCCCAGCTGCACACTCGTATTCTGAAAGCTTGGGAAACAGGATGAACGTGGAAGCGTATGGCTCAGTGGGCCAATCATAGCCAGAACCGTAAAGCAGGCAACAAATGTGTTTTCACATATTTTTTCTCACATAATCCTTACCAGTCTTGTGAGGCAGTCATTATTATTCCTTTTGCAAATGAGGAAATTGAGGCTTATGTAAGTTACCCAAGACACAGGGCTGATAAATTAGAGCTAGAGTTCATACGGGAGAAAAGCCTGTGCTCTTTGCACCATCATGATGGCTTCTGGTACCTCACCTTCAGTCCCTGACTCACCCCTGTCCCCTCCATCTTTATGCCCTTTATCTGGGCAGCCTCCCCCAACCCCTGTCTCTGCCCCACAGATGTGCTTCTTTCCAGAGGGTACTTCCTCTTGCTTGGAAATGTCTCCTGTTACAGGAAAATGGTTCATAGCATCATCTTCCGTGCTGATATGTGAGCTTTGTTGGAGGGGCAGGGCCCACTGAAACCTTTGTAAAGGGTGTAGAAGTTTGGTTGCCTGAGCCAGACTGCAGCAGCCCACTGCACAGGATTGCTGTCAGCCTAGGCATTTTCAGAAGCCCCTTCAGGTACTTTCAAACAAACAACTTCCTGCCCCCAACATTTCATTAAGAAAAATTTCAAAGTGCAAAGTTAAAAAGATTTTACACCTGCAGCTAACATCATACTCAACAGTGAAAAACTGAAAGCTTTCCCTCTAAGATCAGAAACAAGACAGGAATTCCCTGGCGGTCCAGTGGTTAGGACTCTGTGCTCTCACTGCTGAGGGCCAGGGTACAATCCCTGGTCCGGGAACTAAGATCCCACAAGCTGCATGCAAGGTGCGGCCAAACCAAAAAAAACCAGAATCAGTTATAAGACAAGGATGCCCACTCTTGCCACTTTTATTTAACTTAGTATTGGAAGTCCTAGCCAGAACCATTAGGCAAGAAAAAGAAAAGGCATACCAATTGGAAAGAAAGCAATAAAGCTGTCACTGTTTGCAGGTGGCATGATATTTTGCATAGAAAACTGAAGACTCCATCAAAAAACTGTTTAATGGACAATTTCAGCAATGTTGTAGGATACAAAATCAGTATACAAAAATATTTTGCATTTCTATATACTAATAATGAGCTATTAGAAAGAGAAATTAAGAAAACAGTCCCATTTATAATTGCATCAAAAAGAGTAAAATATCTAGGAATAAATTTAACCAGGGAGGTGAAAGACTTGTATACTGAAAACTTCAAGATATTAAGGAAAGAAATTGAAGAAGACACAAATAAATGGAAATATTCCATGCTCATGAATTCAGAGAATTAATATTGTTAAAATGTCCATACCACAGATTCAGTGCAGTTCCCGTAAAAATTCCAATGACATTTTTCATAGAAATTGAACAGATAATCCTAAAATTTGTATGGAAACACAAAAGACCCCAAGTCATCAAAGCAATTTTGAGAAAGAACAAAGGTGGAGATACTACACTTCCCAAACTGTATTACAAAGTTATAGTAATCAAAACAGCATAGCAGGGACTTCCCTGGTGGCGCAGTGGTTAAGTATCCACCTGCCAGTGCAGGGGACATGGGTTCGAGCCCTGGTCCAGGAAGATCCCACATGCTGCGGAGCAACTCAGCCCGTGCACCACAATTACTGAGCCTGTGCTCTAGAGCCCGTGAGCCACAACTACTGAGCCCGCGTGCCACAACTACTGAAGCCCACGTGCCTAGAGCCCGTGCTCCGCAACAAGAGAAGCCACTGCAATGAGAAACCCACGCACCGCAATGAAGAGTAGCCCTCGCTCACCACTAGAGAAAGCCCGCGTGCAGCAACGAAGACCCAATGCAGCCGAAAGCAAAAACTAACAAATAAATAAATTTATGTATATATTTAAAAAAAACAGTATAGCACCAGCATAAACACACACATACATCAATGGAACAGAATAGACAGCCCAGAAATAAATCCACACATAAATGATCAATTAACTTACAAAAGAGCCAAGAATACAGATGGTCCACAACTTATGATGGTTTGACTTATAATTTTTTAACTTTATGATGGTCCAAAGCAATAGGCTTTAAGTAGAAATCGTACTTTGAATTTTTATCTTTTCCCAGGCTAGCAATATGTGGTATGAAATTCTCTTATGATGCTGGGCAGCAGCAGGGAGCTGCAGCTCCCAGTCAGCCATGCAATCACAAGGATAAATAGCCAATACACTTAACAACCGTTCTGTACCCATACAGCTATTCTGTTTTTCACTTTCAGTACAGTATTCAGTAAATTACAAGAGATATTCAACACTTTATTATACAACAGGCTTTTTGTTAGATGAGTTTGCCCAACTGTAGGCTAATGTAAGTGTTTTCAGCACATTTTAGGTAGGCTAGGCTAAAAATGGGGAAAGGACTGTGTCTTCAATAAATGGTGTTGAGAAAATTGGGCAGCCACATGCTAAAGAATTAAACTGGATCACTGTTTTACACCATACACAATAATTAACTCAAGATGGATTGAAGATTTGAATGCAAAACCTGAAACCGTAAATCTCCTAGAAGAAAACCTAGGCAGTAAGCTCCTTGACATTGGTTTTGGTGATGATTTTTCAAATTTGACATCAAAAGTAAAAGCAACAAAAGCAAAACTAAGCAAGTGGGACTATCAAACTAAAAAGCTTCTGGACATCAAAGAAAACCATCAACAAGATAAAAAGGGAGCCTACTGAATGGAAAAAAATATTTGCAAATCATGTATCTGATAAGGGGTTATTAACAAAAAATATATAAAGAACTCACACAACTCAATAACAACAAGAAAAAAATCTTTTAAAAAATGGGCAGAATATCTGAATAGACTTTTTAAGAAAATATTTATTTATTTATTTATTTACTTGGTTGCACTGGGTCTTAGTTGTGGCAGGCTGGCACCTCAGTTGCGGCTCACCAGCTTCTTAGTTGTGGCACCCAGGCTCCTTAGTTGTGGCATGCGACCTCAGTTGCGGCATGCATGTGGGATCTAGTTCCCTGACCAGGGATCGAACCCGGGCCCCCTGTGTTGGGAGCTCGGCGTCTTAGCCACTGCCCCACCAGGGAAGTCCCTGAATAGACATTTTTCTTAAGAAGACATCCAGATGGTAAAGAGACACGTGAAAAGATGCTCAACATCATAATCATCAGGGAAGTGCAGATCAAAATCACACTGAGATACCACCTCACACCTTTAGAGTGGCTATTATCAAAAAGAAAAATAACTTTTGGCGAGGATATGGAGAAAAGGGAACTCGTGCATTGTTGTTGGGAATGTAAATTGGTGCAGCCACTATGGAAAACAGTATAGACGGTCCTCAAAAAATTAAGCATAGAACTACCATATGATCCAGCAATTCCACTCCTGGGTATTTACCTGAAGAACATGAAAACACTCACTTAGAAAGATGTATGCATCCCTATGTTCATTGCAGCACTATTTATAATAGCCAAGGTATGGAAACAACCTAAGTGTCCATCGATGGATGAATGGATAAAGAAGATGTGGTCTACATACAATGGAATATTACTCAGCCATGAAAAGAATGAAATCTTGCCATTTGCAACAACATGGAAGGACCTCGAGGGCATTATGCTGAGTGAGATAAGTCAAACAGAGAAACAAATACTGCATGATCTCATGTATATGTGGAATCTTAAATTTAAAGAAACAGGAAACAAGCTCATAGATACAACAGATTGGTGGTTACCAGAGGAAGGGAGTTGGTGTGGGTGGGAGAAATGGGTGAAGCGGTCACAAGGTAAAAAAAAAAAAAAAAATCAAGAGCTACAAAGTGCAGTGTGGTATCCTGGATTGGATCCTGGAGCAAAAAAGGAAATTAGTAGAAAAACTGGTGAAATCAGAAAAAAGTAGAGCGTTTAGTTAATGGTGACATACCAATGTTAGTTTCTTAGTTTTGACAAATGTACTATTAGGACAAATGGGTGAGGGGTGTATGGGAAAAAAATGAAAAATATGTATAAACAAAAAAGTAAAATTAAACATTTTACAGTGAACTCTAATATATGCAGTATCTATATCATTTTACTCTGCTTGCTCTATCATATAATTATCCATATACTTATCCCTCTGTCTGTCCACCAGGCTATCTGTCCGCAAGGTCAATTGCAGATATCAGTACACTTACCCATAAATATTTCAGCATGCATACCGCTAACAAGTTCAGCATGTTTACAGATTTTTCTAGATGTAAAATTTGCCTGTGGTTCTTCAGTGTACATTTGTTGGGTGTTGACAGATGATTTTGCTTGTGTAACCCAAACCCCCACTGAGATGGTAGAACATTACCTTCACCCCAGAAAGGTCCCTCACCCCGTCCCTGGGCAACCGGTTTCCACCACAGATGAGTCTGACTGTTCTGAAACTTCATGTAAATGAAGGTATACACTATGGGTCCTTCGGTACCTTCTCTACCTTAGCGTAATGTTTTTGGTACTCTTCCACACTGTTGTGTGTATGAGGTCATTGCTTTTTACTGCTGAGTAGTAGTCTATCTGTGAATACACCACAGGGTTTTTTTTTTGGCCCATTCTCCTACTGATGGACAACTGTTTCCAGTTTTGGACGGTCATGAATAAAGCTGCTGTGAGCATTGTACAGGTCTTTGGGGACATATGTTTACATTTCCCTTGGGATTGGAATTGCTTGGTCATAGTGTAGGTATATGTTTAGTTTTATAAGAAACTGCCAGACCTTTTCTCAGGTGATTGTACCATTTTGTGTTCCCACCAACAGCGTGTGAGAATTCCGGCTCACTGGCATGTGGTGGTGGCCTTTTTAATTCTGGGTGTTCCGGTGGGTGTGTACTGGTGTCACATGTTGGTCCCCGAGGATTTTTATTCTTCATTTCAGTTTGGGAAAACTAAATGAATGAAGGAAGAAGGAAAGAAAGATGAAGCGTATAGCTGTGTTTTGAGATTACACATATTGTGCACTTTCTGGCCCTGTGTTCAAAGTCTCCAATCTTCGTCCTTTCCATATCTTCCTACTCTTTTTAGATAGTGCATTGTTCTCTTTGTATTCTTCAAATTCCTTTTCTTTTGTTCGTAATTACTTTAAACCTGTTTATTTCTAAGGATATTCAGTAGTTTAATTACCTGAACAATTGGTGCCTAATACTGCTGTTTGTTGTATATGCTGGGTTTGGCTCATGGTGGACTTTTTTTTTCTGGTGTTTTATAATTTTGGAAAGGGAGCTCATGTTAAGTTAGGCTTTATTTGTGGGAATCCTGTCTGGTCTGCCTTGGGGGTGTTTTGTTTGCTTTAACTTTATAACCCAGGGATGTCATCAGCCTGTGACCACTTTCTATATAAAAGTTCTTAATTTGGGGGATCCTGGCCATAAGAGGTAAGAGGAGTGTAAATTTAAAGCTCAAATCTATTTGAAGACAAGCCCAAGGTTATGAATTCACATGGAGACTTTTTTTTATACCCCAAGCTCAGTCTAAGACAAACAAGTTCCTTTGCTAGTGGACTGCTTTTTTTGTAGTCCATCCTTTCATTGTGGGGTAGGGTAGCACATTGAGAAGTGCCATGTTAAGGGCGGAGTCTTTGTTCCAACCCTCTTTTCTTGCATGTCCTGACCTCAGCTCCTGTCTCTGGCTGGGTTTTAAACCCTGACCTTTGGATGTTGACGTTGGTGGTGCCCCACAGGGCCACTTCTTAGCTCGGCTGCTGTAACAAATTACCATAGACTGGGCGGCTTAAACAGACATTTATTTCTCATGGTTCTGGAGGCTGGAAGTCCAAGGTCAAAGCACCAGCAGATCCAGTGTCTAGTGAGGGCCTGCTTCCTGGTTTGCAGATGGCCAGCCATCCTCTCATTGTACTCTTACATGGTGGAGAGAAAGGGGGATGGGTGCGGAGAGAGGAGAGGAAGCAAGCTCTCTCCTGTCTTTTTGTAAGGCCTCATGGATGACTGATGTCATCCATGAGGCCTCCTTCATGGCCTAATCACCTCCCAAAGTCCCCACCTCCTAATACTGTCAGAGCTCGGGCTTCAACATACAAATCTGGGGGGCACACGAATCTGGGGGGCACATGGACGTTCAGCCCACAGCAGCCATCTCGTGACCCCTGCCCCACACGCTGTTTGTTTTCCGTCCCTGGAGTTCTTTTCCTTTCTGCTGAGCCTAGCTATGCACTTGAATGGATGTTTGTATTATGTTATCCAATGTATACGGGTCCTTTGTAACAGAGTTTTTAGTCTTTCATGTTGCTAGAAATGAAAGTCTAAGGAAGAAAGATTGTGGTTTTCTGTGATTCCTGGAAATATGAAAAACTTTCATCTTAGAGACTGTAAATCTATCTTCAAAAAATAAAGGCACACCAAGCGCGTGGTGGAACGTTACATATATTTTTTGAATAATGATTTTTTTGCACTGACGTGTCCTCTTACTCTCTTCACAGGGCACAGCTCTGAGGGGAATAAAAAGTTGTGTATTTTTTGGGCATTCTGAGCACTCAGAAGGAAACCAGACATGTCCTTGGATGACATTAAGATGAACTCCGCTGACTTCCTGCAGCAGAAGGATCTGGACGACGGGGGCTTCGGAAAGGCGTCTCTGTGTTTACACAGATCCCATGGGCTCGTGGTGCTGAAGAAGGTGTACACGGGCCCCAGGCGCGCCGAGTGAGTTGGGGGCAGAGGCAGATGGGCCACGTGACTGGCCAGGGCGGTGGATACTGGCAGCACCGGCTTTAGAATGAGACAGATGGGGTGCACGGGTCAGCACCCGGGCTTTATGTCAGATAACCCCGAAGCGTGGATATTATCCTTGAATCGCTGATGAGGGTTCAGAGGCTGGCTAGGGAAGAGCTCAGAGCTGGCAAATAAAGGAAGAAAACTGAAGAGGAGGAAAAAGAGAAAGGGAAGAAGACCCAGGGCAACGCAGGGGCCGATGGAAAGGGAATGGGAGGGAGCAGGGAAGACGGATGGGTGCCCTTGCTTCACAGTGTTGGTGAGGACCAGCCCTAAGTACAGGAACAAAAAGCTGGTTCATGAATTAGCGGTTCCAGGAACCCTCTCTCTAAGGCAGTTGGTGGCATTGTTTTGGTTCCCTTTGTTCTCGCCAGAGCGGTTATGAGAGAGACTGTTTTTTTTATTACACTGTCCAGCACAGTCCTTTGCTCCGGCCGCATTTCGCTGCTGCTGTTCGTGTATTGATACTTTGCGTTGATTCGTTCATCCATGTAACATTTCTTGAGCACTCGCTGCCGGTCACTGGGAAGGAGGAATATAGAGTGAACGAGAAACCGCTTCGCCTTCTGGAGCTTGTGGTCTGTGTCTGGTAGAGACCAGCACATGCACAAGGGATCACAGAGCGTGTGCGGTGATGCTCCAAGGAGTACCAAGCCACAGCGTTTCTGGGGGCGGGAAGGGGGCAGGGGCTGCCTCTGTCCGTCTGAACCCCCTTCCCTCCCCCAGGTACAACGAGGCCCTCCTGGAGGAGGGCAGGATGATGCACAGGCTGCGGCACAGCCGCGTGGTCAAGCTGCTGGGCGTCATCATGGAGGACGGGAACTACTCCCTGGTGATGGAGTACATGGAGAAGGGCGACCTCATGCACGTGCTCAAGGCCCAGGTACCCAGGCCCGAGAGCGCGCCCTGCCAGCTCCTTGGTGCACAAGAATCCTTTGTGAATGGCTGGATGTTTGGGATTTTCTCAAGTCAGTCCCTCATTAAATCTTCCTTGCCTTTCCATGCCCAGAAGGTGGGCTCGCCCTCCTCTCAGTGCCTACAGACAGGTGTCCATCCCTCTCTCGGAGGGTCATCTCCAGGTCTCAGTGTTGTAGGCGGCTTTTGTCAGCCACTCTCAGATCCACAGTTCAGAGGCAGGCACTGTCTTCACGAAGCACGTGGTCTGATGTGGGGTGCGTGCATAATGGATTACAATTAAATATTGATTGATGAAAAGATGTACACTATAAATGACTGAAGATGGAATATTAGTGATTGCATTTTGATGCCATTGAAGAAACTTACAGGTTAAATATAGAACATTAGAATAACAACACTGGGTAAGGAAGGCTTAGAACAGGAAGGTTAATACTGCTTACCAAAGACAGATAACTTTAAAGCATTTTTAAAAGTGTACGTACCTGTTAAGAGCAAGGCCTCGTGCTCTTTGCTCAGGGAGCAGTAGCAAATGTGACACAGACAAGTAACGGGACAGGAAATGAACAGTCTGGTGTGGTGGTGTTTTGATAGACATGCTCCTAACGAGCTGTGGGAACACAGAAGAGGGGCTTTCACCCCAGCGTGGGATGGATGGGAAGGGATTCCAGAAGGAGGAGGCTGGAACGGGAGTGTGACGGACAAGCAGAGGGTTTGAAGCAGAGAACTGGGGAGTAAGTCAGCGTTCCAGGCAGAGGGAAGGGCACTAGCGAAGGAACTAGAGCCTGGCCGGTGTGGGGAACGCAAAGAACTGGGGTGGGCACAGTAGAGAGTGCCCGCGGGGGAGCTATGACTGTCCTTATGCAGATATTACCCCCTCTTCCCATCTTCTTCCCTCCCCACCCCCCAGCCGCCTGAAGCTATGTCAGTTCTTCAGTTCTTTTTCAGTCGGACAAATCTCTCACAGATAGTTGCGGGGAAGGGTAAACGATAGTCACTTACCGGTTGTATTGTAATTTGATCAGACTTCTCTTCTTCCCCAAACGAGATACGATCCGTGAAGCAAGTAGGCATTTTGATTGGGAGATAAATCCTTTGGGACAAGAGACATTCTGTGGGACGGATCAGGCTAAGATAAGGTGCATCCGTTGGGGCTCAAGAAGAAATTCAGGAGGATATAAGGGAGACAAACAGAAAGAGGGAAAGAAAGGGGATCTACTTGGCATGCTCAGAATTTTTTCCCAAGTCCAAAGGTGTACCAAGGAAAAAGGCAGAATCTCTGGCTTTTGTTTTTTTTGTATGTGGTGATCAGGCTACTAATACTGTAGTGCAGCCACATTATGACTTAAGATGTTTTGTGGGATTGACTTGGGAATCTAACTTCCATCATTTAAATTTTTTCCCTGTTTATCAACAACTAACATACACATAAGTTTTTAGGAAACAGCCTATTTGTAAACTAGGGACTGCATAATACACACACACAGACACACACACACACAGAGTGAGAGTTTGTGTTCTTCAATGTTAAGCAAAACTGTTTAATAGAAACTGAAATTGTCTATGTTAACATTGATATTCATATAACTAGAATACAATTTTAAGTGAGAGTGACCCGAGACTCTACAAACGCTTGACGTATCTGACACCAAATCACCAAACAGATGTTCAATTCACTTTAGCATTGTTTTAACCACATCGTGTCATCTCATAGATTAATCTTTACATGTTTTTGATCAATGTGAGCACATTCCCTTGTATTTTTTTTCTCTTAACCTTATTTCATACATACATTTTTATGACATTGTTTACATATTTAATATATAGTAGCACATCATATTAGTACACCATTGAGAATATTTGTGTTTTTTGTATATATATGCATTCATTCAACAAATATTACAGGCACCATGCAAGGTAGTCGGGACACATCTTAAGTAAATAATAATAATAATAATAATAATAATAATAATAATAATAATATAGTTTCGTTCTCAAGGAGCTCAATTTTGTAGCATTTTTGCATATTACCAGGTTGGCGTGGAAGTTTCATTTGCGCACTGACAAAGCACAGCGTGAACACCCTCAGCACGTGGGATGAAATCTCTCTTAAAGGGCGGCTTGTTTTGCAATGACAGCAGTGCTGCAGGGCCTGGTAGACGGAAACCTGGTCTCTCTGTCCTCAGGTTCAGACCCCACTACTCTTGAATGAAACGGTTGCTTTGGCCTCTTTGATTACCTTTCCATTCACGGGCTTACTATCACTCGTTTTAGATCAGTATCCCTCTCTCTGTGAAAGGAAGGATAATTATGGAGACCATTGAAGGAATGTGCTACTTACACAGAGAAGGTGTAATACACAAGGACCTCAAGCCTGAAAATATCCTCGTCGATGGTGACTTTCACATTAAGGTAAACCATAGTCAAGGCTTCTGGAGGATTGGGGTAATTTTAGTTTTACTTGTCCACTGTAAATCCATTTTCGGCCATGATACACGCTAAAAGAAGAGCTAGCTCAGCTCATAACTGGTAATGGTCGTACCAGAAAGCTCTACCAAGGAAGGAAAAGCAAGATGCAGATTTGATGGAGTTGAAACTTTTTATTTATTCATTTACTTTCATCTCCTTTTTTATTTTTAGTATTTATTTATTTACTTATTTATTTGGCTGTACCCGTGGCATGCGGGATCTTCCTTGCCGTGAGCGGGCTCTTTAGTTGAGGCATTTGAGCTCTTAGTCGCGGCACATGGGATCTAGTTCCCCGACCAGGGATCGAACCTGGGCCCCCTGCATTGAGAGCGTGGAGTCTTACCCGCTGGACCACCAGGGAAGTCCCATCATCTCCTTTTTCAAACTCAGTTTCCTGTTGAAAACTCTTTGCACGGTAGTAAAAGGAAGCAGGCAAAGGGTCTGTGTTTCGCTCACTCGAGAGCACGCACTCACTAGGCGGAGCGTCACGTCTAGTCGGCACTGGCGGCAGGAGCCCGAGCGCAAGCACCTGAAAGGGCAAGTGGCATCTGGGGCAGGGCTCGGGAACCGCTTACGCAGGCATCCCTTCACCAGAAGGTTCTGCGTCTCACACTCTGTTCTAGTCCTGGACGGGGGCTTTTATTCCTGTGTCTTTAAAAGAAGGTTCTTCTTTACATTAGTAACTTATCTGTTATGTTCTGGGTTAGAATTTGAGGATTTTAGATAATCACATGCCAGAAATCATCCCCAAATGCTTGGATTCCTTGAGGCAAAAGTGGAACTGTCACCTCTGATTTCTTAACTGTAGTGTTCTGTCATTTTGCCCTGCCACCTCCCTCTTTGTTCTGTGTCTGACCCTGGTATTTTTTCTTTGCCTTTTTGTCTGTTTTTCCCTCCTTCTCATCCCGTCTTCTCTTAGGTTCAGGCTCCCAACTCAGAGCAGGTAGCACTGCACTCCTTATCCTCAGTCTGTCTTTGGGATCCTCGGAAATTCGCATCCTTGGGCTTCTGGGCACCATTTGGAAAAATAGAAGATGCAGTACCATCTGCTATACACATCTGCTGAGAAGAAAGTACCTGTTTTTTCCTAACCTCAGAAATAGTTGAAAAACATATGCAGAATACATGAGGAGTTAGAATGAACATGTTTCGTTGTGTTCATCGCAGAAACATCTTCTGCTTTTCTCACCCCTTTACCCCCCGCCCCCAGGTTTTATTGCGTAAGAATTGAGATACCAGAATTTCACACAGACATTTCTTTTTCTTTTTTAATAAATTTGTTTATTTAATTATTTATTTTTTGGCTGTGTTTGATTTTCGTTGCTGCGCGCGGGCTTTCTCTAGTTGCGGCGAGCAGGGGCTACTCTTCGTTGCGGTGTGCGGGCTTCTCATTGCAGTGGCTTCTCTTGTTGTGGAGCACGGGCTCTAGGCACGTGGGCTCAGTAGTTGTGGCGCACGGGCTTAGTTGCTCCACGGCATGTGGGATCTTCCCGGACCAGGGCTTGAACCTGACGCACAGACATTTCTTAAGGGAGATTTTCCAGATGGCTGAGGACATACAGTTTCTACTAGTCTGTTCAGAAGTAGCTGTTTTAAACTTACCGAGTGCAACCATTTATGGAAATGTTACTGTACCTCACATCTACTGAAGAAGCCCCAGATTTGAAGGCAAATCTGATTTGCTTGCAGCCTTCACAGAACAATCCTGTGGGTTTGCTCCCTTGCAGATAGCTGACCTTGGCTTTGCCTCCCTTAAGACGTGGAGTGAGCTGATGAGAGAGGAGCTTGCTGCGCAGAGGAGAGGGAGCGGCACCACGAAGGACGGCGGCAGCCTCCACTACACGGCCCCCGAGCACCTGAACGACGTCAGCTCGAGGCCCTCGGAGAAGTCGGACGTGTTCAGCTTCGCCATAGTGCTCTGGGCCGTCTTTGCCAAGAAGGAGCCGTATGAAAGTAAGGCAGTTATAGAGGAGTGGGATTTGAGGACTAATCAAAGTTGTTCAATGGAACATGGGCCTTCAGTGAAGTCAGTTAAGATGTATCATTGTTTGTTCATTTAACGTCTGTCTGACCGACTGGACTCTTAAGCTCCACAAGGGCCAGGACCGCATCTGATCCATTCACTGCTGTTTCCCCGGGATCTACACACACAGTGCCTGGAGCCTAGTGGGCGCTCCGGGAGTGTTTGTTGAAAGAATGAGTCGTCTCAGTTTAGGAATCAGGGATCGTAGGACAGATAGGAGGAGCCTTGATAACGCATCTGAGCTTGGGAGGTGCTGTAGCTGTTCCATAATTCCTCCCGGACAGGAGAGCTTGCCTGCTTCTGCTTGTGAGGGGTTAACCCTTTCAGGGCATACACTCCATACTTTCATTCGTCCCCTAATCCTTCATTCAGAAATTGTTTCTTTTCAGTACTTACTGTGGGACTTTACTCAGAATGGAGAATATAAAGATGAGAAAGTCATGGTTCGTGCAGGAGAACAGATTAGCCATTCTTCAGTGTGTTAAGTATCTAAACTAATGGACGTTCTCCTGCCCATTCTTCCTGGGTGATTATCAGCTCCCATGGTTCAATGATCACCTCTTTGCTGACGCCTCCCACATCTCCAGCCCTGGCCTGGATATCCACTTGTCTATTAGTCAGACCCAGTCCACGTACCAGGGTAACCCCAAAGCAGCGTCCCCCAAAACAAATCCATCTACTCCGTGCTGCCCTAGTAGCTCGTTCAGCTTTGCTCTATGTTCAGAAAACGGCATCACCAGCCACCAGCCGAGCTGCCCAACCAGAAATTTTAGTCATCCCAGACTCAACCTTGCCCCTCATCTCCCGCATCCGATCAGACACCAAAACCGATGAATTACGGGACTTCCCTGGCGGTCCAGTGGTTAGGACTCCTCACTTTCACTGCTGAAGGCCCAGGTTTAATCCCTGGTCGGGTAACTAAGATCCTGTAAGCCGCGTGGCGTGGCTGGGAAAAAAAAAAAAAACAAAAACAACAACTGTGAACTCAAGGTATATCTGATTCAAGGTACGTCCGCTTCTCCCCATTCCCCACAGGGCCCTCACTAGGTCAAACCCTCTGTATTTCTATGGCAGTCTCCTCGTGCTGCCCGCCATTCACACTACAGCCAAACTGCTCATCCTAAAAAGCAAATCAGACCGTCTCACTCATCTGTTTAAAATCCTGCCAAGGCACCCTTGACATTCAGGGTAAAGTTCAGATTCCTCAATATGGAGTACAGGGTCCTTCCTGATTTGGCTTTTGTTTCTCTCTCTAACCTTATTCCTTCCCTCACTTCCTTTAGTCAATATGCCCAGTTACACTGAACTATTCATAATTTCTGGGATGCATCATGATTTCTGCAACTTCCAATCTATTCATATCCTGCTTTCTTAGCCTGGAATCCTCCTCTCTGAATCCTCCTTCCCGATTCTTTACCTGGATAATTCCTGCTTATTTTTCTGGACTCAACAAAGCCTTCTCTGACCTTCTAGTCATGACCCTGTTACCAGAACCCTTTGTACTTACTTCTCAAATAGCCATTATCACTCTACATTCTCGACTAGCCATCATCACTCTACATTTTAAGTCACTCTTATTAAACTGAGCTCCTTCAAGGCAAGCGCTGTCCCGTATTTGTCTTTGTATGAAAATCTGGAGTGTGGCATTGGCTTCATTCACATATTCCATTTGTTCTACGAGGAGTCAGCTTTGCTGTGAATTCTGTCTTTCATCTGCAGAAACTAAAATGCTGTTTGATCTTCTCTGCAGTGGAATTCATCAGCTCGTTGTCACAGGGCCCTTCTGCCCCTACTGGATGCGGCAGCTGTACTGAAAGCGTACCCTAGGCAGAGAGAGATCAGTGGCTTTGTCCAAGTTCTGTCACCTCCCTGCCTGAGAGGAGCAGGACCTGAAAGCTCAACTTAAGCTCCTCTTTGTTCCGTAGACGCTGTCTGTGAGCAGCAGCTGATGATGCGCATTAGATCTGGGAACAGGCCGGATGTGGAGGACATGGCTGAGCACTGCCCGCGGGAGGTTATCAGCATCATGAAGCAGTGCTGGGCGGCGAATCCAGAAGATCGGCCAGCGTTTGCCGGTGAGAGCATCTTCCATGACTGCACGGTCTCCCACGTGGTGATCTTCCTAGTGAGATGCTGACAGGAAGTTGCTTTGAGTTTTTAGAAAACTGAGTTCCACTTGTGATTTCAAACTGATTTTCTAGATTCCAAACACTTTGTTCAATGAAAAGTTGTCATCGCTCCCCAGAGCATGAAGGCATATAAGGTCCTCTTGTTTCTTTGTGGGTTTTTTTTCCCATAATTAACTTTTTAAAAATTGTGTTAGAATATACGTGACACATAATTTACCATTTTAACCATTTTCAGGTGTACAGTTCAGCGACATTAAGTACATTCACAGTGTTTGCACCCATCACCACGATCCGTCTCCAAAGCTTTTTCATCTTCCCCAACTGAAACTGTATCTATTAAACAATAACCCCCCATCTCCTCTCCCCCAGCCCCTGGCAACCATCATTCTACATTCTGTCTCTCTGAATTTGGCTACTCTGGGTACCTCATGTAAGTGGGATCTTACAGTATTTGTCCTTTTGTGACTGGCTTATTTCACTGTGCACGGTGTCTTCAGGGCTCATCCACGTGGTAGCCTGTGTCAGAACCGCCTCGCTTTTCCCTGCCGAGTGGCACTCCGTGGTGTGTAGACCGCATTTCGTCGATCCATTCATCTGCCGAGTGGGTTGCTCCCGCAGGCCTTCTTATTCCTTAGCTCCTTTGATTTCATTTCCCTTCCGTTGTGAAGCTGGCATCTCTGGAAATGTGATTTTGTCATTTGGATTGGGCCAATAATAGAAGGAGAAGGAAAGGGACATGGACGTGTCACATCCTTGTACCTCTTCTCATTCCCCTGTGTTACCTAGCATCTTGCTACAGTCCTAGAGGCAGAGGAAAGAAGAAAATCAGAGGAAAGGGGCAGAGGAAATAAGAAAATCAGGTGAGGAAAAAATAAATAGCAGGAAGGAACCTAGGAGCCTACAAAGGATTTTGCTCTCATATTTCTGCTATGAGAAAACAGAATTGAAGCCCCACCTACCACTCCCACCAAAGGGTTAGAGGGGTGATTGATTTAGTTGCCTGTTTTCTTATTTGCTGAATCTTATCCTGGCTTGGTTTCTTCTCTCATGCCTTTTTCACTTTTTTAAACTAAAATTCTTATTTTAAGGTAATTGTAGATTTACATGCAGTTATAAGAAATAACACAGATATCCCATGTACCCTTTACCTAGTTTCCCCCACTGATAACATCTGGCCAGACTACAGGACTGCATTACCACTGGGATATTGACACTGACACAGTCAGATACAGAACCTTTCCATCACCACAAGGGTCCCTCCTGTTGCTCTTTCATAGGAGTAAAGCTGCTGTAAATATTCATGTTGCAGGTTTTTGTGTGAATATAAGTCTTTGTTTCTCTGGAATAAATACCCAGGAGTGAAATAACTAGGTCATATGGTAGGTTCATGTTTAGGGTTTTTTATTTTTATTTTTTAAAGAAACTGCCAAACTGGGAATTCCCTGGCGGTCCAGTGGTTACGACTCTGTGCTCTCACTGCCAAAGGCCCAGGTTCAGTCCCTGGTCGGGGAACTAAGATCCCACAAGCCGCGTGGCACGGCCAAAAAAAAACACCAAAAAACAAGATCACGCATGCCAACAACAACAACAACAACAAAAAAAAGCAAAACAAAACTGCCAAACTGTTTTCCAGAGTGGCTGTACCATTTTATATTCTCACCAGTTTCTCTGCATCCTTACCAGCATTTGGTATTGTTGCTATTTTTTAATTTTAGCCACTCTGATAGGTATGTAGTGATATCTCATTGTGGTTTTAATTTGCATTTCTCTAATAGCTAATGTTGGTGAATATCTTTTCATGTGCTTATTTGCCATCTGTGTATCTTCCTTGGTGAAAAATGTTGCTCTATGTCTTTTGCCCATTTTCTAATTGGATTTTGTTTTTTCACTGTTGAATTTGGAGTGTTCTTTATATATTCTATACAGTATTCCTTTCTTGGACATGTGGTTTTCAGATATTTTCTCCCAATCTGTAGCTTGGTTTTTTTCATCCTCTTAGCAGGGTCTTTCACAGAGTAAAAGTTTTTTATTTTGATGAAGACTCATTCATTAATTTTTCCTTTTATGTATTATACTTTTGGTGTCAAGTCTAAGGACACTGTCAGGGTTAGATCCCAAATATTTTTTTCTGTTTTGTTCTAAAATTCTTACGGTTTTACATTTAAGTTTGTGTTAAGTTTTTTTCGGTTTTTTTTTTTTTATTGTCAAGGAAAATTTATTATTGCTAACATAAGAATGATAACACAGAACTAAATATTGGTTGTCTTTCTTGCCAGTTATTTGATTTATGTCTTATTGGGAAAGTACCATGATCCATTTTGAGTTAATTTTTGTATAAGGTGTGAGACTTAGGTTGAAGTTCGCTTTTTTTTTTTTTCTTTTTGCCTCATTCCAACGCCATTTGTTGAAAGGCTGCCTTTCTTCCCTTGCATTGTTTTTTGTCCTTTGTCAGAAATCAGTTGGGATATTTGTGTGGGTCTATTTCTGGGTTCTCTGTTCTGGTCCATTAATCTATGCATCTATCCCTACTCCAGTACCTATGGTCTTAATTACTCTAGTGACATAAGTTCTTGAAATTGGACGGACCGATTTCTCCCACTTTTTTCTTCATTTAAAAAGTTATTTTAACGACTTTAGTTTCTGTCTTTCCATATAAAATTTAGAAAAATCTTGTCTATATCTAAAAAAAAAAATCTTACTGGGATTTTGATAGGAATTGTGTTAAACCTGTGTATCCATTTGGGGAGAATTGACTTCTTTACTATATTGAGTCTTCTAATCCATGAACACAGTACGTCTCTCCATTTATTTAGATTGTCTTTGATTTCTTTTATCAGTGTTGTATAGTTTTCAGCATACAAGTCCTATATATCTATTTCCTTTTTTTTTTTTAGCAATTATAAGTAGTTTGTATTTTTAACTTAGGTGTCCATTTGTTCATTGCTAGAATATAGAAATAGAGTTGATTTTTTTGTATGTTAATCTTATATCCTGGGACCTTGTCAAACTCACTAACTGGTTCTAGGAGTTTTTTTGGAGATTTTTTTTAGATTTTCATGTCATTTCCAAACAGGGACATTTTCATTTCTTCCTTTCTAATCTGTTTGGTTTGTATTTCCTTTTCTTGCTTTATTGCACTGGCTAGAATTTCCATTCATTTTTATTGTTCTGTCTTCCATTTCACTGACTTTCCTCTTTCTCCTCCATTCTGCTGTAGAGTTCATCCACTGAGCTTTTTATTTGGCTTATTTTATTTTTCAGTTCTAAAATTTCACTGAAATTTCTTTTACATCTTCTATTTCTTTGTTGATGCTTTCTATTTTTTCATTTGTTTCAAGCATGTTCATAATTGCTTCTTGAAGCATTTTTATCATGGCTGTTTAAAAATCTTTGATGTGTAATCCTAATGTCTCTGTCGTCTTGATGTTGGCATCTGTTAGTTGTCTTTTGTCATTCAGTTTGTGACCTTACTGGGTCTTAGTATGATGAATGATTTTTCTATTGAAACTTGTACATTTTCTTACTATGAAGCCTTCTGTTTTTAGCTGGCCTTTTCTGACATGGCTTTGACAAAGAAAGGGTGACTGCCACCTTGTTAGCACCAGGTGGAAGGAAGTCAGTTTCCCCACTTGGCCCTGTTGACACCTGAAGTGGGAGGCTTTTCGTTACTACTGGTCAGGGGTGAGGGTTTCAGTGGAGTCCACATGGTCTCCATGGACACTGCAATGGAGGCGAAAGTCCCGACTCACCCAAGGCCTCTTCTGATAGTTCCCCATTGGGATGGGGAAGGAGCATCTTATTACTGCAAGGTGAGGATGCAAGTTCAGTCTCCCCTTGTTGTCCACTGACACCACAGGAGTGGAGGGGCTCATTACCACCTGACTGGAAGGAAAGTTCTGGCCTTCTGTTTGGCCTTCTCTGACATCACCCTGGTCGTGTGTTGGAGCACCCTGTCAGTGTCTTCTGGGGTCGGGAGTCTCAACTCCCCACTCAGTCTTTGCTGGTGGGGGTGGGGGATGGAGTCACGATTTTTCTATGGCATTTGGCTGGAGAGTGGTTACTGACTAAGCACTCTGTCCTGCTAGGCTGCCCCTTGCTTAGCCCTCTGGCCAGAAAGAACAGGCTTTTGTTGGGCTTTTTTGTTGGGTTTCCAGCTTCTTCAGGTCCAAGTCTGAGATCTGTGCAGCAAAAGAAAAAAAAAAAATCCAGTAAGCTCACTGCCATGTCTTTCCTCAGATCCCAAAGTCCCTAGCTAGCCTGACTTTGTCTCTCCTCCTTTCAGAGTCTCTTTATGTTTGTTTTATATATAATATATAGGGGTTCTTGTCATACTTAGTGGGAGAAATAAGGAAAAGTATGTCTATTCCATCTTCCCAAAAATGGAAGTTACATTTTTCTTTTAAGGCTAACAGCTCTAACTTTATACCAGATCCTTATTCTGAGTATTCCATCCTATAGTAACTCAGATGCCAAAGGGACAGAAACAAGGAGTCCACCCATCTTTTTTCATTTGGAAATTAACTTGTATTAGGTAGGGCTTTGTGCTGCAGCCAGAGAAACTGCCTGTTATTAGGCAGGAGCCCTGGGTTTCCAGTGATATCCTATCCTTTGTTCTGCCTGTGTAATAGTTAGTCTTGTTAGTCTCTTTATGAAGGTCAGTGATTTGGCATTTAAATTTATATTTCCCTGCTTTGCCCACAGATTACGGTAAGTAATTCAAAGATAATAGATTGGTAATATTTTAATTTTATTTTAGAAAATACTTAAGAAATTTAAAGTACTATTTTTTTTTTATATATAGGCATTGAAGAGAAATTTAGGCCTTTTTATTTAAATCAATTAGAAGAACATGTAGAAGAGGATGTGAAGAGTTTAAAGGTAGGTAACATAGCAGCTGCTCAAAATGCTAACATATTGAAACATATATATTGTCAGTCATGAAAACCAAAGCATCATACTTTATTACTGAGATCTGAAGTAAGCTAGCTTGGTAACCACAAAAAACAAAATAGGCAGTTTTATGCAGATATCATCAAGTTAGCATACCGGACCCATTCCTCTGTCAAAACTAATGAAATGAGAGAAAATATATCTACCAATATGAAAACAAAAGCACAGCATTACTGGAACAGGATGGAAAGTACCATAGGTGGATCAGTCATTTTGAGGAATTCTTGAAAGATAAAAAGCCAACAGAATTATATCTGTTGAGACATAAAACAGGAAAAAAGTGTTAAAAGGCTGACCCAAACATAATACTCAAGAAGTCATGGAGGAAAAAGTCTCAGGTCAATGTGTAGAAGAAGTGGGTGGTCACACGGGACGTTGGTAGGCGTTCTCATTTGGGAGCCACGGTGGTGTCAGTTTTAACAGTTGGCTCCTCGCCCCTCACGTCTTGTGCTAAAGCAGCAGATGGGGGCAGCATGTGCCCAGGGCCGAAGCAGTGAGTTTGGTGCCTGGGATCAGAGAGGTATGTCAGAGACTGTTGCCAACTAACCAACCAAGAGGAGCAGAGACCTCCCCTCCTCACACACTCAGGAAACAAGCTGTTGTCTTAAGTCTTACAGCAACATGGTGCTATAATCATGAAAGGGAGACAACAGTAAATAAAAGAGGCAGGCAGACAGAGATTTTAAGATACACACACACATACACAGATAGTCAAGAATTGCCAGACTGTCCACCATCAAAAAATCTACAAACAATAAATGCTGGAGAGGGTGTGGAGAAGAGGGAACCCTCTTGCACTGTTGGTGGGAGTGTAAATTGATACAGCCACTATGGAGAACAGTATGGAGGTTCCTTGAAAAACTAAAACTAGAACTACCATACGACCCAGCAATCCCACTACTGGGCATATACCCTGAGAAAACCATAATTCAAAAAGAGTCATGTACCACAATGTTCATTGCAGCTCTATTTACAATAGCCAGGACATGGAAGCAACCTAAGTGTCCATCGACAGATGAATGGATAAAGAAGATGTGGCACATATATACAATGGAATATTACTCAGCCATGAAAAGAAACGAAATTGAGTTATTTGTAGTGAGGTGGATGGACCTAGAGTCTGTCATACAGAGTGAAGTAAGTCAGAAAGAGAAAAACGAATACCATATGCTAACACATATATATGGAATCTAAAAAAAAAATGGTCATGAAGAACCTAGGGGCAAGATGGGAATAAAGACGCAGACCTACTAGAGAATGGACTTGAGGATATGGGGAGGGGGAAGGGTAAGCTGGGACAAAGTGAGAGAGTCGCATGGACATATACACGCTACCAAACGTAAAATAAATAGCTAGTGGGAAGCAGCCGCATAGCACAGGGAGATCCGCTCGGTGCTTTGTGACCACCTAGAGGGGTGGGATAGGGAGGGTGGGAGGGAGGGAGACGCAAGAGGGAAGAGCTATGGGGACGTATGTATATGTATAACTGACTCACTTTGTTATAAAGCAGAAACTAACACACCATTGTAAAGCAATTATACTCCAATAAAGATGTTAAAAAAATTTTTAAAAAAACAATTGCCAGACTTTGGAGGGATACCTACACTATAAAAGAGAGGTATCCAATGCAAACCAAGAAAGTAATCAAAAGGACATCAGGAAAGAAAGTCACTAAGGAAAAAAAGCATTACCACAGCAATCAGGAATAATTCATAACGATAAAAGTTTCATTTCACCAAGAAGGCAATAACAGCTTTAAGTATGTTGACCCTTGAACAACACAGGTTTGAACTCCATGGGTCCACTTATACACAGATTTTTCTCAATAAATACGTACTACATGATCTTTACTTGGTCAAATTCATAATGTGGAACCACGAATACAGAGGGCCAACTGTAAAATTATACTTGGATTTTCGACTGTGAGAGGGGTGAGCATGCCTAACTCCCATGTTGTTCAGGGGTCAACTGTGTAATTTAGCAAAACTGGCTCAAATAGAGATGGAAAACCTGAATATTCCCATAACTGTTAAAAGAGATTGAATCAGTCCTGCAATAAAATTCCACAACCAGATAGCTTCATCAGCAATTTCTATCAAATATTCATTGAAGAAATTACCCCAATTGTATACAACTTGTCGAGATAATAGAGAAGAGGGAACGTTCCTAAACTCATTTTATGAGACTAGCATAACCTTGATTCCCAAACCTGAAAAGAAGATACAAGAAAGGAAACTTACAGAACAATTTCACTTAACAATGTGGATGTGAAAATTCTGAGTAAAATATAAACAAGGTGAATCCATCAATGGACAATAAAGGTTGAAAAAGATATATGGTCTCACTAACAGAAAAGCAAAGTGAATTGATTATAATTTTTCATCCATTAGATTGACAACAGTTTTGAAAGGTTGATAATATCAAGTGTTTCTGAAAATGCAGAATAACACAATCTCATGTAGTATTGGTAAAAGTGAAAGTTGAACTTTATTGAACGGTGAAGCATTTATCACACTTTTAAAAGCACATAACTTTTGCTGCAGTTCTGCTCTTAGTAATCTACCCTACTCACATGTATGCTCAAAGATTTAGCTTCAGGAGATTTTTGCACCTTTGTGAGAGTTAAAATTTGGAAATACACAAATATGTAAATATGTATACACACACACACGTATAAATATTTGTATATTTCCAGAATACATATGCAAATGCCTAGAGAGACTAAAAGGTCCACAACATACTCCAGATAAGGATTACCTCTGAAAATGGAAGAGAGGGGGTTGGAAGGAACGACATTAAAGTGTTGCTCTGTGTAATTCAGCAGTTTGAATCTTTTAAAAGAAGTTTGTATTTATATATTTTGTCTAATAAGAAATAACTGTAAAAAGAAAACAGTTGCTTTTACAAAACAAACAAGCCAATTGAAAAATGGGTGGAAGAACTAAATAGACATCTCTCAAAGGAAGACATACAGATGGCCAAGAGGCACATGAAAAGATGCTCAACATCACTAATTATTAGAGAAATGCAAATCAAAACTACAGTGAGGTATCACCTCATGGTCAGAATGGCCATCATCAAAAAATCTACAAACAATAAATGCTGGAGAGGGTGTGGAGAAAAGGGAACCCTCTTGCACTGTTGGTGGGAATGTAAATTGATACAGCCACTATGGAGAACAGTACGGAGGTTCCTTAAAAAACTGAAAACAGAACTACCATACGACCCAGCAATCCCACTACTCGGCGTATACCCTGAGAAAACCATAATTCAAAAGGACACATGTACCCCAGTGTTCATTGCAGCACTATTTACAATAGCCAGGACATGGAAACAACCTAAGTCTCCATCACCAAATGAATGGATAAAGAAGATGTGGCACATATATACAATGGAATATCACTCAGCCATAAAAAGGAATGAAATAGTGCCTTTTGTAGAGATGTGGATAGACCTAGGGACAGAGTGAAGTAAGTCAGAAAGAGAGAAACAAATACTGTATAGTATCGCTTATATGTGGAATCTAGAAAAATGGTACAGATGAACCTAGTTCCAGGATAGGAATAGAGATGTAGACGTAGAGAATGGACATGTGGACACAAGGTGGGAAGGGGAGGGTGGGACGAATTGGGAGATCTGGATTGACATAAATACACTACCATGTGTAAAATAGATAGCTAGTAGGAACCTGCTGTATAGCACAGGAAGCTCAGCTTGGTGCTCTGTGATGACCTCGATGGGTGGGATGGGGGGCGGGAGGGAGGTCCAAGAGGGTGGGGATATAGGTATACATATAGCTCATTCACTTCGTTGTACAGCAGAAACTAACACAACATTGTAAAGCAATTATGCTCCAATTAAAGAAAAAAAAATTAAAATAACATAAAAATGCTTATGTGTTAAGTAAAAAGCAACATACAAAATGCTACAAACTGTACACATAGTTAGTATCCTGTGTCATTCTCCCCTAAATCGTTCATATGTTGATTCTGAATATTTTTGATCATCTACCTATGTAGCAGGCACTCTGTTAAGAGCATAGTGCAAATATGACCAGGGGAAAAAACTTGTAGGAAATACAAAATGTTAATTTTTTCACTTGAGTGTAGGTTTCTATTTAAAGATAATTCTATACATTTTCTATATCTTTTATAATGAGTATTATTATTTTTATAAGGGAAGAAGTTTTATCTTTGTTTTTAATTGTAGTAAAATATACATAACATAAAATTTACCGTCTTAACCAATTTTTAAGTATACAATTCAGTGGCATTAACTATACTCACAATGTTGTACCACCACAACCAGTATCCATTTCCATTTTTATTATCCCAAACAGAAGCTCTGTATCCCAAGCAACAACTCCCCATTCCTCCCTCTCCCCAGCCCCTGGTAACCTCTATTCTATTTTCTGTCTCTATGAATTTGACTATTCTAGGTGCCTCATAGACGTGGGATCATACAATTTGTCTTTTTGTGTCTAGCATATTTCACCTAGCATAATGTTTTCAAGGTTCATCCTTGAAAACATTTTGTAGCATGTATCAGAACTTCATTCCTTTTTAAGGCTGAATAATATTCCATTGTATGTATATGTCACATTTTGATTATTCATTCATCTTTGATGGATACTTGAGTTGTTTCCACCTTTTGTCTATAATGAATAATGCTGCTGTGAACATTGGTATACAAGTATCTTTTTGAGTCTCCGCTTTTAATTATTTTGGGTATATACCTAGGAGTGGAATTGCTGGATTGTATGATAATTATACATTAAACATTTGAGGAACCATCAAACTGTTTTCCGTAACATCTACACCATTTTATATTCCCACCATCAAGTCACAAGGGTTCCAATTTCTCTACCTTCTCACTAACACTTTTCATTTTCTGGGTTTTGTTTTGTTTTGTTTTGATAATAGCCATTCTAATGAATGGCGGTTTTGATTTGCATTTCTCTTTGAGTAATGATGTTGAGCATCTTTTCATGTGCTTCTTGGCCATCTGTATGTCTTCTTTGGAGAAATATCTATTCAAGTCCTTTGCCTGTTTTTCAATTGGGTTGTTTGTTTTTTGTTGTTGAATTACAGGAATTCTTTATATAATCTGGATATTCATCCCTTATATTTATGTGATTTACAAAAATTTTTCCCTACTCTGTGGGTTGTCTGTTCTCTCTCTTGACAGTGTCCTTTGATGTACAGAAGGTTTTAATTTTGATGTAGTCCAGTTACCTATTTTTATTTTGTTGCCTGCGCTTTTGGTGTTATATCCGAGAAATCATTGTCAAATTCAATGTCATGAAGCTTTTCCCCTATGTTTTCTTCTTATAGTTATATAGTTTTAGTCAAGCTTAGGTCTTTGATCCATTTGAGATAATTTTTCTATATGTTTGTATATGTTGAAAGGTAAGGATCTAACTTCATTCTTTCACATGTAGATACCAGTGTTCCTCCATTGAATGGTCGTGGCCCCCTTGTCAAAAATCAATTGGCCAGGGACTTCCCTGGCAGTCCAGTGGTTAAGACTTGGTGCTTCCACTGCAGGGGGCAAGGGTTCGATCTCTGGTTGGGGAAATAGGATCCCGCATGCTGTGTGGCAAAAGTAAATAAATAAATAATTAAAAAATAAAAATAAAAAATCAACTGGCCATATATGCAAGGGTTTATTCCTGGGTTCATTATATTCCATTGGTCTGTATGTCTTTCCTTAGGCCAATACCACACTGTTTTGATTACTGTAGCTATGTAGTGACTTTTGAAATCAGGAAGTGTGAGCCCTCCAACTTTGTTCTTTTTTAAGATTGTTTTGGCTATTTAGGGTTTTTTAAGGTTGTTTTGGCTACTTAGGGAAAAAAGTTTATTTTCTTAAAGAAGTGTTTACTGCTTGTAAGAGATATGTGAAATTTCAACCTTTTGAAAGATTCGTTCTTCCTTACAACAATTTTCTGGAACTTTTTGGCCAACCCAGTATTTTCTGCTGTTTACTGAAGTATGTCTTTATGCTCTTAATTCTAGAAAGAGTATCCGGGCCAAAATGAAATTGTAAAGAGAATGAAGTCTCTCCAAATTGATTGTATAGCAATATCTCCAAGCAGGTCAAATTCAGGTAACTTATACTGTGATTGAAAATCTATTTATTCATTTATTTCTTTGCTCATTCACTCACTGTACTGTCTAAAATGCTATTTACAACTATATGAGAAACAGAAGAAGCTATAAAATTTAACAGCTGGCTTAAAGGGCTTTCTAATATATTCGGAGTTAAGGTACCTATATTTGAAATATTAGGTAACAACATGTTCACCAAAATCATAAAGTATCCTGAACACAAGAGGCCTAATATATCTGATAGGGAGGAAGTGACAGCTCAGGAAAAAGACAGGAACATATGCGGGAGCAAAGTCCTTGAGAAGATCAGGGGTGACTGGGTCCAGAGTACATGCAGGGAGGTTGGCCTCAGATTCAAGCAGGGATACTTTTTTCATTTAACAGAAGGGGAAGCAGAGTATAAGATACTGAAGCCACTTATCAGCTGTCTGTTCTGGGGCAAATTACTTGACTTCTTGTAAGCCTCATCCATCATTGTGATAATAAGTGCTCCTACTCTTATAGGGCTTTTAAAGAATAAAAGAATCCACGCAGGTGCTTAGCACAGAACTGCTGCCATTCTTATTTTCCAGCCCTGCGTCACAACAAGGAGGCACCTTCCCTGCTCCAGCACAAGTCCCTTTCTTCCTCGGTCATTCCTACAACACCCACTTCTCTGCCGCTTGGTTATAACTTCTCTCGTGCTCTCACACTGCCAGGCAGGGACGACTACTTATTACCTGTGTACCTCACAGGAGGAAAACCACCTAGTAAACGCTTTTTATTTGTTCTCAGAGTCTTCAGTGTGTTACTCCAAGGTACAGATTCACGACTGTGCTCAGGTTTTTACTTCTTCATGGTTCATGAAACTCTGCCCGACACCGATTCATTTCGTTTCAGCCACAGAACAGCCCGGTTCGCTGCACAGTTCGCGGGGCTTCGGGCCGGGCCCTGTGGAGGACTCCTGGTTCGCCCCCGCCCCAGAGCAGCAGCAGCAGGACCTCCGGCTGCACAGTAAACTCCAGGAGGAGGCCAACTACCACCTGTACGGCAGCCGCATGGACGGGCAGACAGGAGGGCAGCCTGGACGCAACGTGGCTGACAGTAGGCAGGAAGAGAGGAGACGGAGGGTCTCCCATGACCCTTTTGCACAGCAGAGACCTTATGACAATGCTCAGAACCCAGGGCTCAAAGGCCTTGCTTATTCCGGCGCAGCCAGTCATGGTAATGCGGTACAGCAACCAACAGGGCTAACCAGCCCACCCCAGTTACTCTCCTGGAGAAATGGATTGTGTACACCACTCGGTTTTGGAGCAAGTCCAGTGGACCTGAGAACCGCAGGTCCAGGAGTTTGGTATGGGCCAAATCCAGGCCACATGCCAAGCCTGTATAAAACGCCAGTGCCTGAGACCAACCTACTGGGAAACACACCCACCATTCCATTCAGCTCCTTGCCATCTAGAGGTAAACAGGCCTTTCAGTCACACTGTTCTATTTTTTAACTTTTCCTGAAAATAAAGCAGCCATTAGCTCTGGTGTAGACTATAAGCGAACAAAGGACAAGCTGTTTGGGGTCTTCAGCCACCAGACACACCTTGCCTTCTCGGAATAAGTCTCCATCAGACCACCTGACCTAGGCTCTTGGTTTGGGTAGAAGTCAGTGCAGCTGCCCACAAGTGTCGGGCCACAGGTCCTTGCATCTAGTAGGCATCTTCCACTCTAACCCGAATCTCAGTAGCTCCACTGTGTCCAATCTCTGATGTAAGTGAAGGTATCTGCTTGTATTCTTTTGCTTGCTTGCTGTTTTCTGAAGGTAAGAAATAAATCTTGGATATTTTCATTTTTATCTCATATAGGCCAAAGACTACCACTGGTGATGCAAACCACGTTGTTGGGCGCCCATCACCACCATCCATCTCCAGAACTCTTTCTTCCTCCTAACTGAAACTGTACCCATCAGACAGTAACTCCCCATTCTCCTTCCTCCCAGCCCCTGGCAATCAACCTTCTACTTTCTGTCTCTATGAATTTGATGACTCTAGGGACCTCATATAAGTGGAATCATATGCTATTTGTCCTTTTGTGACTGGGTTATTCACTGAGCACAGTGTCCTCAAGGTCCACCCATGTTACAGCCTGTGTCAGAACTTCCTTCTTTTTTAAGGCTGAATAGCATTCCATTGTATGGATGGACCACATTTTGTTTATCCATTCATCCACTGTTGGACACTTGGGTGCCTTCCACTTTTTGGCTATTATGAATATTGCTATTAACACGGGTGTATAAATATCTGATTGAGACCCTGCTCTCAGTTCTTTGGGGTATATACCCAGTAGAATTGCTGGATTGTATAGTAATTCTATTTTTAATTTTTTGAGGAACCACCATACTGGTCACCACAGTGGCTGTACCATTTTATATTTCCACCAGCAGTGCATAGGGGTTCCAGTTGCTCCACAACTTTGCCAACACTTGTTATTTTCTGTACTTTTGATAGTTGCCATCCTAATGGATGTGAGATGATTCAGCCACCTTTTAAAGAAGGAAATTTCAAAGGGTGGCATAGGATAAATAATTTAACTTAAGCATTTGGAGTAAAGCCCTGCCCCTTTACCATGTAGTACTTTTTTCTTTTGCTTTCAGTCTAGATGTACTTACCTGTGTGTTTCTCTCTAATCAGATGAGTCTTTAAAATATAGCATATACAACAGTTCTGGCGTTCAGATTGGAAACAATAATTATATGGAGATTGGCGGAACGAGTTCATTGGTACTGGACAGCATGTACATGAACTTGAAAGAAGACGCAGCTTCTAAGTACCAAGATATCTTCGGTAAGATGCCCTTGAAGGGCCCATCTATAGTAACCTTGAACTGTCTTACCTCTGATTATTCTCCGTGAGAGTGCCCTATCTTTCCTCTCTAAAATAGCTCTGTAATTTCCATGTAATTGCTTTGTAACTTATTTATGTTTACTGTGGAGATAATTAGAATATCTCATTCATGGATTTGCTGTGAAAGTTAAACAAGTCAATATGAATAAAGAGCTTAGTACACTGCCTGGCACATAGTAAGATATACAAGTGTTAAACACACCATCATCATCATCGCATCAGTATTAGTACCTAGACCTAGCAGCAGTAGCTCCCTCAGGTCCTCATCAAGAGGGATTCTGTAAAAGATAGAAGACTATGCCCTCGACTGCACATGCATAATAAAAATAAGAGGGCTTTCTCTTATGGGGTTCCACTATGCAGCCTCATAACATTAATCCCAAAACACATCCTGGGAAAAGCAGTCATGAGGCCAAAGCAATGTGATTTAAGAACGCAGCTTTCTAATTAACCCTAGGATGGGCAATTTTTTTAAATCAAGGGCCAGGTAGTAAATGTTCTAGGCTTCACTGGTCCTGAGGTCTCTGTGGCAGCCACTCAGCTGACACTGTAGTACAGTAGCAGCCACAGACAGTATGTACACGAATGGGCGTCGCTGTGTTCTAATAAAACTTTGTTTACAAAAACAAGCAGCGGGCTGGATTTGGCCCGTGGGCCATAGTTTGACAATCCCTGGTCTAACCCATTTGAAGGCTAGTCTTTAAAATACTAGAGCGGAAGTTCCTAATTTTGGGGGTGACAAGGGTACCTTTGAGAATCTGATGAAACCCAGGGTCCCTCTTCTGGCGAAGCGTTGACAGAATTTTGGACGCCTGACGTCCCGTGGTGATGGCAGAAGCTGCGCTGTGGGGAGGCGGGGGAAAATGAGGTGTCTTTTTCCTCATATTCAGCTTACTGAGGGCAGACGACGATCAAGGAAGTGGGTTTGTTTGTGGTGTTTTGGTGGTTTTATACTTTTATTTTGCTTCATTTTATTATTTTTATGAAGGCCTGAGAGGAAGGAACAAGTAGAAATAGAGAAGTTATGGCTGTAGGAGGAAAGAGGACAGCGCTTGGGGTAGGGGAGGGATAAGTCCAAAAATACCTCATCCATTAAAAGACAAGGGAAGGCAGTGTAATCAAACCAGCTCACAGTCGGTGGTCTCAGTTTCCTTGATTAAGTAAGAGGGAAGCAAACTGTTGGGTGAAGGGTATCCTGAGTTGAATGACCTTAACTCTGGCCAGATGTAAGCGGAAAATGCCCAAAAGGAACAAAAATGGTGTCTTCCCCCTTCACATCAGGAATGTGTGATATAAACAAGGGCTGTGGCTCAGGTTGTACAGAACAGCCTAGTAGCCGGAGGGGTTTTGCTCTCTAAGCCTCGGGCTGTGCCTCAGACCTGCACCTCCCGGGGGCGGGGGGGGAGGGGGGGAGGGAGGTTCCTCCACATGGGCTGGCAGACAGGTAAAGTATCAACCGATGAGCCCACAACTGTAGCAAGAAGAAGTTATCTTTGTCACCGTCTCCTGGTACTCTTCACTTTATACAGGTCTTTGAAGCTAGACGTTCAAATGGCCATAGCTTGATGCCTTCTTCTCTTTTCTATTTGGCAGATAATACCACTAGTCTGACTGATAAACACCTGGACCCAGTTAGAGAAAATCTGGGCAAGCACTGGAAAAACTTTGCCCGTAAGCTGGGCTTCTCTCAATCTCAGATTGATGAAATTGACCATGACTATGAGCGAGATGGACTGAAAGAAAAGGTTTACCAGATGCTCCAGAAGTGGCTGATGAGGGAAGGCAGCAAGGGGGCCACCGTGGGAAAGCTGGCCTGCGCACTCTACCAGTGTTCCAGGGTGGACCTGCTGAACTGCTTGATACGTATCAGCCACAACTAAGCCCACAGGGGCTCCTGCAGCATGAGGCCATCTCCTCACTCGGTGAGCCACCCACCGAAAGCCTGCTGCCTCAGAGGTTCAGAATTCTTTCCTCACTGATGTGGGTTCTGTGCATAAAAATCATTTCCTGCCTTTCATAGCTGCAGGATGGGAAAAGAAATCTACAGCAAACAACCCACTACACAGGAAGACCTATTCATGGCCAAGGTCCAATCAGAAAAGAAGCCTAATAGCGTTTTGAAAGGGAGAGAGATTTAAGGGAGATCATTTTCTTTCAGATTATTCCATAACCTTCAGTGACGCTGTTCACTCAGTTTCTTGAAATTTTGCTTGATCAAGGAAAAAACAAAAAAATTCAGAGAATATAAACTAAATCAGCTTTCTAATTCTGCACTGTCTTCTCTACATAGGCTCCTGTTATAATCGAAGCACTGTAAAATGCTGCATTCTCGTCAAATGGGATTTTTTTGTATCACAACCACAGTTCATTCCAAAATTACAGGGTCTCTTAACTTCAGGATCAAATTCTGTATCAGTCACTACAGGCTTCAGGAATTATATGCCGTCTTCACTCTGTAAATTAACGGAAGCGATTTTAAGGCGTACAAACAAGGGGGGAAAAATAGAGAACAAAGATAGCAGACTTGCCCCGGCCGTCGTTGCACAGAATTGCTACTCACTCTGACGAGTACGAAGGTTCTTTCCTAGCATTCTGACGCTTCAGGTACTTTTCCAACCTGCGTGCCCTGAAGAGGGAGCAGGTGTGCTGGGAGTACTGATGGCGTCACCCCTGCGACGACTGGAGCCTCAGGGCGGATCAGTGTTGAGCAGCTTCCTCAGTTTACCCCAGGGTGCTGTAGCAATAGCTTCATTTTGTCCTGTGAGCTGGGCTGTGCAAGGACCGGTTCCGAGTCTGCTCCTTGTGCCTGCAGCAGTCAGCCTCTCAAAGCCCACCTGAAACCAAGAAGGAGTGAAGGCACTCGAGGGCTAGGAGACTGACGTGACCAGGCCACCCAGCATCACTGCCCGCCCTCTGCTCGGCAGAGCAGGTGTGCCATCGTGCTCAGCCCTCCCGGGAGGGAGGCGCACAGGGTGCGGTAAGGTCATCTGGCTGCCAGAACAGATCCCAGTGTTTGGTGGGTTCATAACAGTATTGTTGGTTCTGATTCTAAATCTCCTCCAGTCCCAGCAGATACACACACACACACACACCCACACACACACACACACACACACTCTGACGTGGTGCTGTAAAGCAAAATTTCTCAGCCTTGGCACTACTGGCATCTTGGGCCAGATAGCTCTTTGTGTGGAGGGCTGTCCCGTGCATTGTAGGGCATTTGGAAGCAACGCTGGCCTCTCCCTGTGACATGCCAATAGTGCCCTTCTCCCCCTCCTCCCATCCCTAGTTGTGACAAACAGCAGTGTCTCTGGACATTGCCAGATGTTCCCTGGAGGGGCAAAACTGCCCTAGTTGAAGACAGCACTGCTATAAAGTAGTGAACCTGTTTTCCTACCCACACATATCCAGGCTCACTACTTCGTTGCCACACAGCATTGGATCACGTAGCCCAAAAGGAAAACTGGAGGGGCAAATAGTCCCAGGCTTGCTGGAGGGGGCTGGATGATTTCTTTTCTAAATGCATCGCTTGTACCTCTCTTCTAAATTCTCTAAATTCCAAAGAGGTTGCACGATCAATGTTCAGAGGTAAAAAGCAGAAGATATCTTTAATGGACTTTTTAAAATAAAATTTTGTACCTCAAATATAAGCCATGTGTTTGTATAAATAAAACAGTCTGAGATTCTCCACTGTGACTTTACCACATGGGTTGGCATTTCCTTTTCACCCCTGCTATTGGCAGGAGAGGGGAAGCTGGTGATAAAAGAGGAGCTTCTTGACATTGCATTTTGACTTTCAAGATGAAAAACCCACTGATCCGAGAGCCTGCGGCACTGCTGTCCTTCACACCTGGCTCAGAGGCCCTTCCTTCAGCCTCCACTCTCTAAAAACTGGGCTGAAAAGGGCCAAATTTATATCTGAGGAGTTTCAATACAAGGCCCAAGCACCACAGAAACACTAGTCTTGGGCAGAAACCAATTAAATGAGACGACACAGACTACAACATGAGAAATAAGACTATCCATCTTGGCTCCGAAAAAGGTATTCAGACCCTAAGGTTGATACTGGTAAATAAGACTCACTTCCAGATCACACATCCTGCTCAGGAGAGTCTCCACTTGATGCTATGGTCATGATCTTTGCTTTGGGTCCATAATATGAAGTTAGATCTTAAGCAACAAGAAAAGGAGTTATTTCTCACAAAACATTTGAAATAGTATTTTGATTGTACATTTTAATGTGTGTGGTTTATTTTTTAAAGTTTTTCTAATTACAATAATCATGTAAATAAAAATAGGTCTTTATATGGTCAAGGTTTTAGAAGCATCTGATTACAAGGAAATCACTGAAGGATTAGTTCTATGGTATAATCCAGGTACAGGGTTCTGAAATCAAGCAGGCTTAAATTCCCCTCTGCCGCTCTGGCTGTGTACCTGGGGCCTGCTTCCTAACCTCTCTTAGCCTCAGTTTCCTCATCTATAAATAGGGCAGTAGTACATAAGGTTGATGTGAGGATTAAAATAAGATAATGCATCACAAGGTGCCTGGCACAAAAATAGTAGTTATTTTTTAAATTAATTTTTATAGGAGTATAGTTGATTTACAATGTATTAGTTTCAGGTGTACAGCAAAGTGAATCAGTTATACATATACATACATCCACTCTTTTTAAGATTCTTCTCCCATAGGCCATTATAGAGTATTGAGTAGAGTTCCCTGTGCTATACAGTAGGTCCTTATTATCTATTTTACATGTAGTAGTGTATATATGTCAATCCCAATCTCCCGATTTATCCTTCCCCCCGTTTTCCCCCGGTAACCGTAAGATTGTTTTCTACATCTGTGACTCTAACAAACAGTCGTTATTTTTTAAACTGCACAATAGTGTTATACACAGAGCTACTTCTCAAGTGTGTGCTTAAAAATTGTTACACCAATAGGCTAAACCCTCAGCACTGCCATTTTTGCTGACCAGTAGGATAACGTGTTAAAATTGTACAATTATTTTGAACCCTGATCATCTCCGACAAGAGATCCCAATCAACATTTCTGGAAAACATAAGGAAATGCTGACCCCACCCAAGATTCTGAAAGTCAAACAATAGTAGCTGGAATATTACATATTTCTCTTTCTTTCTACGCAGGAAATTGATGTGATAGCTTTATGTTGAAAGAACATAAATATTTTAGCATAATCCATATTTAAGCCAAACCTGCCTTTACTGCTCAAGAAACTCCAATGGGCCAGTGAGGACACTGCAGGTAACAGAACTTTCCATGGCTGTAACACCTAGAAGCACTGTGCCTACAGGACCATTACAGTGGAAGGGTCTCCGGGAGGAGAAATAACGTAACGTGCAAGGAAGCGGTTGGAATCTCCAATTCAAGCCAAGGCTACGCAGCAGCCACGAACGTGCCAGGTATTTTCAGTTCAGGTAGGCCAGGAGAGTAGCCAGAATTAAAGGGTAGTTGTTTTTTTCCCTATTGAATCTTCGATTGCAGATAATGTTTATAACCTTTAAAGCTTGAATTGGTCTGAAGAAGAAGAAAAATTCAATAGTGGTGAAATACACATAAAATTTGCCATCTTCACCGTCTTTACGTGTACAGCCTGTAGCCTGCTGAGATCCCAGGCCTGATCTCTGCCCGCCGAGGCCCCCTCCAGCCGCGCGGGTCCTGAGGCAGTGGGAGGGAGGGAAGGGGGAGCACAAGTAAAGGCCGACCCTCCGACCCGGCACCCCTGGGGGCGGCTGGGGAGGGGAGGAGTTCCTACACCCAGCGGACCCACCCACGGTTAGGGGTCCAGCGGCTATGACGGGGGAGACCCTGGGGGAGACAGTGGGGAGGGGCGTGGAAGAACGGGAGGGAACGCGGCCAGCGCTTTCCCTGTCCACTTAGGCCCCGGGGAGCCTCTTGGGCTCCCGGGCCTAACCCTCTGCCCTCCGAGCCTCCCTCCTGCCCGGCAGAGCCCAGGCCCCGCCCCTACAACCCCCGCCCAGGGCCGCACCTCTACACTCGGAGACCCCCTCCAACGCGCTGGGCCTAAACTCCACCCACACACCCTCACCCAGGGCCTTACCTCCAAACCCCGAACTCCGCCCTCCAGAGGCCCTCCCTTCCACCTGCCGCCTCTCCCCTTCTGCGCAGGTCTTTTTTTTTTTTTTTTTTTTTTTTTTTTTGCGCAGGTCTTAAGCAGAGGCCCTGCCCCACGCTTGAACGTTGCCCCGCCTAGGCCCCGCCCCATGCTCAAACGGCACCACCCCCACCCGCCTAGGTCCCGCCCCACCCTAAACTCCACCCCTGCCTAAGTTCCACACCCTCCCCCCCCCCCCCCGCCTAAACTCCACCCCCATAGCCAAGGCTTTATTTTCTTTTTCTTTTTTCTTCTTTTCGATTGGAGTTTGGTTTTACCTTGCTGAGTCATTGTTGTTAATTCTTTTATATTTTTATTTTTCCTAATAAATCTTTTATTTTTCTAATTTTATTTTATTCTTTATACTTCACTATTGTCTCCTTTTGGCTTGTTCCCCACCCTCTTTTTTTTTCTTTTTCTGTTGTGGTTTTATTTTACCTTGTTGTGGTTGTTTCAATTATAGTTTTATTTTTCCTAATATATATATTTTTTAATTTATTTATTTTTATTTTTGGCTGTATTGGGTCTTTGTTGCTGCACACGGGCTTTCTCTAGTTGCGGCGAGTGGGGGCTACTCTTCGTTGCAGTGTGCAGACCTCTCATTGCGGTGGTTCTCTTGTTGCGGAGCACAGGCTCTAGGCACGCAGGCTTCAGTAGTTGTGCCTTGCGGGCTTTAGAGAGCAGGCTCAGTAGTTGTGGCACACAGTCTCAGTAGTTGTGGCTCATGGGCTCTAGAGTGCAGGCTCAGTAGTTGTGGCACATGGGCTTAGTTGCTTCACAGCATGTGGGATCTTCCCGGACCAGGGATGGAGCCTGTGGCCCCTGCATTGGCAGGCGCATTCTTAACCACTGCGCCACCAGGGAAGCACCCCTAATATATTTTTTTATCTTTCTAATTTTATTTTGTTTTTTATTCTTTGATATTGTACTGCTCCTTTTTTCTTTCTATCTTTCTTTCTTTTTTTTTTTTTACCGCATCACAAAGTTTGCGGGATCTTGGTTCCCAGGCTGGAGGTCAGGCCCAAGCTCCTGTGGTGCAAGGTCCAAGTCCAAACCGCTGGACTAACAGAGAACCTCAGACCCCAGGAAATATTAATCAGAGTGAGGCCTCCCAGAGGTCCTCATCTCAGCACCAAGACCCGGCTCTATCCAACTGCCTGCAAACTCCAGTGCTGGACCTCTCAGGCCAAACAACCAGTAAGACTGGAATACAGCACCACCCATCAAAAAAAAAAAAAAAAAGAAAGAAACGACAAAAAAATATGTTACAGACAAAGGAGCAAGGTAAAAACTTACAAGACCAAATAAATGAAGATGAAATAGGCAACCTACCTGAAAAAGAATTCAGGGTAATGATAGTAAAGATGATCCAAAATCTCAGAAACAGAATGGAGAAAATACAAGAAACATTTAACAAGGATCTAGAAGAACTAAAGAGCAAACAAACAGTGATGAACAACACAAAAACTGAAATTAAAAATACTCTAGAAGGAATCAATAGCAGAATAACTGAGGCAGAAGAACAGATAAGTGAGCTGGAAGATAAAATGGTAGAAATAACTGCCAGGGAGCAGAAAAAAGGAAAAAGAATGAAGAGAATTGAGGACAGTCTCAGAGACCTCTGGGACAACATTAAACGCACCAACATTCGAATTATAGGGGTCCCAGAAGAAGAAGAGAAAAAGAAAGGGTCTGAGAAAATATTTGAAGAGATTATAGCTGAAAACATCCCTAACATGGAAAAGGAAATAGTCAATCAAGTCCAGGAAGCACAGACAGTCCCATACAGGATAAACCCAAACAGAAACATGCCTAGACACATATTAATCAAACTATCAAAAATTAAATACAAAGAAAAAATATTAAAAGCAGCAAAGGAAAAGTAACAAATAACATACAAGGGAATCCCCATAAGGTTAACAGCTGATTTTTTAGCAGAAACTCTGCAAGCCAGAAGGGAGTGGCAGGACATATTTAAAGTGATGAAAGGGAAAAACCTACAACCAAGATTACTCTACCCAGCAAGGATCTCATTAGGATTTGATGGAGAAATTAAAACCTTTACAGGTAAGCAAAAGTTAAGAGAATTCAGCACCACCAAACCAGCTTTACAACAAATGCTAAAGGAACTTCTCTAGGCAGGAAACACAAGAGGAGGAAAAGACCTACAATAACAAACCCAAAACAATTAAGAAAATGGTAATAGAAACATACCTATCGATAATTACCTTAAATGTAAATGGATTAAATGCTCCAACCAAAAGACATAGACTGGCTGAATGGATACAAAAACAAGACCTGTACATATGCTGTCTACAAGAGACCCACTTCAGACCTAGGGACACATACAGACTGAAAGTGAGGGGATGGAAAAAGATATTCCATGCAAAAATGGAAATCAAAAGAAAGCTGGAGTAGTAATTCTTATATCAGACAAAATAGACTTTAAAACAAAGACTATTAAAAGAGATAAAGAAGGACACTACATAATGATCAAGGGATCAATCCAAGAAGATATAACAATTGTAAATATTTATGCACCCAACATAGGAGCACCTCAATACATAAGGCAAATGGTAACAGCCATAAAAGAGGAAATTGACACTAACACAATAATAGTAGGGGAGTTTAACACCCCACTTTCACCAACAGACAGATCATCCAAAATGAAAATAAATAAGGAAACACAAGTTTTAATGACACATTAAACAAGATGGACTTAATTGATATTTATAGGACATTCCATCCAAAAACAACAGAATACACTTTCTTCTCAAGTGCTCATGGAACATTCTCCAGGATAAACCATATCTTGTGTCACAAATCAAGCCCTGGTAAATTTTAAAAAACTGAAATCATATCAAGTATCTTTTCCGACCACAACGCTATGAGACTAGATATCAATTACAGGGAAAAGTCTGTAAAAAATACAAACACATGGAGGCTAAACAATACGCTACTAAATAACCAAGAGATCACTGAAGAAATCAGAGGAAATCAAAAAATACCTAGAAACAAATGACAGTGAAAACAAGACAAACCAAAACCTATGGGATGCAGCAAAAGCAGTTCTGAGAGGGAAGTTTATAGCAATACAATCCTACCTCAAGAAACAAGAAAAATCTCAAATAAACACCCTAACCTTAGACGTAAGGCAATTACAGAAAGAAGAACAAAAAAACCCGAAAGTTAGCAGAAGGAAAGAAATCATAAAGATCAGATCAGAAATAAATGAAAAAGAAATGAAGGAAACAATAGCGAAGATCAATAAAACTAAAAGCTGGTTCTTTGAGAAGAAAAACAAAATTGATAAACCATTAGCCAGACACATCAAGAAAAAAAAGGGAGAAGACTCAAATCAACAGAATTAGAAATGAAAGAGGAGAAGTAACAACTGACACTGCAGAAATACAAAGGATCATGAGAGATTACTATAAGCAACTCTATGCCAATAAAATGGACAACCTGGAAGAAATGGACAAATTCTTAGAAAAGCACAACCTTCCGAGACTGAACCAGGAAGAAACAGAAAATATAAACAGACCAATCACAAGCACTGAAATTGAAACTGTGATCAAAAATCTTCCAACAGGGGCTTCCCTGGCGGCGCAGTGGTTGAGAATCTGCCTGCCAATGCAGGGGACACGGGTTTGAGCCCTGGTCTGGGAAGATCCCACATGCCGCGGAGCGACTAGGCCCATGAGCCACAACTATTGAGCCTGCGCGTCTGGAGCCTGTGCTCCGCAACAAGAGAGGCCGCGATAGTGAGAGGCCCGCGCACCGCGATGAAGAGTGGCCCCCACTTGCCGCAACTGAAGAGAGCCCTCGCACAGAAATGAAGACCCAACACAGCCAAAAATAAATTAAAAAAAAAAAAATCTTCCAACAAACAAAAGCCCAGGACCAGATGGCTTCACAGGCGAATTCTACCAAACATTTAGAGAAGAGCCAACACCTGCCCTTCTCAAAGTCTTCCAAAATATAGCAGAGGGAGGAACACTCCCAAACTCATTCTACAAGGCCACCATCACCCTGATACCAAAATCAGACAAAGATGTCACAAAAAAAGAAAATTACAGGCCAATATCTCTGATGAACATAGATGCAAAAATCCTCAACAAAATACTAGCAAGCAGAATCCAACAGCACATTAAAAGGATCGTATACCATGATCAAGTGGGATTTATCCCAGGAATGCAAGGATTCTTCAGTAGACGCAAATCAATGTGATACACCATATTAACAAACTGAAGGATAAAACCCATATGATCATCTCAATACATGCAGAAAAAACTTTCGACAAAATTCAGTACCCACTTATGATAAAAACCCTGCAGCAAGTAGGCATAGAGGGAACTTACCTCAACATAATAAAGGTCATATATGACAAACGCACAGCCAACATCGTTCTCAATGGTGAAAAACTGAACCCATGTCCTCTAAGATCAGGAACAAGACAAGGTTGCCCACTCTCACCACTATTATTTAACATAGTTTTGGAAGTTTTAGCCACAGCAATCAGAGAAGAAAAAGAAAAGGAATCCAAATCGGAAAAGAAGAAGTAAAACTTGTCACTGTTTGCAGATGACATGATACTATACATAGAGGATCCTAAAGATGCTACCAGAAAACTACTAGAGCTAATCAATGAATTTGTTAGAGTAGCAGAATACAAAATTAATGCATAGAAATCTCTTGCATTCCTATACACTAATGATGAAAAATCTGAAAGAGAAATTAAGGAAACACTCCCATTTACCATAGCAACAAAAAGAATAAAATACCTAGGAATAAACCTACCTAAGGAGACAAAAGACCTGTATGCAGATATAAACTATAAGACACTGATGAACGAAATTAAAGATGATACAAACAGATGGAGAGATATACCATGTTCTTGGATTGGAAGAATCAACATTGTGAAAATAACTATACTACCCAAAGCAATCGATAGATTCGATGCAATCCCTATCAAACTACCAATGGCATTTTTCACAGAACTAGAACAAAAAAATCGCACAATTTGTATGGAAACACGAAAGACCCCGAATAGTGAAAGCAATCTTAAGAAAAACAGAGCTGGAGGAATCAGGCTCCCTGACTTCAGACTATACTACAAAACTATAGTAATCAAGACAGTATGGCACTGGCACAAAAGCAGAAATATAGATCAATGGACCAGGATAGAAAGCTCAGAGATAAACCCACGCACATATGGTCACCTTATCTTTGATAAAAGAGGCAAGAGTATACAAAGGTGAAAGGACAGCCTCTTCAATAAGTGGTGCTGGGAAAACTGGACAGCTACATGTAAAAGAATGAAATTAGAACACTCCCTAACACCATACACAAAAATAAACTTAAAATGGATTAATGACCTAAATGTAAGGCCAGACACTATAAAACTCTTAGAGGAAAACATAGGCAGAACAGTCTATGACATAAATCACAGCAAGATCCTTTTTGACCCACCTCCTAGAGAAATGGAAATAAAAGCAAAAATAAACAAGTGGGACCTAATGAAACTCAAAAGCTTTTGCATAGCAAAGGAAATCATAAAAAATATGAAAAGACAACCCTCAGAATGGGAGAAAATATTTGCAAATGAAGCAACTGACAAAGGATTAATCTCCAAAATATACAAGCAGCTCATGCAGCTCAATATGAAAAAAACAAACCACCCAATCCAAAAATGGGCAGAAGACCTAAATAGACATTTCTCCAAAGAAGATATACAGATTGCCAACAAACACATGAAAGGATGCTCAACATCACTAACCATTAGAGAAATGCAAATCAAAACTACAATGAGGTATCACCTCACACCGGTCAGAATGGCCATCATCAAAAAATCTAGAAACAATAAATGCTGGAGAGGGTGTGGAGAAAAGGGAACCCTCCTACACTGTTGGTGGGAATGTAAATTGGTACAACCACTATGGAGAACAGTATGGAGGTTCCTTAAAAAACTAAAAATAGAACTACCATATGACCCAGCAATCCCACTACTGGGCATATATCCAGAGAAAACCATAATTCAAAAAAGAGTCATGTACCAAAGTGTTCATTGCAGCTCTATTTACAATAGCCAGGATATGGAAACAACCTAAGTGTCCATTGCTAGATGAATGGATAAAGAAGATGTGGCACATACATACAGTGGAATATTACTCAGCCATAAAAAGAAATGAAATTGAGTTATTTGTAGTGAGGTGGATGGACCTAGAGTCTGTCATACAGCGTGAAGTAAGTCAGAAAGAGAAAAACAAATGCTGTATGCTAACGCATATACATGGAATGTAAAAAAAAAAAAAAAAAAAAGGTTCTGGACTTCCCTGGTGGCACAGTGGTTGAGAATCCTCCTGCCAATGCAGGGGACAAGGGTTCAATCCCTGGTCCGGGAAGATCCCACATGCCGCGGAGCAACTAGGCCCGTGTGCCACAACGACTGAGCCTGCGCTCTAGAGCCCACGAGCCACAACTACTGAGCCCACGTGCCACAACTACTGAAGCCCGCGCGCCTAGAGCCCGTGCTCTGCAACAAGAGAAGCCACCGCAATGAGAAGACCGTGCACAGCAACAAAGAGTAGCTCCCAGTCGCCACAACTAGAGAAAGCCCGCGTGCAGCAACGAAGACCCAATGCAGCCAAAAATAAATAAATAAATAAATAACTTACTTAAAAAAAAAAAAAAAGGGGGTTCTGATGAACCTAGGGGCAGGATGGGAATAAAGACGCAGACGTAGAGAATGGACTTAAGGACATGGGGAGGGGGAAGGATACGCTGGGACGAAGTGAGAGAGTGGCATGGACTTATATACACTACCAAATGTAAAATAGCTAGCTAGTGGGAAGCAGCCGCATAGCACAGGGAGATCAGCTCGGTGCTTTGTGACCACCTAGAGGGGTGGGATAGGGAGGGTGGGAGGGAGACGCAAGAGGGAGGGGATATGGGGATATATGTATAAGTATAGCTGATTAACTTTGTTATAAAGCAGAAACTAACACACCATTGTAAAGCAATTATACTCCAATAAAGATGTTTAAAAAAAAAAGGGTACAGCCTGTGGCGTTAAGGACATTCACATTGTTGTGCTGTCATCAGCACCATCTTCTCCAGAACTCCTTTCTTCTTGCAAAACTGAGACTCTGACCCATTAGACACTAACTCCTCCTCCCCCAGCCCGATACCCACAGTCCTACTTTCCATCTCTGAACCTGAGGGCTGCAGGGACCTCACACACCTGGACTCACACAGTTGGTCCTTTTGTGACTGAGCATGATGCCCTGGAGGTTCCCCCGTGTGGTGCCGCGTGCAGGGACGTCCTCCCTCCTGGAGGCGGACAGTGTCCCCTTACACGGGTACACGTCTCACGTCTCCATCATCCACCAACCACCATCCACACCTGCGGCGCCTCCCCCTCGGCTCCCGCGAGTAACGCTGGGAAGCGGAGCGCAGGTACCCGAGACCCTGCTTGTCGGCAGGATCGAACGGAAGCTCTAATTTAATTTTCGAGGCCCCCCCACCCCGCACCACTCTCCACGCCCTCGCCGACACTCATTAATTTCTGGGATTTCTGAGAACGGGGATCCTAAAGGGTGTGAGGCGGTTGGAAGAAAATAAACCAACCCCATCATCTCCGTCAGCAGCCAGGCCGGCGGCCCCGGGCCCACCCCTCCGTGAGGGCGAGACGCCGGTCACCGCTGAGCCAAAGCTGGCACCCAGGGAAGACGCTCTGTGCCGGCGCCTCCGGGGATCGCGAGCCCAGTTCCTGTCGGGGACCGGCGAGAAGCCAGGGGGTTCGGGCCAAGAGTCCAGGCCGGGTCCCGAGCAGCCATGGCTGCCTGTGGGCCCGGCGCATGCGTGCTCGAGGCGGTTGGGCGGGTGCGGGCTCAGGGATGCCGACGGGCCCGGCGCATGCGTGCTCGGGGCGGCGCGGTGGGGCGGGCTCAGGGTGGCCGGGAGACCCGGCGCATGCGCGCTTCCGGCGCGAGCGCGACCAGTGACCATGGCGGCGGCGGCGGCGGCGGCGGTGCAGGGCAGGTGGGGCGCGCGGCGGCTGCGGCTCCTCCTCTCCACGCTGAAGCCCGGGAGCCACGTTCCCCTGACCGAGCCCCTGGCTGCGTTCAGGTAATGGCGCCGCTCCCCACCGGGAGCCCCCGCGTCGTTGTCCGCGCGCTCGGGGCGGCGTGAGGGGAGCCGCTGGCCAGGGGCCGGGCTGGGGACGCGCGTGGTGATGGCCTCGCCGGCCCCTTGCCCTTTAACCCGTGACCCGGGCGCGGCCGAGGGAGCGCGGGCGGCGGGGCGTTGCGCTCGGCCGAGGTGCGGAGCCTGGAGCGGCGAGGGTCCGGCGGTGGGAGACCCTCGCTCCGGGCCCGCGTTCGGCGCAGCCCTTCACGCCTGCGAGTAGTGCTCGCGCGCGCTCCTGTCAGGCCAGCCTGGCAGTGCCTGCGCCCCGTCAGCTCTCGGAGTCGCGGGCCCCAAGGCCCTGGGTGTCCTTCGCCCCGCTTGCCCGCCTCGAGCTTTAATGTGCAGAAGAATCACCTCGGGAAGCGGGGAGATGGCTCCCCGAGGTGCTGAGGGCGCAGGTTGTGGAGACGCCCAAGAATCTGCTTTTCTCTCTTGTGACACGCCCTCCCGCACAGGCTTTGAGATACGGCAGCAGCAAGAAAACTGGATCCGTCTCTGACCCCCAGTCTTAAAAGTGGGTGCCGTCGGTCTCGAGGGAGAGAACGCAGGACATGTGGTTGGAGTGGCGTGAAGCTTGCTTTACTTTATTTTCTGCGTACCTGCCTACACACCCGCACGCGCGCGCACACACAGACACGCGCCCGCACACAGATACTACCCCCCCCCCAGCTGGTGCTGGGTCAGTTCCACTCATGACTAGGAAGGTACCTGGCCTTCAGAACTTCCGGGAAGTTGGGAAGCTTCTCATTTGGAAGGAGAAAGGAAAGATCTGACCAGCTTTAACGATTTTCAGAACTGTTTTGATACAGATGGAAAAATATGTCAATGTCTGCAGCTCTGTAAGTCAACGTTGAAAAATGCCCATTTATCCAGTGTCCCATTTGCAGAAAGGGATTGAAATGGGGTTCCTGTGATGGCACCAATATCGGTTACAATAGGTTATTAAATGGTTGCAAGAAGGCCCCATCCACTTAGCAGTGCAAATCATTCCTCCTAAAATATCTCTGAAAAACACGTTTCTCTGGATTTTCAACTGCCGTTTTATAAATGCAGTTGCAAATTGGTATGACCTGTAATGGGGAAAACAAGCAGTGGTATTGGTTAATCCGGAAACAAGAAGGCAGTCCCGTGTTAAGTAGGTAAAAGCACTCCTGTAAGACCTTTGCTTCGGAACAGCCGGTGCCTAACCTACAATTGAGTTGCGTTCCAAAACCTTCTCTGTAAGTCTGCTGTTTGGAACTCTGACTCTTTGTATTTCATAATCTGCAAAGTGGTTTATCCCAGGGCCTGGTCAGGAAAGCCTTTTCCACCTGAAATTGTGTGTTACGTGCATTTACAATATTAATAACTTTACAGAACCTAACAGCCTGCCTGAAGAGAGATGTTTTCCGGTTCAACCTGGGGATGCTCTGTCTGAGCATCAGAGAGCCGCCTTCCCCTGGCGCCTGCCCTCACCTTCTGTCCAGCAGTCAGGGTGAATGTGGCCCCGGTGCCGAGCCCCTCTGGGGACTCTCTTCAGCCGTGAGGTTACAGAAAAGCATCAACAGGAGCAAGTTCTTTACCCTCGCTAAGCCTCGTGCCTTGCAGAATTGTTCTGAGGGTTTGAGACAATGAGGGTAAAAGGCCTGGCACGTAATAGGAATTAAGTAATTAGTAGTTACAATTAGTAATGATACAAATATGAATATCTAAATAATAACACAGTGTATAAAAGATGTAAAAATAAGTCCTCAAAATTCATGTTAATCCAAGCCCTGGGCGTTGCTAATGCTTTATTATAGCAAATGGTTACTTTGGAAAAAATGTACAAAAGAAATAGCTGAATATACAAGGTACAGAGAATATGTAGGACTTATTCAGTGGCCCCCATTTTTATTTCTAAGCAAAGTGGACATTCCAGGTGTCGACATTCAGGTGCTCATTTTGGCTTTGCAAGTTACCAGCAGAGTGACTGGGGCCAGTTACCTAAGCTCTAATCCTCAGCGGTAAAATTAGGTTGAGTCTAATGTGCATCACATAGCAAAATGAATGAGATAAGTAAGCTCTTATCGGAGGACATTATCTAGTTTGATAGTTAAACTGTATGTTAGTTCTAGTTTAATTCTTTGCCCCAGATGGTTACATTCTCGCCTGCCCCTACAGGAATCTTCCCTCTTTGACGGGGGCAGCTCAGCCCCCTCATCAGGAAGTACTTGCTGTTGTATCGCTCCTGACCCCCTTCCCTTCCACAAACTTGCTTGTCCGGCCTCCCAGAAGGAGGGACTCGAGGACAAAAGTGAGGCGGAATCTGGGCTCTTCTGGCTGAGCAGGCCTTCCTGCAGGCTGTTTTTAAAAAGGAGACAGGATTTTTCTCTCCTCTAAGAAATTAACTCAGTACAATCTTTCTCAACCTCGGTTGTCTATTGGAGTCTCTTGGAGAATTAAAAAAATACAGCTGCCTGGGTCCCAGCCCAGAGATTTTGATTTAATGCAGCTTGGGCATCTGGAGATTTGAAGGTTTGCCAGATGATTCAAATCTAAGTTTGAGTCCCCCTGGTATAGTGGGGGCAGGAAACGCTCTCATACAAAGGGGCCGAGCGTGTAGCTGTGTAGGTGTTGCTGAAGGTGTGGTGAACGTGTTGTGTGCTGCGTGCACCCCAGTGTCTGCTGTCCTCATACTTGGCAAAGTGCGTAGTACTGCTGGTTGCAGATGGAACTGTCTTCCCTGCCAACTCCCAGGCAACATGGAGCACCCAGCCCAAAGTAGGGGGTCAGGATATACGTGAACGAGTGAATAATACGGCAGAGTTCCGGTGTTTTAGAAAGCACATGCCAGGGCTCTACCCCAGAATTACTGAGTGGGTCTCCCAGGATTGTCTCAGGCAGGTGCATTTTTAACTCCACAGGTGATTCTAATGAACACACCTGCTTAAGAACACCTGGGTTAGAGAAGTAATTAATGGGAGGGAGAAATTGACAGCCCAAGAGAAAGGGGTTCATTTTTGTTCTTTAAATTTTCTGAAGTTTTCTATCTATCCTTTTTCCTACCTGAGAGTTTGGAAAATTTGGTGTCTTGAATGGGGTTCAAAGTGATGAGCACATGTCAGGGCCATTCCAAGGCCTGGCCTCTACAGCCTGCTTTTGTCTCAGCGTTCTTTTAACAGTGTTATCGGAGGCCTGTCATCTGAGAGCCCTTTGATAAGCTGGAGGGAAAATGCAACACTCCTTTCAAGTATATTTATGTGGAAGGTCATTCAATAACTATTATTTTTAAAAATAAAACTTTTTTCTTATGTTTGAAATTGATTTGCTTTTGTACATGAACAGTTCTCTGTCCTGTTTCCCCAACCTGGAGATGGATGCAAGGTTTTGGGAGCCTCCATTAACCCCAGGGGTAGGCTGGTGGGATAATGGCAGGTCCCTCAGGTGTGACGACAGACAGGGTGTTGGTGACAAAACGCCAGGCACATTTCCTGCCCCGATAGCCTGGCTGCAAACTCCTTCACCATTTGGCCCCAACCTTTGCTCCCTCTCTGCCCCCATGCTCTTGCCAGGCTGAGCTTGCCTGGTCCCCACATGTGCCCCCAACCCCTGGGCCTTTGGTCATGCCATTTCTTCCTCTACAAGCACCCTCCCCACCGCATTCTTTCTTCAGAGTTGTACCCGTCTTGGAGGTTCATCTCAAATGCTGCTTTTTCAGTCTGCTCCAGGTACCTCCACCCAAGCCTGCTACAATCTCTCCGTCTCTCTGAAGCCACCTTCAAAGTCCTGTGCCTTAGTAACCCTTCCCTGCCATTGAGCTCCCATCACGCCCAATTCTAGACTGCCAGGTTTTATCTCTATATTCTTAGGCAGCCAGAAGAATGTGGGATGGGGATAATGAGAAGAAAAGAAATTTGGAATGGGGAATCAAAACACCGATACGGCAGAGCACAGAGGGAAGTCCGAGGCTTTTGGCTGGAGAGACTTCGGGCTGGCCACGAAAGGGAAGCCCATGTGAGCCAGGCCCTGGGCAGCTCCCGGCCCTGGAGGGGTGCAGGCCTGAGAGCCAGCAGCCCCTGGTTGTGAAACCCAGTGGCTCGGACCTCGAGACAGATGGGGGGGCCTCATTATACATGACCTCTTCACTGCGCAAAATGCCTCTCCAAGCATGTCCTTCACACTGCTGGGAAGGGGGCCCCTCGAGAACCTTGAGGGCACGAGGAGTGATAGAGGGGCGCAGTCTCCCTTAGCTGAGCTGAGCGAGCGCTGGGCGTCTGTGTCTGTCTGGGGAGCTGCCTCGTTTCCCGTGCTGAACGCAGGCGTCTGACGGCTTCTCCCCTCCCTGAGGGTGTGCAGACGACTCTGTCTCTCGCCGCCGACGGACGTGTCAGTAAACCGTCGTTTCCTGAAGCGACTCTATCAGTGGAGCATTATTCGCCTTTACCTTGATTCTGGAGCTGTCCGAGGAGCAGGGCGTTAACAACAAGTAACAGCAGGGTCTGTGGGACACGACCATGGCTGGGTGGTGCTTTTATTGCTCCTCCCGTGATGTTTCTGTAGATAATGAGCTCGTATCAGTAGTTATGTCAGGCCTTACTGCCACTCAGGTCTGTCATGTTTTTCCAGAAGTTGTGTGTTAGGACTCGATGTGCCTGTATTCGGCACATTTGTTCCAGCATCTGTCCTGGCACGCCTTCACGTCCCTTCTGCGTGTCCCCCAGCCATCTGGGGAGTTGGTGGGAGGCTCCTAGGGCCTGAGGCAGGGCCCTGTATGTGCTGTGTTGATGTGCATCCTTGCGTTGTCATCCTGGAGCTTCCGCGAGAGCAGTTGAGGAGGCTTCCCAGGCCAGAGCCCCTGGGGTGGCACGCGGTTAGATGCCGCAGCGTGGGAGGTCTTGGGCCAGGGAGGGCTGGGGGGGGGGCTTTGATATGGACCTGCCTATTTAACAGTCAACGCAGAAGACTTTTCAACATCTTAAAACCAGTCTGGCCACATTGGTGCAGACGGGCATTCCTGACCAGGGCCCTCATGTGGCTGGCTGGAGAATGGAGAGGCCAGATGCCTACAGGACAGCCTCGGGCTCAGGGCCTTCCCTCTGGACCCTGAGACCAGCCTCATCCTTGGGAACGCCACCAATGCAGCCGAAGGCCCGGGTGCCTCCTCTGGACCTGCTGAGGCCCAGACGGGTGGCTCCAGGGTCTGTGCCGGTGCCCACCCGGCATTCCACTGTGGGGGCCCCTGCGTCAGCCTGCTCCTTGGCACCCCAGCGTGGGCCTGTAGGGTGGCCTGTGTGGCCGTTGACTTCAGCAGACCTCTCGGTGCCTCTGTGGGATAAGCCCTGAGCTGGTGCTGTAGGATGTTCAGACATGAAGACGCAGCCCAGATCTGCAGCGTGGCGGGGAGGAAACAAACTGGTCCCTTTTTAGGTCTGGAAAACTGAAGCACGTATCAAAGTAATCCGAGGGCCCTGGGGAGGGTACTGCAGCTGATTCGTGTCGAAAAGCGTGGCTTTGTCCTCACCTTTGTGCTGCTTAGTAGTTTTCCTCTGGGGCTGGGGCTTTTCTCTTCCAGCTCCTCTGTGACCTCCACCAAAGTGGCTGTGAACGGCGTCCACCTGCACTGTCTGCGGACTGGAGGCGGAGAGCACGCGGTCCTGCTGCTTCCGGGAATGTTGGGTCTGGAGGTTTTTACCGAGTGCTCTGCATGCTGTGTCCCCTGTGCTGCCTTCACGATCCTAGATGCCCAAGCTTGATGATTAACTTTAGTGCTTTGCTGAGATGCTTTAAGTAGTATTTGCTACAGTCAATTTTAGGTGATGTAGAAAGATACCTTTCTACTTTATGCAGTTTTTATTCCTTTAAATACCCAGTTTTCTCCCATGCAAGTCCAACACTGTGTAGTTGCTTACAGCTTAGGGGGATGACGGGTCAAGGAAAGCAGTGCGGGAAGAAGGGATGGGAGAAGGAAGGAGGTGAGTGGGTGACCAGCGGCCCAGTTTGCCTGGAATTGAGGGGTTCCAGGATGTGAGACTTCTGCTGCTAAAAGTTGGACTGATTGCCCTGTTGTGCTTGACTATATGTTCAGCTAAGATCAGAGCTAAGAACAAAACTGGGCTTAAAGCCTTTTTGAAGGTCAGAATTGGTTTGGCGCGAACGGAGCGTGGTAAAGCCAGGTGGATTGCGATCTCCTCTTACAGATGAGTAGTTTAGATGTAGAAAGTTCGGGGGGGGGGTGGAATTTCCAGTGATCCCAGGGCATCTCAAATTTGGTTTTAAGGGTTTTAGTGTTGTTTTATTTTTAATTTAATTAAGTAATCCCAGTATATACTTATTGCCTTATGATTTGCTTCTTTCTCTTAAAAGTAAAATGCTAAAATTTTTCAGTCACATGATGGTTCCACTCGATGTAGCCTCAGCTGATAGTGGCACTCTTGTAGCTATTGAGGCGTTTCTGTCCAGATAGTATTTAGTATCTTTTTCTCTCCAGCTGTTGTAATGGAGGACCATATTTACTCCAAAGGCTGATGTAGAGCTAAAGCAATGAACAGTTTGCCATTGTTTCAGTATTGCTGTCATTATCCAGGTATAAAAAGCTTTTGGCAATTTAATTTTTGCTTGTGTAAAACATTAACCTGATTCAAAAGTTGAACAGCAAGTTTCTCCCCTAAACTACTGTCCCCCAGCACCCAGTTCCCCTACCCACGGGCAACCAGTGTTGATGCATTTCCTTCTCAGGTATCATATATTGGTAACTGTTCCCTAAAGTAATTTCATTAAGGTTTTAGTATTCAAATGGTCTTTGCACTGGTCTTCAAATGTATACCTGTGTGCCAGGTATTATTGTTTCTGAAATTGGTCTTGAGTTACACTGTTGCCTTTTCCCCCCTTCTCACCTCCTGCCCCTCTTTCAGCGCAGTTCCCTGGAAGACCCTCCAGTTCAGGGATCATGAGCGAAGCCTCAGATGTCAGAGCAGTAGACTTGTGCTGGAAATCCAGTTATGTTTTCAGCTTGGGTTTTCTGGATGATTTACCTGATGTTGAGGAAGGTATATCTTGTCAGGAAGAGTGACGTCGTCATCCTTGATGACATTAAATGATCCTACAGCATCTTGAAAGACATTTTCTAATAATTGCCGGTTTATTAAGCAAGACGTTTAGTATCCATTTGTGACCTGAGCTGTGAGTCCCCGGAAATCGAGCAGAGCTTAGAAATGAGATGCTGACTTGCCCCTGGACTGGGCTCCTTGGGAGTCTGGCCTTCCACACTGTGTGGACCACACAAGACCACCCTGCCTGTGCACACGGTGGCCGTGACCGTGTGGGCAGGCTGGGGGCTGCCGGTCAAGTCCGCCGCCCGCCTGAGAACGTGGTTCTACTTGCTAACGTAACGCTGGTTCATACGGTTGTCATGAAACAAACTAGTTTGATTTCTTCCCTCCACACCCTTCCCTCCCCCTTCATTTCAGTGTTTTAGTTTAATTTTCTGGTTTCTAGTTATAACCAGAAAATGAAACCTTCAGGGCTATTCACATTAGCTTAGTAAAAGACATCTGGGATTTTAGAATTCTGCTTTGAATAACTAGGATCAAATCTCATTAATGTGTCTACATACATTATTAAGATCTCTCTCATTTGTAACAGTCATTTTTTTAAAAAAGAAAGAAAAAATAACCCAGAAGCATGTTGTATCAGTAAGTTTATTTCTATGCAGTTTCATGAATTTTTTTTTTTTTCTTTTTAATAAAAAGCACGATTAAGCTGAAGAGAGATCAAACGTGCTGAAGTAATACAGGACCAAATGAAAAATCAGGGCCTCTGTCCTTCTCAGAGTAGCCACTAGGGGGAGGTGGAGGGTAGGTCTGAACTCCAGCAGGAAAGGAAGCTGCTTTGCTGGTTACAGCTGAGGTCTAACTTTGAGTAGAAACTAGTTACTTTAAGATTGTAGTTGTTTCTGCTTTTGATGTAGTGTGTTTGAAACAATGAAAGCATTTACTGGAGTGTAACCAAGTGACTACTTTCAGGAAGTGGAGAGACTGATTTTGGACCTCAGATTGAGAAGCTGAATAAGAAGCTCTTCACGGTGGTCGCCTGGGATCCCCGAGGGTACGGACATTCCAGACCCCCAGATCGAGATTTCCCAGTAGAATTTTTTGAAAGGGATGCAAAAGATGCTGTTGATTTGATGAAGGTGGGTCTCTTAGGCAAGAGCCCAGAGGAGGAGGGTGGCTGGGCCTGTCTTCATTTGTTTTGCTTTTGTTTTTTGTTTCTTCAAGGGTAATACCACGCGACTCCTATAGAGAATTCAGAGTTCAGATGGGTATAAAGAGGAAAATAGATATATCAAACAATCTAACTATTTAGAGGTACTGCTACCAAGACTTTGAGGCTCTGCCTTTCTGGGCAATCTTATTACATGTATAAGCACACAGTTCTGTATTGATGGCATCCTACTATACCTAATGATTTTCCAGCTTACTGTTGATTGAACAGTTGATCAAGGAGACATTTCCATGCCAATAAATACAAATTTACTTCAGTTTTATAATAGGCACTTAGTATTCTGTTGTATGGATACACTGTGTCTTAATTCCCCTCTCTTCTGATGGTAGCTAAATAATTTCTAAGTTGCCGTGTGTGTGTGTGTGTGCGTGTGTGTGCACGTGCACGCAATTATACACGGAAGTGCAGTGAACATTGTGCTGTGCATGGACGTTGTGGCGCTCGTGTTTTGCTATTGCAGACAGTGCTGGTGTGGACTTCCTGGACCTGTCCTGGTACACGTGTGTGAGAGCTCCATGCACATTTAGGAGATGACTTGCTGGGTGATGGGAGATGCAGATGTTCATTCTACAAGATAGTGCCAAAGTATTATCCATAGTAGTCACACCAATTTAGAGTCCCATCAGCAGATGTCTTGGACTGATATTTGTTACTTCTTTAAATTTCCCCAATCATTCAGTTTTTACTTCTCGACAGCATGTCCCAGATGCTCATCTTCCCCGTCAAACGCATTCTCGGAGCCTGGCTGATTCACCCGAAGACCAGTGTAACCACCATCATTCTTTCCCGGCCTTCCTGTAGCCAGTTCTTCCCATAGTTGCAGTCAGTGGCTTTACCAGATGCAGCGACTCTCCCGTTTCCCTCTCTGACTTGCATACCTGTCCTCAAAGTCTTCGCTCAGACGTGGACGCACACACATTGTCACGTCCAAGTACAGCTGATCTCCACTGTTTCTGGTTCCTTGAGACTTTATCCAACCGGAAGATGTAGTCCCCTCATCATTCAAAACAATACTATGTACTTAGGTTTTTATGACAATCATTTTTGCACCACAACTAATTGAGAGAAACATTTATGTCATCACATGGTGGACTCTAGGATTTTTCTTTAATGGCCAATTGACACTCCACACACCACAGCTGTGTTGATTCTGATACTTGACGATCATCAAGTTCTCTCAGCAGCGAGGAGCCATAACCTGTGCTATGCATTTCGTGGTATTTGTCACAGATGCTGAAGTTTAAGAAGGTCTCTTTGCTGGGGTGGAGTGATGGTGGGATAACAGCCCTCATTGCAGCTGCAAGATACCCATCCTACATCAACAAGATGGTGATCTGGGGGGCCAACGCCTACGTGACCGACCAGGACGAGGAGATTTATCGGGGTAAGTCCCTGCACCTGGAGAGCAGCCTCCCCTCCCCCAACCTTTCTCAGGCCTTGTTTTGATGTGAGTTGACAAGTCATGTCTCATCCGTTTCCTCGGCTGTAATGTGGGAAGGTGGTGAGTTCTCAGGAGAGTAATGCAATTTAACTAGTCTGTATTTTAAAGTTTCCTATTTCCAGAAGTGACACTTTTTATGAGTCAGGAAAAGGCTAATAAGTAAAGTTCATATTTACATTTCCTACTGTGGTAGTGACCCTCAAGGAAGGAGGGTGTTGACATGAAGTGTTATTTACAGGCTCATTTCAAGTACCGTGAGTGTTAAAGGGAACATTGTATTCAAACGTGAACCCTCATACTTTGATAAAGAATTGTTGTGCTATTCACACTTTTTAAGGTTGTCCTTCAAGCTTATCTCTGAGGATTTTTAGAGACGGGGTTGGGGGGGAACAGGGGCTGGCAGAGTGCAGCCCGTGGGCAGACCTGGCCCACTGCCTGTTGGTGTAAGGCTGAGGCTCTGATAGAGGAGACCAGCACTGTGGTTGCTGGGGACCGAGAGGGGTGTCCCCTCCAGCCTGGGGTTGCTACCCAGGGCCTGTACTGGTGGCCACCTCACCCACCAGGCACCCAGTTATGGCATTCCAGTTGGCAACTCAGGAGTTGCTTAGCCCCCAGCAAGCTGCCCGAATTGAGACCACTGGGCTCGCAGGATGAGAGGAGGGCGCACTGAGATCTGGGGGTCCCTGGGGCGAAAAGTGCAACTGACTTAGGCTTCCCCCACTTTCCTGGCTCCAGCCTTCGCCCCTCTGTTTCTCTCCAGGAGGTGACAGCAGGCGTGCGGGTGATGACACCCCTGCCGCCCCGTGACTTCCCTCTTGCGTCACCACCGCTCCTGAGCCTCCGTTTCCCCAATTTGTCAGCATGTTTTTTAACAGAACTAAAAAACAAAACCCTCCTCGGGAAGGTCTCCTCGCTGAGGCAGACATCCGATCGTTTACTTCTGCTCCTCCTTAAATATGTTATAAGATACACTTTAAAATATGTATTTTAATATATATCTTATGTAATAGTGTAATAGGATATATACTATAAAACATAATGTATATTTATAAAACAAATATTTTATATATTTAATTTTACATAAATAATGCATATGTGTATAGCATCTCTAGAAATTAAATATGATATCGAACATATAATAGATAATATTTTTATTTTGATTATTTCATAGCTGAACTTTTAGTTTAACTGTATAATATTTGACCCATATAAGGCAACACCTGCGGCGTGAACGGACCCGCCAAGGAGCACAAGGTCAGTCACTGCTGGCCCGCGTGCTGCTTCCGGCCTGAGTTGTCCATCCGTGTGCCGTCTTGAAGACACTGTCGTCACGTACATTCATATCCCTAAGCGACACATAATTTAGTTTTATTTGTTTTTGAGCTAAACAGGGTGCCTTCGTACTATCTGGCATTTTCTGTGACTCATTTTTTACACATAGTTTTCTTAGAACGCTGTTTCTGAGGTTCATTCGTGACGTTGCTGTGTGGCGTTCTGTTGGGCACACCTGTTGCACTTTATCCTCCCTCTCTTTCCCCCTAGTGTTGCTGTGAGCATCCTTGGGTGCGTCCTCAGCGTGTGAGCAGACCTCCCTGGGGAGGACGCCCGTGCTGGGGTGGCTGCGCCGTGCTTGCAGATGTGCCACTTTCAGGTGGCTTCCACCACCTTAGCTTATATCCTCAACAGGAACTCGGAACTATCAGAGTTCTTAATTCTGGCCAAATGGGTGTAAGATGGTATTTTATCGGGGGTCTTAATTTGCATTTTCCTGTTACTAATGAAATTGAGAATCTTTTCATGTGTTTATGCACCACTGGGGTTTCTTCTTTTGCATTTTACCTATTCGTGTCTTTTTACTGGTTTTTAAATTTTTATTGTGTAATATATGATACATGTAAATAGCACAGTGTGTTTCACGGGTGCATGTTATGAAGTGTAACAGCAGAGCCAGCACACAGGACACCCCACCTAACACAAGCAGAGAGCACTTCTGATACGGGCACGGTGTTACTGATTTGCAATGTTACTTTGTTTTTTGGTTTTTAGTAACCTGATTACCAACTCCTTGCTGGTTAGTCATTGCGTTAGTAGTTGTGTTACCAGTGTGTGACTTGTCTTTTTACTTTCTTTCTGGACAGGACTATTTAATTTTAATGTGAGGAAATGGTACAATGTTTTATTTTCTCATTGCCTTGGTGAGTTTTTAGTTGAGGTATAAATGACCTGTAACATTGAGCTGCTCTTACGTTTGCCGACGTGTCTCTCGGCTCTTTGCTCACCTTTCCTCCTTCCCTCTCACATGTCCCTTCTAAGGCCCTCTCTCTTTTCCCTGAAATTGTTCTTCAGAAGTTCTTTAAGGGCAGGTCTGGTAATAGTCAACTCAGCTTTTACTTAAAAATGTTTATTTCACACTCACTCTTGAAACATGGTTTGGCTAAGTACAGAAATAGAAATGGAAACGTATCTTCTCTGCTATTCTGGTGTCTTCTGCCTTCCTTACCTGCTGTTGTGGGTCTGACTTTCCTTCCTTTGGAGTGATATGTCTTATCTCTGGCTCTTTTTCAGATTTTCTCTTTTTCTTTGGTACACTGCTGTTTTACTGCCCCGTGTTGGATTTCTTTTTGTTTTTATTTGGGCTACATTTAACTTTTGTCTGGATTCTTTTATCAGTTCTGAGAAACATTGTCACCTGCTGATTCCCTCTGACAGTGAATCCCCCTCCTCTCCCTCCCCGTCCTCCATCTTCCCCCTCCGTCCCTCCTACCCCTCCTCCTTTGGGGACTGATTGAACTTTGTAGACCGAGCATTTCCATCTCCCCGTTTCTGTTCATCTCCATGTCTCTGTGTGTAGGGCTCTGCATAATTTCTTAAGCTTTCTCTTCCAATTTTCTAGTTGTTTCGTTATCTTTCAAAGATTCTGATTGCCTTGTGATCTTTGATGAGGAGTGGATATTTGCTTACTCTTAATCTGAAAACAAACAAAAAGACAGTGAGCATAAGTTGAGAACACTTTCCTTCAGAGAGGATGTCCATTTGCTGCTCTTGGCAACTATGGATGGTACCAGGTTGGGGCCATTTCCATCTCAGGTTCAGCCGTGTCCACCCTCCCCCAACCAACAGTCACCTTCCCCCGAAGCAACCCTGCCTTTGAGTGGTCTTACCACTCTTCGCTGTTTTCAGGGTTCTCTTACACACAGACACACACACACAACACAAACACACACTCTAGTTTCCATCAGTTACTGCAAACTCCAGCAGTGCAACAAAAATTATATATTATGAAAGAGCTAGTTGTTCCACTGCAAGAGGGCCTTCCCGAGGGTGTGGTCTGCTACACGGCCAAGGGCAGAGCCGACTGTGGGGCACTTCTCACGGGCCGTCTTCATGCCGTCGTGCCAGCCCCTCTCTCCTCCTTCTTCCCAGGTCTCCTGCCACCTCTTCATTTTCAGGCTTCTTCTCTGCATCTCCCCACCAACCCCACCCCCGACCCCGTCTGGAGTCTTCTCAGTTTTGTGCGGAGCAGTTCAGCGTCCTCAGCCTCTGGACTCCACCCTGGGCGTCCGTCTGCGGGTTCAGAAGAGTGAGCGAGAGAAAGGCAGGCACTGTCTCTATCAGGGTCAGCCTGCCTCAGACGGCAGTTCACTTTAAAGGTGGCTTTTAGCCATTATTTCCTTTCCTAACAGAGAGTCATCTGTAATATAGTTTGTAGTTAGTAGTTACACCCATGTGCCTTCAGTGGCAGAAATTAGAATGAATGTGTGTGCATTTCTCAACGTACATAAATGCAGTTCAGAAAAATCTCCTGTTATAAATAATGTCATTTTCACTCAGATGACCCTAATTAGGGGAATGTCTGCTTTTATCTTATACCTTTAACAGAAAGCATTAATTTTAGATCTAATTTCATTCACTTGGTAAGAATCTACTGGTCCCTCTTTTGTGCCCAAGGGCCACAGTGGGGGACAAAACAAAGCAAAACCCCACACACAGAGCTCACATCTTGGTGGGGACGCAGCACTTGGCACTAACCACGGACACAGAAGCCACTGAAAGTGACAGGCGCTGAGCAGAGTGACGGAGGGCGGGGTCGGGGCAGGCCTGGCCGACCTGGGCGAAGCCAGCGTGAGCCACGTGGAGACTGGGGGAGCACTCCCAGCTGGCAGGACAGCCAGTGCCGCGGCTCTGAGTGTACTGCGCTTGGAGTATTTACAGATGAACTCTAGTCTGAGACTAAACCCATTCTTGCCCACGATCTGTCTTTCAGGTATCCGAGACGTGTCTAAATGGAGTGAGAGAACAAGAAAGCCTCTGGAAGCCCTCTATGGGTTCGACTACTTTGCCAGAACCTGTGAAAAGTGGGTGGATGGCATAAAACAGTTTAAGCATCTTCCAGATGGTAGGTTACACGAGCTATTTAACGGTCCCTTTGCTCATTAGAGAGGCTGCTTGAGTCCCCCAGATGCTCGAGGATTCCTCGGGGATTAATGCGCTCGCCCACTGTCCTTCCACACTGATGTGTGAACAGAGGGTGCTGGTGATCGTGTACAATGCGAGTTCTTGTGTGATAGACCCGCCTTGCACCAGAGACAGACCATGTGTACAAAGGGTCACATTGTTGAGTCTCTCATAGCAGACTGTTCTTTTTCCTTCCAGTCCTTTGTGTGTATGATGGCAAAATCATTCTCCAGAAGCCTCAGATACTCTTCATTTTCTAATTCCAGGATGGGTAATTAGAAAACAGCTGCAACAGACACCAGATTTTCTCTTTTTCACATTTAGAGGTGTCACCCCACTACATCCTCTGTTACTAGGACAGAAAAGGAGGGACTCTCTGTCATGACCTTCAGCCCCAGAAGAATTAGTATGAGGAAGAAAGTATTCAGTCCTTTCCCAACTTCAGAGCTAAGTTGTGTCACTTTAGCCGTGACAAATGTTTTCCTGTCTTTATCTGAAAAATTAACATGATTTCCAGTAACAGGAAGAATTGACATCCTGAAGAGAAATTCTGAATTAAAGCCTATTTTTTATAGCTATTTACATTTGTAATCTCTCACTTTTCTAATTGCTGAAAGAATTGAGACTAGGTAAGACCTAATCTTGAAGCACATTCAGTTACAAAACTGTTGTGATTCAGGTACCAGTTTGGTCTATTCAGTAATCATTTCCAGAGTGAGTCATCTGTCAAAACTTCCATAATGAGGAGGACATTTGGAAATGTTACTTTTTTGGTTTAAGTTCAAAACAGCAAGTATATCCTGTTCAAATGCAGTATCCACCCATAGAAACAGGTCCTTGAAATGTATTTCAGAGAGAATGAAAAGACAACTACAGACTGGGAGAAAATATTTGCTAAAGGACTTGTATCCAAATATACAAAAAACTCTTAAAACTGAACAATAAGAAAACAACCCGAATAAAAGATGGGCCAGACAACAACGAGATCCCACTGTACACATCTTAGAGTAGCCACACAGAGGAATTTTAGGACAGTGAAAATGCTCTGTATAATATCATCATTGCATCCACGTCATTATGCATTTGTCCAGACCCACCAAATGTGTCCACCAAGAGTGTGTGCCCGTGGAAAACCCCGGGCGCAGGGTGGTGACGGCGCGTCAGTGCAGGTTCATCTGTTGTGAGAAGCGCCTGACGGGGTGTCGACGATGGAGGAGGTTGTGCGTGTGTGTGGCCAGGGGTACGTGGGAGCGCTCTGCCTCCCGCTCAGTCCTGCTGTAACCTAAAACTCTAAAAGATGCAGTCTATTAGAGAGAGAGGGAGGGAGAAAGTGTCATAATGCAGAGAATCTGGAAACGTATGAATCGTCTTACAGCAAGGCTGTTAACAAACTTCTTATCTCCCTTCAGTACCGATTTCTTTGACAGGAGCCCTTTTCTTGTACTCAAGGTTATGGCTGCTCAGTTCAGCTTAGGGATTCATCGCCAGATTTGGAGTCAGGCCCAGGGGTGGATTCTGGCTTTGCCACGTGGCTGCTGTTTGAGTGGGTTCAGGCAGATCACTTAGCCTCTCTGAGCAGCAGTTCTGGGTCTGTTAACTGGAGATACTGGGAACTACCCAGGAAGCTGCTGTGAGGATTATATGTGTGAGGTGAGGTGTTCTTATACATACACACGTGTATATAAAGTATGTGAGGTTACATATGTGAGGTGAGGTGTTTTTATACATACACACGTGTATATAAAGTATGTGAGGTTACATATGTGAGGTTTTATATACTATGTGAGGTTGTATATATGAGGTTTTATATACTATGTGAGATTGCATACGTGAGGTTTTATATATATATTCTATATGAGATTATATATGTGAGGCTTCATATATATATTTTATGTGAGATTATATACTATACATGAGGTTATATACATGAGGTTTTATATGTATTATTATATGTGAGGTTATATATGTTAGGTTTCATGTTTTATTATATGTGAGGTTTTATATTATACGTGAGGTTATATACATGAGGCTTTATATGTATTATATGTGAGGTTGTATATATATTATTATATGTGAGGTTATATATACGTGAGGTTGTATATATATTATTATATGTGAGGTTATATCATGTGAGGTCGGCTTTGATACAGTACCAACTACAGGGTGAGTGCTTAATAAAAAGTTACCACTACTATTGTAAAAATACTTGATTTACAAGCGGTTGTATCTACTGTATGAGTTAAAGCCTGCATCTCCTGTGTCTCACGGGTGCTGAGTCACTGGGATGGCTCCTGACACGCGGGGTGGGCTCGGGAACACTGGCGTTAATCACCGCGGGGCTGCTCAGTGGCGGGTGCGGCCACCCCAGGGCCAGCAGGCAGTGACCCCCACCCGCGAGGAGGGAGGAGCCGCTGCCTGGACAGCACCCGGGGACCCCGGCTTTCTCAGGGCAGCTGGGGAGGACGGGGCTAGCTCTGGGGTGCCTGCTGGGAACAGGGCACCTCCTCTTAGCGGTACAGCCACCCCAGGGATGTATGATGGTCCCTGATTAACCGAGAGAGGCCAAATAACTCTTGGAGTTAGGGCACCCCCAAGATTTCCCCCGCAGGAAATGGCAGGACAGGAAGTGGAGCCTGACTTGTGCCATGTGAGCCTTAGAAATGCTGTCACTCATCAGGGTGAGGGCCTCTGTCAGGGGTGTCGGGGCGGGAGGATGGACAGCAGCTTCTGCACAGCTGCAGTTGTAGCTTCACCGTGAGGGACACAGGCTTGAGGGCCAGAGGGCCCCACTGAAGACACTATTTCAAGGGAGGAGCTTTTCAGATACCAAGCATCTACCATTGTTTGGCAAACAGGGAACTGCCCCACGTAATGTAAAGACTTGTAGGGTTTTTGTTTGTTTTAACTACTGTTTTCCATGAATTATGAATTAAATCAGGCAAGAGTGCTTGTTCACTAGTAGAGCTTAAAAGAAAAAAGCCAGGAGAGAAACAGAAAAGGAAACCCAAAGAATGTTAGAGCTGGAAGGCACTCAGACCCCGACTGATCCAGGCCGGTCTCATAGAGACAGATGCTAAGGGCAGGGGGCGGGGTGGGGGGGGCCCGCTTGCCCGCACTCTGCTCCTCCCCACCCCGAGGAGGGTCACGGGAAAGCAGAGTCTCCGTGTCTTTCAGGTAACATCTGTCGGCACCTGCTGCCCCTGGTTCAGTGCCCCACCCTAATCGTGCACGGTGAGAAGGATCCTCTGGTCCCGAGTTTCCATGCCGACTTCATACACAGGCACGTGAAGGGGTCACGGTGAGTCCGGCGTGAGCCAGCACTCTGCCCTGGGGGCTTGGGAGGTAAACGGGAGAAGCTGTAGGAAGAGAAGAAGCATGAGGGTTGGGTTTTTCAGGTGCATCCCGCCCCATTTTGCCCGTGTGAACCAACAGTCCTGCTGTATTTAGGGAACGGGGCCAAGGAGCCCTGGAATCTGAGGGCAGGAGCTCTGAGGGCTGCAGCACATCAACCTAAACAGTCATCTATCATTTGGGAACTTTCGTTATAAAAGCACTACTTACCCAGTAAAGAAAGTTTGTAAAATCAAAAGAAGAAAGCAAATTGCCTGTTGCTTACCATCCATTTAAATACCTCCATTAGTAGCATTTTTGTGTACTACTCCTTTCTAGTATTTTTTTTAACATAGATAAAATCATATTCTATATTCAACTCTGATTCCTGCTTTTTTCCCACTTAAAATTATGTTGTAAACTTTTTGTGTTATTTAAGCCTTAAATACGTACACATCAGAGGAGAACCTGTTATTCAGAATCACAAAACAGCAGCGTCTGCCAAGCCAGCTGTGTTGGTGGCCCATTCGATTAAATGGCAGAGACACGTTCCTTGTCTGCGCAGCCCTGTTTCTGCCAACGAACCTGGGGACGCCAGAGAACCTAATAAGACACATCAGCAGAAATTCTGTTCTTCAATCCCATTTGTTTTCATATGGAACAGAAATTTATAATTTAAATACTTTGGCTGACACGGGAGCCAGCTTCTGCTGGTGCTTATATCAAGATGAAAATTCCATGTTGAGCAAGCTGAGTATTTCCTTGATATGCAGTGATGCACATCCTGAAGGAAAAAATGAGGTGTGACCAGGAGGAGGTAGCCTGGGTTTGTTTTTCTTAAGCAAACCTACTGGAAAATAAACACCCAAGTGAGCCTTGATCCCTTCAGAGACTGTATATTAATTCCAGAGATGCTGTCATTACTCAGGACATCTTTGGAATTGTATAGAATTCTTTGGAAATTGGCTTTGTTAGTGACCTAAGAACATTCTCCCTCCCCCCGCCCCCCGACCCCCTCCATGAGCCGATTCCGGTGCCCACTGCAGGCCAGCACTGCCTGGCAGGTCCGTAGTGGTCCCTGAGCTGAGAGTTCCACAGTCCAGCAGGGAGAGGAGGCTCAGAAACAGTTCCTCTACCTCCTAATCATGCTATTTATTCCATGATAGATTTTAACAAGTGTCTCAGAGAATTTTTAAATGTGGGAGACATGCTCCTTATTCTGCAGTAAAATAGCATTACTATAAACCTGTCTAATTCCTATGTCCAAATAGCATTTTATATTTTAAAAGGCATTTCACGTATGATATCTAATTACATATACTTCACAACAACCTTATGGAAAAAGACTTTGTCCCAATTTACAGATGAGAAAATCAAGGCTGAGACGTGTTAAGTAATCTTCCAAGGTTGCATGGCTAGTAAACGACAAATCCTAGGGTTTTTTCCTCCTAATATGGTGCTTTCCCCCACAGCGCAGCTGTCTCTCATAAACATACTCTTATTTTAATATGATGGTAAGATGCCTGTATTATATACTTTCTGACCTGGTTAATTGTCTTCTAGCTTCAGAAATGACAGGTTTTTGCACACTGATGCTCATGATAAATGCAGTGTGTTCCCTTAGAGAGCCAGGTTCAGTGAAAGTCTGCAAGAAAGTTTAATTTAGGAATTCTGTTCCAGACCCATCTCCTAGCAACAGAATACATCAATATGGGAGAAAAATATTCCCTTGCCATTCAGATGTTAATGGTTTCAGTACACTCTCTTATGGAAGGTCATTTTCTTAGAGCAGGATTCTTTGGAAAAAATGAGTTCAGAGTAAAGTGTTACACTTGCTCCCTTCCTCTGCCAGAAGAACCCTTTATGTTGGGCATGAACCTAAAACACGGTGGTTAATTCTGGACCCACAAAAAGAGGGTTGATTCCTTGAGCACCAAGGTCCCCCTCCGACTGTGTGCACAGGCCTTCTGACCCCAGGGGAGCAACTCCAACTCCAAGTGCAGGGTGCTTCCGACGAACTTGGGGTTTCATTTCCTTGCCAGGTACATTTATAATTAAAGAATTAAAGGCACAAGTCTGTCGCCTCAAAGATTGTACTACAAATAGATAATCAGGTATGAAACAAATGCCTTTCTCTCCTAGAAGGGGGCCGAATGAAGGGTGGGTGTTCAGCAGGCCCACTTCCTGCCTGTGACAATTTGTCTCTCTCTGTTCTCTTTGCTGGAGAAGAATCACAGCATCTCCTGGAGACAAAGAGGCCTCAGAGATCACTCAAGTTCAGTGATTTTAGGTTTTGTTTTTAGGCAGTTGAGCCCTTCCTCCTAACAAACTCTTCTGCAGAAGTCCCAGATACAAAGCATAAGGTAGTGGTCACTGATTACAGTGGTGATGGGGAGCAGGCCCTGCCCGCTCCGGGCATCCCCCGCTCGGCCAGCCCTCCCTCCTAGATCAAACAGCACTGACACGGCCCCCTGCCTGGCTAGCCAGCCTCTGCTTGAGCGCCTCCTGTTGCCGGGCACGCCTGGTCCTCGGGGCCGCCCAGCTTGCTGTCACAGTTTGCGCCGAGCAGAGCCTGCACCCTTCGGACCCTCTGGGGCTGGAGTGGACGGGCCCCTGGAAGCAGAGGGGCCGAGCTGGCTCAGGAGAGGGTGGGGCTTCACGGAGGATGTGACCACCGCGCTATAGTGGAGACACGGAGCGCTCACCGTGTGTGGTCCTCAGCTCCGGCTGCCGTGACAGGGACCGCACACTGGGCGGCTGAAACTACGGACATTTAGTCCCTCACAGTCTGGAGGCTGGACGTCCAAGATCAAGGTGTCAGGGGGTTGGTCTGTCCTGAGGCCTCTCTCCTTGGTGTGCAGATGCCACCTTCTCCCTGTGTCCTCACACGGTCGTCCCTCTGTGTGGGTGTCTGTGTCCTGATCTCTTCTCATAAGGACACCAGTCAGATTAGATTAGGGCCCACCTGTGTGACCTCATTTTAACATAATACCTCTTTAAAGACCTGATATCCAAGCAAGGTCACACTCTGAGGTACTGGGGTTAGGACTTCAGCATGTGAATTGGGGGACATGGCTCAGCCCATAACAGTATGTTTCTGAGGAGGTGCTCAGATCTCAGGAATTGGGGACCCAGCAGAGATGAGGATCTGGGTTTCAGACCCAGCTACACGTGACCAGCGCCTTGCCTCGAGTCCTTCTGTACCCCTTGCCCCTTCCTTGCCTGGCCAAGGCCACCCAGCCTTCCGGTCACAACTTGGATGCCTCTTCCTGCTCCTCCAATTACTCACCTTTCTGAGGCCACACGGCCCCTTATTGATACCTTATTAGCAGCGAGCGTGCCAGCATGTGTACGTGTAATATATCTAGAGAGAGAGAGGATGGATTTACTCTAGGAGTAAGGCATTGGCTCGTGCAGCTACAGAGGCTGAGAAGTCCAAGATCTGCAGTCAGCAGCTGGAGGCCCAGGAGAGCTCATGGTGCGGTTCAGTCTGACTCTGAAGACCTGAGAACCAGAAAGAGCTGACGTTTCAGTTCGAGTCTGAAGGCAGGAAAAAGCCAGTGTCCCAGGTTGAAGACAGGCAGGAGGAGTTCCTCTTGCTCAGGGGGGGGTCAGCCTTTTGTGCTGTTCGGGCCTTCAGCTGATTGGATGAGGCCCACCCCCGTGGGGAGGGCAGTCTGCTGATTCAGATGTGAATCTCATCCCGGAACACCCTCACAGACACACCCAGAATCACGTCTGACCAAATGTCTGGGCACCTGTGGCTCAGCCAAGTTGACGCATAAACCCGACCCTGGCGGAGGGCAGCTGGCAGGAGCTTCCTCAGAGGTCTTGGCCTGGCGGTGGTAGCGCTAAGGGTGCCTGGGCTGCCCAGGTCGTGGGTCAGGTGCTGGCCTCTGTCTGATCACAGGAGAGTGGAGGGGCCTTGCTCTGCAGCTTCCTGGCCTTGTCCGGTCCGGCCAGCGGTGGGAAGATGGCCCCAGACCTCCAAGGTGGGCAGGGAGGTGGCATGCCCCTGCGGGCGCGAAGTAAAAAGGGCTTGTGCTGGCAGCAGGTTCGTTCCGGTTCCGTGGAGAGGGGGTCCGGCGGACACTGACAGAAGGGGGACGCACCCCCGTCAGCTGCCCGGATGACCCTTCCCACCCCCTCCTCAGCTGCTGTTTCTAGTTCCTCCTTTCTGACTGCAGGCAGCTCGAGACCCCCTTTAGGGCCAGGTTCCAGGATTAACTCCAAACAGGACCAGCCTCATCCTTACAAAGCCGGGTCCTGGTGTCTCACAGTGGGGGGAAGGGGGGGCTCATCCTTTCTAGACAAATCTCACCCATGACATTTTCTAAAATCTTTTTTTTAACACCTTTATTGGAGTATAATTGCTTTACTATGGTGTGTTAGTTTCTGCTGTATAACAAAGTGAATCAGCTATACGTATACATATATCCCCATATCTCCTCCCTCTTGTGTCTCCCTCCCACCCTCCCTATCCCACCCCTCTAGGTGGTCACAAAGCACCGAGCTGATCTCCCTGTGCTATGCAGCTGCTTCCCACTAGCTACCTATTTTACATTTGTTATTGTATATATGTCCGTGCCGCTCTCTCACTTCGTCCCAGCTTCCCTTTCCCCCTGCTGTGTCCTCAAGTTCGTTCTCTATGTTTGCGTCTTTATTCCTGTCCTGCCCCTAGGTTCATCAGAACCATTTTTATTTTAGATTCCATATATATGCGTTAGCATCCGGTATTTGTTTTTATCTTTCTGACTTACTTCACTCTGTATGACAGACTTTAGGTCCATCCACCTCACTACAGATAACTCAATTTCGTTTCTTTTCATGGCTGAGTAATATTCCATTGTGTATATGTGCCACATCTTCTTTATCCATTCATCTGTCGATGGACACTTAGGTTGCTTCCCTGTCCTGACTACTGTAAATAGTGCTGCAATGAACATTGTGGTACATGACTCTTTTTGAATTATGGTTTTCTCAGGGTGTATGCCCAGTAGCGGGATTGCTGGGTCATATGGTAATTCTAGTTTTAGCTTTTTAAGGAACCTCCATACTGTTCTCCATAGTGGCTGTATCAATTTACATTCCCACCAACAGTGCAAGAGGGTTCCCTTTTCTCCACACCCTCTCCAGCATTTGTTTGTAGATTTTTTGATGATGGCCATTCTGAGTGGTGTGAGGTGATACCTCATTGTAGTTTTGATTTGCATTTCTCTAATGATTAGTGATGTTGAGCATCCTTTCATGTGTTTGTTGGCAATCCGTATATCTTCTTTGGAGAAATGTCTATTTAGGTCTTCTGCCCATTTTTAGATTGGGTTGTTTGTTTTTTTGATATTGAGCTGCATGAGCTGCTTGTATATTTTGGGGATTAATCCTTTGTCAGTTGCTTCATTTGCAAATATTTTCTCCCATTCTGAGGGTTGTCTTTTCGTCTTGTTTATGGTTTCCTTGGCTGTGCAAAAGCTTTTAAGTTTCATTAGGTCCCATTTATTTATTTTTGTTTTTATTTTCATTTCTCTAGGAGGTGGGTCAAAAAGGATCTTGCTGTGATTTATGTCATAGAGTGTTCTGCCTATGTTTTCCTCTAAGAGTTTTATAGTGTCTGGCCTTACATTTAGGTCTAAAATCTCTTTAAGGTAAGAATTTTCCAGTTGCAGTCGATTGTGGGCGCCAGCAAACGTAAATAAATTGTCTCCAAGTTGGAGCGTTTTGCTGATACGCTGTACATACCTGGAACCTTCATAACGACTTTCGTACATTGTGAAGCACAATACAGATAGGATAATGGACGAATAGCAAACGAGTATTAAGTGTCTACCGTGCGCCCGGAGATAATTTCATCTTCCGAATAACCCTGTGGGGTGGACGCTGTTACTGTCGCCACTTTCCAGGTGAGCAGCGGCGGTTTAGGGAGATGCTGTCGCTTGCTGGTAAAGAGCCTACGTTGGTGAGACTGGCTTGTCTTGCCCCCATCATAGCCAGCGCCTTTAGCCTGTTTCTCCTTCGCCCACTCGCACGTAGGGAGTGTCGTCCAAGGACCGTCCAGGAGAGGCGGAGGGGGACTGGAGGGATTCTAATTCCTCAGAAGGTCCAGAATCACATTTCTTTTTCTAAAGGTGCCAAATGCAGTGAGGAACCTGCCCCAGCAAATAGGATCTAGCATCTGCCCCCGAGGGGTCCATCCTCTCCAGCTGAGCCGTGTGTCTGGCGCTGGGGAATTGCCTGCTCGTTTTCCTGGAAGGTGTGATTGTTTGAACACCACTCTCCATGAGCGTGTGATTTGATCCTTTGTTAATTGGGTGAGAGTCTGGGTCAGCAGCGGTGGCCACGCTGCCCTGGCAGCCCCGTATTTACACCTGTCCGGGGCAGTGCTGCCCCAAGAGGAGGACATGTTAGGGGTAGTGACCCCTGTGTCAGACCTCAGGGAAGGCTGTGTTGAGGACCCTGAAATGACCCCAACAGCTATCAAGGAGCAGAGCTGTTTTATTCATACCCTCATTTGTCCATCTGTCTGTCCGTCCCTCTGTCTGCCCATCCTTAGTCCAGTGCAGTTCTGAATGTAGATGCCTCAGAACAGGGCTCCCATATTTTTAACGAGGGGCCCAGTTTTTACTTCCTGAGACTGAGATTACTACTGGGAGAACACAGACAGCACTGAGGCTAAAAAGACGGGATTCGCAGCTAGTGTCTCTCCTTCCTTCTTGGGTGTCTGAACAAATAATAGGAGTGGGTTGGCTCCCCACACAGGAGGACTTGCAGGTTTGGCAGGGTGGGTCTCTGCTTGGTCCACGGTGGAAGGTGCAAGGTATCCCAGACATGCCCTTCTGTGACTGCCAGCATCCTCGGCAGTTGGTTCTTTTCTGTCTCCTGAGAACAGAGGCCGTGACTGTCCCTGTGAGCCCCGTCCCTCTGGAGGGCAGCTGGTCCTTTCTCTGGGGTGGTGCAGCTCATACTTCTTCCCTGAATAACATTAACATTGACTTGGAAATGCCCTGGTTATTGTTAATGGCATTATTAACCTTCCCCAGGGCCTCAGAAAGATGCCAGCAACAGATCCTCCTTTCAAGCCAGTGATCTCGATAGTCTGGGTTCCCTTACCGCCCCCCCACCCACCGTGTGGTTGGTTGCGGGAGGCCCAGCATCGCCCAGGACAGCTCTGTTCCAGGCTCCCTCCTGCCATGCATCCTCCCTAATGTTCACTGAGGTCCCTAGAGCTCTCCGCTCCCCACCCCGTGGGAAGCACAGGGAAGCAGGAAATGCGGTAACTGGCATTTTGCCCCAGTGTAGTCCTTTTAACGTCTGTTACTGGGGACAGAACAAGTCAGACTTGTGCTTATATCCTAGAACCTTTAATTTGTTTAAAACTTATTGTCTGCACTTTTATAGCCAATAAATAAAATGTGTAACTCAGAAGTCTGCCTTTATTAAAGAAACTGCAGACCAGCCACATTTGACCAAAGCCCTGTGGAAAGGAAGAAGCCTCCCAAGGATGGTGAGGTGTCTTGACGGCTGCAGAACCAAGGGCAGGTGGCTGATGCAGGCTCCTGCTACCCTCACAAGCCTCAGGAACATTTACTTGCCCTTTGTCTGGTGGATTGTATGCAGACCTGCTCAGTCCTCCAAAATGATGGGGTGATTTGGAACCTTGAACAACAGGCCTGCGGGGGCTGTGAATTCTTATTTGGGTTTTCCCACTACACAGATATTCCAAGAAGCTCCAATCCAGTGGATTCTGGACACTTCATCTTTTTATCATCTTTCCAACCCTCTCTCTCAAGACCAATGTTATTAAAAAGATTTTTTTTCTTAGGTAACCACCAATCACATCTCCCACTCTCAGTCAGGTTTGCAGTCAAACTATTTCTTACCTCATTCAGTTCCAAGCACAGCATGTGTGCTCTGTCACTGTTAAGTCTCTATTCTGGGACCATCCATAAGATGTACCTTACACTTTCTTCCTAATAGAGGTGATGGAAAAAAAAATAAAACACGGCAGTTTCTCACTTGAGGTTTTCATGAAACGATAGGGAGGGTGACGGGTTTTTAAGTGATGTGCCATTAATCATAATCTTTTTTTTTTAGGTTGCATCTGATGCCAGAAGGCAAGCACAACCTGCATTTACGTTTTGCAGATGAATTCAACAAGTTAGTGGAAGACTTCCTACAGTGACAGTGTCCCCGAGGACATGTGACCTGTGAATCCTGAGCCTGGGGCTTGAGCCTGGTGCTGCCTTTGAAACCCGCCTGCGGGTCACCCCCCAGTTCACCTGCCTTCCCAGGCTCCCCCGTGCCTCCCCACAAACTGCTCCTAATCCAACAGCAATAATGACATATTATAAGCATCCTCTAGCTTTCATAGCTACAAAAATTAAACCTGATTTTTCAATGTTGTTGTGAATTTCTGACCATTGTCTTAAAAAATAAATTGGTATCATGATTTACTTTACTTTCAGGTAAACGTTCAGTGAAGCATTTGTAGTGTTCACAACCGCTCCTCTAAGATGAGTTGAATTTATGCGGTGCCTTTTATCTGAGAGGTGCAAGCGTGCACTGGTCTTTGTATTCATCACAATGTTCACAGAGAAGTGGCTAAGCTGAAGACAGTCCTCGCCCGGGGCCCTGGATTCCACACGTTCACGGGGTTGCTGGAACCACAGCAAACCAGGGAGGAAGGTCTGCTTTGTCCCCAGATCTCTATCCACCTCCACACACCTGGGTTCCTTTCCTTGAATACTTTGGGCCAGTGAAGCTAAAAATACGCCTTTTTGTCTCTCTTTACTAAAAGAGCGGAAAGGCTATTAACTAAAAACATGAAAGTAGAAATCCTGTTTTCTTAAAATTACTAAACCTGGAAACACTTAGGAAACATTTAGTGAAAGAATAAAAATTGTTTGCAATAAAAATTAAGAGACCACGGGATTTGGACACATGCTTTTTTATTAGTATAGATATCTTAGACAATACCGCAATTTCCAGAGGAGTTCCATGTTACTACATCAACAGTGTGAATTTCTGACAGAGGCAAAACTGAGCACCATAGTATACAAATAGAAAGACCATGCTTGATTGAGGACAACAGAAGTTCACTAAGGATGCACGACTTATTTCAGAAGTTCTCAGGCCTCCCCCTCGCTCTCCTCCCGGCCTTCAGCCACGTGGCCTCCGGCCACGTCCAGCCGCGCTCGGGGCTCAGGCCTCGTCCTCGCCCTCCTCCTCCTCAAACTCCCCCTGCTCGTCGGCCGTGGCGTCCTGGTACTGCTGGTACTCGGACACCAGGTCGTTCATGTTGCTCTCGGCCTCGGTGAACTCCATCTCGTCCATGCCCTCGCCCGTGTACCAGTGCAGGAAGGCCTTGCGGCGGAACATGGCCGTGAACTGCTCCGAGATGCGCTTGAACAGCTCCTGGATGGCCGTGCTGTTGCCGATGAAGGTGGCCGACATCTTGAGGCCGCGCGGCGGGATGTCGCACACAGCCGTCTTCACGTTGTTGGGGATCCACTCCACGAAGTAGCTGCTGTTCTTGTTCTGGACGTTGAGCATCTGCTCGTCCACCTCCTTCATGGACATGCGGCCCCGGAAGATGGCGGCCACGGTCAGGTAGCGGCCGTGGCGCGGGTCGCAGGCGGCCATCATGTTCTTGGAGTCGAACATCTGCTGCGTGAGCTCGGGCACCGTCAGCGCGCGGTACTGCTGGCTGCCCCGGCTGGTCAGCGGCGCGAAGCCGGGCATGAAGAAGTGCAGGCGCGGGAAGGGCACCATGTTCACGGCCAGCTTGCGCAGGTCGGCGTTGAGCTGGCCCGGGAAGCGCAGGCACGTGGTGACCCCGCTCATGGTGGCCGACACCAGGTGGTTGAGGTCCCCGTAGGTGGGCGTGGTCAGCTTCAGGGTGCGGAAGCAGATGTCGTACAGTGCCTCGTTGTCAATGGAGTAGGTCTCGTCCGTGTTCTCCACGAGCTGGTGCACGGACAGCGTGGCGTTGTAGGGCTCCACCACCGTGTCCGACACCTTGGGCGAGGGCATCACGCTGAAGGTGTTCATGATGCGGTCGGGGTACTCCTCGCGGATCTTGCTGATGAGGAGGGTGCCCATCCCGGAGCCGGTGCCGCCCCCCAGCGAGTGGGTCAGCTGGAAGCCCTGCAGACAGTCACAGCTTTCCGACTCCTTCCGGACCACGTCCAGGACCGAGTCCACCAGCTCCGCGCCCTCCGTGTAGTGGCCCTTGGCCCAGTTGTTGCCGGCACCGCTCTGGCCTGCCGGAGGGAAAGGAGAATATCAGACACGAAAACTTAAGCAAGGAATTCCAGATTCTGTCATTTTGACTCTGGATTAGATTTAGAGATGACAGATTCTTCTCTTTTAGAAACCCTTTCTACCTACAAACAATTTTTCTATATGCCAGTGACCCTCAAAAACACTGGAGATCTAATAAAGCAAAAAGGTTAGTTCATATGAGGCAGGTAATTAAGAAGATGGTTTAACAAAACCCAACTGGTTTAAAATTAAGAACGAAGAACCTTCTGTAAATACTTAAATCAGCTACAAGGAACAGGCAGGGTGGAGGCACACGTGATCAGAAGAGGCCGCTCCAAGCAGCTGTCTCAGCTGCTCGTAACCTGTGCCTTTGGCCTTTGCTTCAGGAAATGCTTGCCTGTTGTCACTGGTTCTCTGAGATGACCGGTCACCTGGGAGCTGCTGTTGGAAGATTCCCTTTGCTCCCTGTTCTCTGCCCTCCCCAGGCTGCTCTGCCGTGGGACGGCTGCGGCAGCCCTCTGCAGGCAGACCCCGTCCTTTGAGCTGTGCGGAGAGGGGCCAGAGGAGTGACAGCCCGTGGACCGGGGGCAGTTAGGCCAGGACTCAGGGCCTCTGTGGACACGCAGCCTCCAGCGGGGCACTCAGCAGTGACAGCTGTGACCTCCACGGGGCTTAGGAGGAAGTGGGCCCCCCGAGCCAGTGCCCGGGGACCACGCTACATACCGAACACGAAGTTGTCGGGCCTGAAGATCTGGCCGAAGGGTCCAGACCTGACCGAGTCCATGGTGCCCGGCTCCAGATCCACCAGGATGGCCCGAGGCACATATTTATTACCTGTGGGGACAGAGCAGGACTCAGACCTGCGGTAGGCAAAGGATTCACAGTGCCCTGCCCTCTGGGCCCTTCACGGCAGAATTCAGCAGGGAAAATTCCAGCATGAGACAAAAGTAGGAGATTAGAGGCGGTTTCTGCTCTACAAAGGGAGATAATGGCCTGCCTCGTCATGACAAACATGCAGGAGACTTCAGGAACTCTGAAGTGTGTTTTTGAGCAGTTAAAAATGCATGCAGGAAGCCTTTCTTTGTCATTTGCATGTTCCTAATACGTTGCGTCTGCCGCAGAACAGAAAGCAAGGTGAGGGGGCAGGAAAGCTTCCAATAATCACCGGCAGCTTCATTGTAGTACACGTTGATTCTCTCCAGCTGCAGGTCACTGTCTCCATGGTAACTGCCCGTGGGGTCGATCCCATGCTCATCGCTGATGACCTCCCAAAACTGGAAATAAAGAAAACCGCGTGATGGCCTGGCATCCGAAGTATCAGTAAAGATGGCTCTCTTCTTCCTCTCCTGTCCTTGGAACAGCGGCATTGCGGTCAGACAGTCGAGGAGCCCCAGACAGACCAGTAGCTGCCGCCCCTCATCCTCCAGCAGCTGCTGCTGAGGGGCTCAGGAATCCGCCGAGCATCAGCCACATTATGGCGACAGGCTGAAAAGCTGGGAGGAGCCCTGAAGGAGGAGAGTGGGCACAGCCGCGGGGGCTGCGGAGGCTGTCACCCCCAGGCAGGGCTGAGTGTCAGCATCCCAGCTGATGGACGGGTCCTGGCAGGACCCAGGACAGGTGGACCCCGCCCTGCGGCTGCCTGCAGGGATCACCGTTTCCTGGCACAAACCCGACCCAGCTCTCCAAGCGGCGCAGTGTTAGGCGCTGACATCCTACTGCCCTCCGGCCACTGACTGCAGCAGCGGAATGGTGGGGTAGCGCGGGCAGGAGCACGCGGGGGGCAGTGGCTGGAGCTGGCCACGGTGGGGGCGCGGGCTGCATTGTGAATTTGCAGCAGGAAAGGGGGTGGCGGGGCTGGGGGGGGGCAATATGGCGGTTCTGAAAGAGACCACGTCCTCGTGCAGGCGCCCGCCCATACCCATGCACCATGCCCGTGGCACCTCGCCCACTGCGGGCGACAGCCACAGCCCAGGACGGCCACCTGCCGCCGCGCAGGCGGGAATCAGACTCCGACGTTATACGTCATTCTGTCTAGCTGGTGCTCGCATTAAGGGATCTAACATTCCTGTCTGTCGGACCCACGAGAAGTCTCCATAATGTCTGTCACCCAATGACACTGCATTTTTTCATTCAAACTACAGACAAAATATACAAATTAAATTCCATATGAGGCCACTGGATTATCATGACCAAAGGCCCTATCCAAATCTCAGAGGCTAGTCTACCAGGGAAATACCAACCGCGTCCCTCAGAAGGGCCGGGTCCGAGGAAATTTCAAAGGGGCCTTGATTAAACACACACAGCTGCGTCGCAGCGCGCACCGCGGCAGGTTCTGTGGTTCCTGGGCCCCGCCCCGCGCCGAGAACGCGCCACCCGGGGCGGCGGCCCCCTCCCGGGCCCTGGCTCGCACCCTGGGGACCCGCCACCTCTCCCCGACCCCTCCTCGGTCTTCACCCTGGGGACCCGCCGCCCCCTCCCCGGCCCCTCCCGGGCCCTGGCGCGCACCCTGAGGACCCGCCACCCCTACCCGGCCCCTCGCGCGCACCCTGGGGACCCGCCACCCCTCCCCGACCCCTCCTCGGTCTTCACCCTGGGGACCCGCCGCCCCCTCCCCCGCCCCTCCCGGGCCCTGGCGCGCACCCTGGGGACCCGCCGCCCCCTCCCCGGCCCCTCCCGGGCCCTGGCGCGCACCCTGGGGACCCGCCACCCCTCCCCGGCCCCTCGCGCGCACCCTGGGGACCCGCCACCCCTCCCCGACCCCTCCTCGGTCTTCACCCTGGGGACCCGCCACCCCTCCCCGACCCCTCCTCGGTCTTCACCCTGGGGACCCGCCACCCCTCCCCGGCCCCTCCTCGGTCTTCACCCTGGGGACCCGCCACCCCTCCCCGGCCCCTCCTCGGTCTTCACCCTGGGGACCCGCCGCCCCCTCCCCGGCCCGGCCCGGCGCGCACCTTGGCGCCGATCTGGTTGCCGCACTGGCCCGCCTGGATGTGCACGATCTCGCGCATGGTGCCGGCTGCGGAGCGGGTGGAGGCGCGGGCCTTAGGCTGTGCGCGGCGCAGAGCGGCAGACTCGAGCGCAGAAACCTGCCGTCGCCCCTCCAGCCGCGCCTTTTATAGGGGGGGCCCCGCCCCCGCGCGGTGACGTCAGCGGGCGGGGCGCGGGGGCGGCGCGGAGGGCTAGGGGACTGCGGCACCGCGAGGGGGAGCCGGGGCGCGGCGCGAGGTTCGGGCCGGGGTGGGCTGCGCGGGGTGCCCGAGGTGGGCAGCCCAGCCTTTCCGCGGGGTTTGCGGCGTCCCTAGGCTTCCTGCCTCCCGGGCAGGGTCCCGGGCCCGCGGCCTCGATCTCCTTCTTTTCGGGGTGGGAATGGCGGCGGGTGCAACCGCCGGGAGGGGGTGCGGGGCGGGGAGGATGGGGGTCCCGGTGGGGGCCGAGGGCGGCTGTCTTCGAGGAGGCCGGGGATGGCGGGTGGGCGCCCTCCGCCTCTGCCCACGTGTGGAAGGCGGTCGGTGGTGGAGGGGCCGGGAGAAGTGCCTGGGCGCCTGGCCTGTCTCGCGTGTGCTGTGGGTCCTGGGTCCTCGCACAGGCCGCTTAAATGTGCACGATTCCGCGTGCGCGCCTGGGTGTCCCAACGAGGGCGGCAGCCCGGCGGCAGCCCGAGCACGTGCCTTCCACGCGTTATGTCCCCTCGTGCCCACAGCCACCGTATGGGGCTCGACCTCCAGCTCCAGGCCACCAGCCGCATGTGGCCGCTCAACACCTGAACCCTGGAAGTCTGAACTGAGATGTGCTTTCGTGTAAAATACTCATGCGGTTTCATGGACTCACGAAGTTTAAAGAATGTAAAATATTCCATTACTAATTTTGTATAGTGATTACTTATCAAAAGAATATCTTGGATATATTTTTGAAATTAATTTCACTTGCTTCTGTTAAATTTTTTAAATGACTGCCAGACTCACAGTGACGACTAGAAAATTTTAAATTACCTACGTGGCTCACATTCTATTTCTGCTGTTCTAGAGTAAACATTATTACCATCCCAAGTTCACGGCTTGGAAAAGGAGGCTCAAAGAGTTGACCAGCCACCAGCCACAAAGCCTGTAAGTGAAGGCATCTAGCTTCCTTCTACAAAGAGAAAGCCCAGGTGAGTTTCAAAGGCTTAGTCAGGGTGAGGTAAGATCCAACCTTAATTACCCCTACGAACCATCCTGAACAGGTGGCCAGGGAGCGGAGACCAGGGACTGCTTCTTTCTCTCTTTTCCTCTCTGAGGCCAGTTTCTCCAGCTATAAAATGATAATTATAGGTGCCCTGCAGCCAGCTTTGTGAGTAGGAAACGAGAAGCTCTATATGAAAGTGGGTCAAGTTTATGGAGCAAAAATGCCCCCATAAAACCCAAGGTGATGCTGTCCTTATACATATTAAGCCCATTTGTCATGTTACTGGTGGGCAAAGTCACAGCTTCATCACCCCTGCTTCGGGAAGCCAGTCCTCGGGGTCCCTCCGCAGGCAGGCAGGTGCCTGGTGCCCCCTCCCGGGATGGGGGCGGGTCTCCTAGGCTCCCTCCTCCTCGCTCCCTCCCGGTGCCTCTGGGCTCCCACAGCTCAGCCCATCCCACTGATGCTGTACCCCCATGCCTAGGGCTTGGCTGCACCTTCTCACCACCGCTACCCCCAGCTTCCGTTCCCTGGGCTCTTCACGACCAGCTGGAGCCTTCCAGAACCTCTCCAGGGAGCAGCTCCGCTCCAGGTAACTTCTGTGATTACACGGTTCCACAAAGATTTTCTGGAGATTCTTGCGTCTTGGCCTTCGTTGTTTCATTCAAGGTGGGGATTTGGGGCCAAGTAGAAGCCGAAGATGAGACCTGGAAGGGATGGTATTGGGGACAAGGGGACCCTAACAGGTGGGCATCTCTCTACGCGTGGAGGGTGTCCACTTCTCTGTGTCCTGGTCGGGTCGTTAAGCAGGTCACCTAAGCTCTCAGCCTCTGTTACTGTAACCGAAACATGGAAATGGGTTTTGTTACGTTGTGAAGATGAGAGACGCTTATTCGCTAAATGCCCAGTTCATATTAAGTGACAGCGCTGATTCCAGCAGGCCCGGGCCCCTGGGGATCCCTGGCAGCAAAGGCTGCCTCACTGCCACCCAGTGTGCACCCGGCCTGCTTCCTCCCCGGCGCCCGCCCCATGTCTGTTCCTGTATAATCAGAGAAGCGCGCGGGCAAGTGCTTGCCCGACCTAAGGTGACTCACCCGAGGACCCTGAGCTGCCCTCCTCTGCCACATGTGTGTCCCAAACACCACTACATGGGCACACGGCACCTGTGCAGACAACAGCAGGAAAAGGGGCCCACGGAACCTCCCTTCCCTGGGTTAGGCTTTGACGAGGTCTGGGGAGAAGGGGGTTGTTCCCCACTCCTCTTTGTGTCTAAAAGGAGCAGCTCTTCTGGCTGTCGGGCAGGGTGATGGGGGAGGTGAGCCAACATCCGCCTACCGTGCGTCATTTCCTGCTTTCGGCCTGATGTCATCGAGCGCGTTTGAGCCACTCTCACCCCGAAGGCACTTTGGGGTGATGATGACAAAATTCAGACTGGAGAGGGTAGGTGTGAGTTCCCTGTGGAAGGCTAGGCCTGTGTCTTACTAAAGGGCTCTGCCTGCCCTTCCCCCTCTCCTGCCTTCGCTGAGAGCCTCTTAGTGAAAGTGCCCTCTGAATGCCTGGTACTGTGATGGTGGTAATTACCGTTGGTTGATGCGTTGCTAAGTGACGGATGGGATCTAGTTGAAATATATTAGCTGGGGTTCTGAAATTCTGAGAACATCAGCTTCCTCTGTAGAATAATGAAAACCCAAGAACCATCTCAGCAATAAAATTGTATCCATTATCCTGGAACAGTCACACCCTATTTGTTGGTGCCCTCAGAGAAGGCCCAAGGGATGAGGCACCTCGATCTCTCTTTCCCCTGAAACATCTAAAATAGCCTTGCCTGCTCCCTTGACCGTTTGCACACATTTTCAGGTTTTTAATAAAAGCATCTCTTTATGAAGATGGAGGAATTTTGCTTGAAGCATTTGAGTTGCTTCCTTTTTAAAAAGACTGTCTAAAGCATAAACAGTCTGAACTCCAGTTTAATTTACTTTGAAGATGTCAGCTCCACCAAAGTTTATAAATTTTTGCCCCAGACAATAATAATTTAGAGTAAATATATGTAATGTTTCTCAGCTACCTTCTGGAATGTTTCATGTCCCAGTATGAATTATTTTTACTAGAATTGTCAATCTGGACCTTTCATAATGGAAAAAAATATATACTATACTGTGTGTGTAATATACACATACATTGTATATACATATATATTTTTATTGTGGTAAGAACACATTTCATGTATACATATTTTCTGAATACAAAATTAGAAAATTTATAAAATACTAAAGAACACAAGTATGTCTTTCCACACTCCTCTAGATGCATTTTTTTCACTGTTTGTGTTTGATATTTTCCTTTTTTTCCCTTTCGTGGGTTATTTAGATGTTTTTGTTTGTTCCTTTAAAACATGGTTTCAATCATTTTTGCCTTGGACATTAAGAATGAAAACTACTGTTATTCTTATGCTATGACTTAAATGAGACATAATCTCACAAATTCTCAAATATGTGTAACCTTTTCCCAACTGCTACCATTTTTCCCGTAACCTAGAAAACCTGGACCATACCAGATTCTCTGAGCAAACTCTGCTTCCCATGGCCAAGGCTATTCACAGGACTGGAGTGAATTTCCTCTATTCAGCCCACCCCACATTCCCTGAGTGGTTAAGAGCACAGGCCCTGGATGGATGGAGTGGGTGCAAATCCTGACTCTGCCACTTATTAGCTGTGTGACCTAGGGCAAGTTACTTAACCTCTCTGTGCCTCTATCGCCTCATCTGCAAAGCGGAATAATAACAGTACCTGCTTCCTGGGGTTGTTTTGAGGACTGAGTGAATTGATATGGGAAAGCACCTAGAAGACCCCCTGACCCACAGTAAGTGTTATAGCAATCTTAGCTATTGCAGTTGGCATCACTGTTTCCTTCCCTCCTTCCAGGGAGCTCTTCTCCATAAATCAGGGCTCAGCGCCAATGTCACTCTCCACGATGTGCCCTCCTCTGTGCCTCGTAATACAGTGCACACACTTCCATGTTACAATCCTGGACCCTAGTCCACGAGGCTGTGCACAGCAAGGAAAGGTGTTGTGGGAATGACAAGCTGCAGAACTCCTAAGCGGGGAGCTGAGGCCCCATTTGGATGTTCTTCCCCACCCCGAAACCCTGAGGGTCTGCAGGTCAGTGGGCGTCCCCGCACCGTGCAGGGCAGTTCTTAACACAAGCACCCCGAGGGCAGGGCACGGACTGGACCAGCCCCTGCAGGAAGCATGAAACCCGAGAGAGCCTGTTCCCCGCTACTTTCCAACTTTCTGGCTCCCTCGCCACCTGTTTTCTGAATGCAGGCTTTCTTCACACCAAAATCTGAGTTGCCAGAGACTTTTGGTGAGGCCAGCCATGCTGATGGCCATGGGGCCAAGCTGGGCACAGAAAGGGTGCTGGTCATTTTCTTGGAAGCTCCAGAGCCCAGGGTTTGCTCTGTTTCACTTTCAAGGCAAACAGAGATTACGGAAAAGACTGACGTCAGTATTTCCCTCTCCGAGGTGAGAAAGCCAGCAAGTCCTGCAGAGCCTAATAATTCTGTCTTCTGCTGAAAGTGTGCAGGGCAGAGGCAAACAGCAAGTAGGCATTGGGCATCCAGCCAGGCTGCTGCGGTCCTCTTCCCTCCGTCACCGCCCTCTGCTCTCCGGGTGCTCCCTGGCTCACCCATGCCCCGTCCCAATTGCCAGGCTTTTCACCTGTAACACGAGACTCCCCGCCCACACCGTGCCCCCCACCACGTGGTCTGCACAGCTTTCTCTAGAACAGTCTTTGCAGTGGGGCGAGCAGCCACCTACCACGAAACTTGTAAAATCCGCCAGGGAAGATGCACTTGAAATATGCAGTGCCTTTTTTGACTGTTAAATCATATTGAGGTACATTTTAAGAGTGTTTATCGGACCTTCGAGCACTGAAGTTCTGGAAAAATACAGTCTCCGGGACCTCCTCACTTGTGCGGCCAGGAGTCTTCAGAGAAACCCCCAAATTGTTTTCCTGTTCACAGTTCCCTCCTTTGTTTGCCAGCTAAGTCCCAGACATACTTGATTTGACTGTGAAGAAATACTGCTTGTTTATCATCAGTTACTATCTATGCCTAGTTGTCCTGTGGTACAAAAACAGTAATAGGCATCATTTCAAATACGGGGCGGATTAATTTTGTTAAATTTATTATTAGATTATACCAAATTTTGTTGAACACTCGTAGTCTGATGCTTGTGTAACTTGCTGTCAGTGTTCTCTTGTTTTTCTTAATTAGAAGAAGTATTTGTTAGGTCTACTCTTTTAATCTTATCAGCAAAGCCAGTTTACCACTGGGCCCTGTAAGCATAGCCCTTGCTAGTTTTCAGGACCTAAGAAGATGGGGGGTGGAGGTGACAACTCCAAAATATGAAAAGAAACCTGCACTAGTTAAATTAATAAATGTTTAATTAAATGAAACATATCACATCAATTAGTCAAATGCAACTTAACTTTTATATCATAACATATAAATTATAATAAAGTAAAAATTTTACAAAACGGAAATTTAAATACTTTTGATATGATGTGGGCAGTGCCTCCAGAAGCAGGAGTATCTTAGATGTACACAGCCCTTAAACTTGGACCTAGAAAGCCCTTCAACTGGATCATCCGTCCTTCACAATTAGTATCATTGTCTGGATATAAAGGAATAATTTAAAATTTTTTGATAACTAGAAGGAAGACGGAGATTAAAGAAGATAGAGACGCATTATATAGGAAAGGGATGCCCTGAGAGAGCTTGAACAGAGCTGTGAATTCTGAGAGGGAGGGTGGGAGGCACGGGTGTACACTTTGCCTGGGAGGAAACCAGAGGTCTTGGACCAGTCATTTCCCCTCACTGGCCGGCAGGGGGCGCATGGCCGAGGACCGCTTGCTTGGTTTGGGTGAAGCGGGGAGAGATTTGGTGAATTACAGGATAGAGAAGCAATGTGCAACCAGACACTTCTGTGTACTGGGTGTTTCACAGTCAAATTTTTGTTAACTCGTGGAATACGAGTATACCGTGCAGATTCGCAGGTGACTTTTACAGTTGCATAGTTTTGTGGGGTTTTTTTTTTAAACATCTTTATTGGAGTATAATTGCTTTACAATGGTGTGTTAGTTTCTGCTTTATAACAAAGTGAATCAGCTATACGTATACATATATTCCCATATCCCCTCCCTCTTGCGTCTCCGTCCCACCCTCCCTATCCCACCCCTCTAGGTGGTCACAAAGCACCGAGCTGATCTCCCTGTGCTATGCGGCTGCTTCCCACTAGCTACCTATTTTACATTTGTTATTGTATATATGTCCGTGCCGCTCTCTCACTTCGTCCCAGCTTCCCTTTCCCCCTGCTGTGTCCTCAAGTTCGTTCTCTATGTTTGCGTCTTTATTCCTGTCCTGCCCCTAGGTTCATCAGAACCATTTTTATTTTAGATTCCATATATATGCATTAGCATCCGGTATTTGTTTTTATCTTTCTGACTTACTTCACTCTGTATGACAGACTTTAGGTCCATCCACCTCACTACAGATAACTCAATTTCGTTTCTTTTCATGGCTGAGTAATATTCCATTGTATATATGTGCCACATCTTCTTTATCCATTCATCTGTCGATGGACACTTAGGTTGCTTCCCTGTCCTGACTACTGTAAATAGTGCTGCAATGAACATTGTGGTACATGACTCTTTTTAAATTATGGTTTTCTCAGGGTGTATGCCCAGTAGCGGGATTGCTGGGTCATATGGTAATTCTAGTTTTAGCTTTTTAAGGAACCTCCATACTGTTCTCCATAGTGGCTGTATCAATTTACATTCCCACCAACAGTGCAAGAGGGTTCCCTCTTCTCCACACCCTCTCCAGCAGTTATTGTTTGTAGATTTTTTTGATGATGGCCATTCTGACCAGTGTGAGGTGATACCTCATTGTAGTTTGGATTTGCATTTCTCTAATGATTAGCGATGTTGAGCATCCTTTCATGTGTTTGTTGGCAATCCGTATATCTTCTTTGGAGAAATGTCTATTTAGAGCTTCTGCCCATTTGTGGATTGGGTTGTTTGTTTCTTGGATATTGAGCTGCATGAGCTTCTTGTATATTTTGGAGATTAATCTTTTGTCAGTTGCTTCATTTGCAAATATTTTCTCCCATTCTGAGGGTTGTCTTTTCATCTTGTTTATGGTTTCCTTTGCTGTGCAAAAGCTTTTAAGTTTCATTAGGTCTCATTTGTTTATTTTTGTTTTCATTTCCATTACTCTAGGAGCTGGGTCAAAAAGGATCTTGCTGTGATTTATGTCATAGAGTGTTCTGCCTATGTTTTCCTCTAAGAGTTTTACAGTGTCTGGTCTTACATTTAGGTCTTTAATCCATTTTGAGTTTATTTTTGTGTATGATATTAGGAAGTGTTCTAATTTCATTGGTTGCATAGTTTTGTAATTCATGCGAGTTTGGGTCCCCCTGAGATCCCGGGACTGAGGTCGGAGGAAGGAAGCCGAGGCTGGGGCGCAGGTGAGCAGGGGAAGAGAGAGGGCGCACAGCGGCCCTGAGGGTGGGGAGGGGGTGCACAGGTGAGCTGTCGAGGCTGACCAGTGTTAACGAGCAGTGTTAACGCGGGCCCAGACCTGCTCTCCGCCTTCCTGCTGGGCTGAAAGGAGGCGATGTGAAGGCAAGACAAGGGAAGCAGGAAGCACAGGGGTAAGTTCGAGTGGGGCCTCTCCCTGCCCGGCTGCTTCTCTGAGTCTAGCCTAAGACAGAAGTTTCCATCCTAACTTCCTGCACTGGCAAATTTAAACTCCTGAATTGGAGCCAGTCCTAAGGGAGATTGTAAGGGTGGCTCAGCTGCCTTTTTCATTTTTTCCCACCTCTGGCTGCTCTTCCCCCAACTTGAGCACACAGGCTCCACCCCCTCATGAAAATCTGCACCAAGAAGATAATTTAATACCAATCCATTAAGGCCTTATTCTGGTGAGCAAGTATATTAACTCTTCCAAGAATGATCACATAGAGACATAGACTTCTGTGGTCAAAGGGACCTGAAAATCAAATATTCAAACAGTAAAAGATATTCCAAAACTAGCCTATCTTGGTCCCCCGTGCAGAATTCCTGACAAGAAGCCACAAAGCCTGTTCTGGAGCAGCTTCCTGAACAGGACTGAGGCTCAGAGAGATTAAAATACTTGCCCAAAGCCCTACAGCTACTAAGTAGAAAAATCACGTCCTTTATGAACACAGATCCAGATTGTCGGAACCGAGGTTCCAGGAACCATGTTTGTTTCAGTCCCCAAGCTGTCCGTTCATGGTAGGCAGAACTCGAAGCCCCAAAGTTCACCAGCCCCGGGGTGCACACACCTTTTCCCAGTTATTCAATCAAACACTAATCTCAGTGCAGTGTGAAGGGATTCTGCAGGTGTAATTCAGGCCCCAAATCAGTTGACCTTAAAATAGGGAGATTACGTGGGCGAGCCTTCACTAGTCACGTGAGCCCTTTAAGGGAGAATTTGCTCCAGCTGGTGGCAAAAGCCTTCGGGGTTTCAGTGCAGCAGAGATCCTCTCCTGGTGGCCTTGAAGGTGAGGCTGCCGTGTCGTGGGTCACGTGCTGGTGTCGGCAGGCGCCTCTAGGAGCTGAGCACGGCCTCTGGCCGACCGCCAGGAAGCCAGCAGGGGCCTCAGACCCCAGATTGCGAGCAGCTGGCTTCTGCTAACCACCTGAGGGGTGCTGGGGGACCCGAGCTGCCGGTGGAGCAGCCCGGACGGGCGGCGGTGCATGGCCCCCAGCAGAGGAGCCGCTGCGCCCTGCCAGACGCCGTAAGTTTATTATGCGGGTCCCGCCATCGGGCTTGCGGCAGTGTGTTACACACGGTGCACGAGAGAAGTGCACCACTGCCTCCCCTTGGTCTGAGGTCGGTGCCCCTGGCCTGAAACAAGGATTTTACTTTATGAATTTTAATTATAAAATGCTCTTTTTAAATATTTTATTTATTTTATTGAAGTATAGTTGATTTACAGTATTGTGTTTCAGGTGAACAGCAAAGTGATTCAGTTTTATATATATATATATTTTTTTCAGATTCTTTTCCATTATGGGTTATTACAAGATGTTGAATACAGTTCCCTGTGCTATACAGGAAATCCTCGTTGCTTATCTATTTTATATATAGTAGTGTGTATATGTTAATCCCAAGCTCCTAATTTATCCCTCCCCCTCCCCCTTTCCCTTTTGGAAACCATAAGTTTGTTTTCTATGTCTGTGAGTGTGTTTCTGTTTTGTAAATAAATTCATTTGTATTATTTTTTAGATTCCACATATAAGTGATATCATATAGTATTTGTCTTTCTCTGTCTGACTTACTTCACTTAGTATAATATCCTCTAGGTCCATCCATGTTGCTGCAAATGGCAGAATTTCATTCTTTTTTATGGCTGAGTAATATTTCATTGTGTGTGTATATATATATATATATATATATATATATATATATACCACATCTTCTTTATCCATTCATCTATCGATGGACATTTAAGTTGCTTTTATATCTTGGCTACTGTAAATAGTGCTGCTATGAACATTAGGGTACATGTATCCTTTCGGATTAGAGTTTTTGTCTTTTCCGGATATATGCCTAGGAGTTGAATTGCTGGACCATATGGTAACTCTGTTTTTAGCTTTTTGAGGAACCTCCATACTGTTCTCTGTCGTGGCTGTACCAATTTACATCCCCACCAACAGTGCAAGAGGGTTCCCTTTTCTCCACACTGTCTCCAGCATTTATTATTTGCAGACTTTTTAATGATGGCCGTTCTGACCGGTGTGAGGTGATACCTCATTTTAGTTTTGATTTGCATTTCTCTAATAATTAGCGATATTGAGCATATTCTCATGTGTTTGTTGGCCATCTGTATACCTTCTTTGGAGAAATGTCTGTTTAGGTCTTCTCATTTTTTTTTTTTTTTGGCTGTGGAGCATGGGCTCTAGGCGTGTGGGCTTCAGTAGTTGTGGCACATGGGCTCAGTAGTTGTGGCTCGTGGGCTCTAGAGCGCAGGCTCAGTAGTCGTGGCGCACGGGCTTAGTTGCTCCGTGGCATGTGGGACCTTCCCGGACCAGGGCTCGAACCCGTGTCCCCTGCATCGGCAGGCGGATTCTTAACCACTGCGCCACCAGGGAAGTCCCCAGGTCTTCTCATTTTTTGATTGAGTTATCTGTTCTTTTTTTGATATTGAGCTGCGTGAGCTGTTTATGTATTTTGGAAATTAACCCCTCGTCGGTTGCATTATTTGCATGTATTTTTTCCCAGTCTATAGGTTGTGTTTTCATTTTGTTTATGGTTTCCTTTGCTTTTAAGTTTGATTAGGTCCCATTTGTTTATTTTTGCTTTTATTTCTATTGCCTTGGGAGACTGACCTAAGAAAATATTGCTACGGTTTATGTCAGAGAATGTTTTGCCTATGGTGTCTTCTAGGGGTTTTATGGTGTCATGTCTGTGTTAAGTCTTCAAGCCATTTCGAGTTTGTTGTTCTGTATGTTGAGAGGGGTGTTCTCACTTCACTGATTTACACGCGGCTGTCCCGTGTTCCCAGCACCACTTGCTGAAGAGACCGTCTTTGCTCCGTTGTATATTCTTGCCTCCTTTGTCGAAGATTGACTGTGGGTGGTTGGATTTATTTCTGGGCCTGAGCCAAGGATTTGAGTGGAAGTTTGTTAGGGGGCTGATCCCAGGAAGCCCGGGAGGGCAGTGGGGACGGAGTGGGGAAAGGAAGGAAGGAAGCGGCCTTCCGCACTGGGGTCCGTAAGAGACCCCATCACTGAGTTGCCCCCCCGAGTCAGGGAAGCTGGGCTATTTAGCCTCCAGTCTGTCCTTGACTGATCGTCCTTCCAGAGGGGTGTTACAGGCAGGACACGCAGAAGGGGGTCTGGGAAGGACAGTCAGCTATGGAGATGCTCATGAGGAGGTACCCCCCCCCCCCCCGTCTAGTGACACACGCCATGTAGCCCGGGGTCCTGGTTGGGCCCCTTAGCGGGTGATGCTGTCTTCTCCATACTTTTCAGATACTTGCAGTTTTCAGTTCCTGCAATTTTCATGCTCCCCAGGTGCTCTCTTCACTAGCTAAACATCTCCAGTCTCTTCCTGGACCCCATGAAACAGGAATCTGAGTCCTTTACAATCTGGGGTCGGGTGGGGGGACACTGGACCCAGAACTGTTTGGGTGGCTCCCAGCTGAGAGCTGTAACCAGCGCTGCTTTGACCACGTCAGCTTCCGGGCAGCCGCCTCATTCTGGTGATTCACGTGAAGCTGTCCTGGTTCTTTGTGGAGCTGCAAAGACCATGTCACCCTTCCTGCCGCTCTGCTGGTAGTGCTGGGATCGTGGGGGAAGGACGCGTCATTACTGGGTGGGCCTGGGCCTGGTTCTGGCGGAAGGGCCCCGTGTTCACGGCCAGTTTGCTCAGGCCTGCGTTCAGTATTTAAAATACTTAAATCAGCTACAAGGAACAGGCAGGGTGGAGGCACACGTGATCAGAAGAGGCCGCTCCAAGCAGCTGTCTCAGCTGCTCGTAACCTGTGCCTTTGGCCTTTGCTTCAGGAAATGCTTGCCTGTTGTCACCGGTTCTCTGAGATGACCGGTCACCTGGGAGCTGCTGTTGGAAGATTCCCTTTGCTCCCTGTTCTCTGCCCTCCCCAGGCTGCTCTGCCGTGGGACGGCTGCGGCAGCCCTCTGCAGGCAGACCCCGTCCTTTGAGCTGTGCGGAGAGGGGCCAGAGGAGTGACAGCCCGTGGACCGGGGGCAGTTAGGCCAGGACTCAGGGCCTCTGTGGACACGCAGCCTCCAGCGGGGCACTCAGCAGTGACAGCTGTGACCTCCACGGGGCTTAGGAGGAAGTGGGCCCCCCGAGCCAGTGCCCGGGGACCACGCTACATACCGAACACGAAGTTGTCGGGCCTGAAGATCTGGCCGAAGGGTCCAGACCTGACCGAGTCCATGGTGCCCGGCTCCAGATCCACCAGGATGGCCCGAGGCACATATTTGTTACCTGTGGGGACAGAGCAGGACTCAGACCTGCGGTAGGCAAAGGAATCACAGTACCCTGCCCTCTGGGCCCTTCACGGCAGAATTCAGCAGGGAAAATTCCAGCATGAGACAAAAGTAGGAGATTAGAGGCGGTTTCTGCTCCACAAAGGGAGATAATGGCCTGCCTCGTCATGACAAACATGCAGGAGACTTCAGGAACTCTGAAGTGTGTTTTTGAGCAGTTAAAAATGCATGCAGGAAGCCTTTCTTTGTCATTTGCATGTTCCTAATACGTTGCGTCTGCCGCAGAACAGAAAGCAAGGTGAGGGGGCAGGAAAGCTTCCAATAATCACCGGCAGCTTCATTGTAGTACACGTTGATTCTCTCCAGCTGCAGGTCACTGTCTCCATGGTAACTGCCCGTGGGGTCGATCCCATGCTCATCGCTGATGACCTCCCAAAACTGGAAATAAAGAAAACCGCGTGATGGCCTGGCATCCGAAGTATCAGTAAAGATGGCCCTCTTCTTCCTCTCCTGTCCTTGGAACAGCGGCATTGCGGTCAGACAGTCGAGGAGCCCCAGACAGACCAGTAGCTGCCGCCCCTCATCCTCCAGCAGCTGCTGCTGAGGGGCTCAGGAATCCGCCGAGCATCAGCCCCATTATGGCGACAGGCTGAAGAGCTGGGAGGAGCCCTGAAGGAGGAGAGTGGGCACAGCCGCGGGGGCTGCGGAGGCTGTCACCCCCAGGCAGGGCTGAGTGTCAGCATCCCAGCTGATGGACGGGTCACCCCTGGGGGCAGTGGCCGGAGCTGGGACCCTACTGTCAAGTAAAACACATTCAGACTTAGAGATGGAGCAGCTTTAATCGAAAAGACTGTCACTGTCGGGAGGATGCTCTGGTCTCAGAAGTGTGCAGGCATCCACAATTAAAGAGAATGGGCTTTTTTCTGATAGGGAGGGGTGAACAGGGCTAGCGGGAACTTTGTGGGCGGGGAGGGAGAGAGGGTGGGACAAGCAGATGTGAAATCAGCTTTTGCTGCATCCGGGAGAGCGTTCTGTCGTCGGCAGACCCTCAGCCTGACCGTTACAGGTACAGCGTTCACCTGTGTGCTTGCTTCAGCCTGGGGGCCGTGGAGGCGGGACTGACTGAAGTTTGGTAAGAGGTGGGCAATTGTGAACACCTGGTCGTTGCCCCTGTTGTTTTATACAGACAATCTGTGGCTAAACGCTACTAGGGATGAATCACAGTGTGAGGTTGACATGGGTTCGGTTAGTTGTCAGGGCTGGGTGGGCTTCCAGGTTCTTGGCGGCCCTGAAGGACCAGCTCTTACCATCTGCTGAGCACGTTTCCAGACTGGCAGGTGTTAGAGGGTCTTAGAGACCAGGGGTTTCACAAGAGGTATGCTTAGGAATATTATTTTTAAAAAATATTACAGGTTAAATTAGGGAGTAAAAACACAGTTTGAAGTTGGAAGGGAGTTGGTTGAGAAGGCTCTGAGATGTTGGGCCTGAAGCATATTTAAATGGCAGAGTGAGAGTGACAGTGGCAATTTGATGGATTTCTCGGTTTGCGGTAAATATTTCGGGTGGCGGCGTAGACATTTATGGGATTGCATGCACAGCCGTTACTCCTGACCTCTGCCCCAGGGCCCCTTTGGGCAGCCCGGACCATGTCCAATGGCAGACAGCTGTTGGGGACCATTCACTGAGTTCCTGGAGTTCTCTCGTGGTGATGTGTGTCCTCGGTAAGACTGTCCACGGTGCTGGTCACTTCCTGAAGCAGAGGAGGAAAGCGTAGAGGTTCTGGCAAACTGGCTGCGTGGCCCACTGGCAGCAGCTCCAGACACACATGTCCGCACGTGATCTGCAGCGGTCAAGCCTTTTGAGAGCCCTCCCAATCCCTTAGCCTCTTGTTCTAAGGCTTCTTGAGAACCTGGCAAGGAAGGAAGGTCAGAGCTTCTTTCTGCAGCCAGGATTCTGCATGTAGACTTGTAGCTGTAGCATGCTTCTGTTCCGTGAAGATAGCTTTTGGATCAACTAGTGCCTGAAAGCTGAAATCAGAGGTAATAGTACAGTTATGGTGATGAAAGAAAGCAGTCTGGTTAAAGATTTGATAAGGGCCAGTAAGATTCGCTAGTAACAGGATCTAATCCAACCGCAGGCATGATCTTCCCTGTTTTGGCCATGCCCTGCCCCATGGGAGACATTTGTAGAACCAAGAGGTCATATCCACCAGACCCTGCACCATGTCCCACATCCTAGGATGTCTGAATTTCCTGCCCAGTCTGCTCCAAGCCCACTTCTAGCACAGAGATGAGCCTCTCTCCCAGGGTCTTCCTGAGGGCAGGTTATTGAAACTTAGTACAAAAAAGATGCCTGCCATGTGCACCTCTAGGACCAAGGGGAGGCCGTGTGGGGAGAGGGAGTGGTGGGGTTTGGTGTGTGGGCTGGGATGTCCACAAACACGCCCCTGAAGCCCAAGAGAAACTCTGAACACGGAGCTTCAGGTGAGCGCCCCAGGCTGGCAATACTCCGTGCACAATGTCATACGTGGATGCAGGGAAGTGACGTGTCCTGACTCCATGGAAGGACAGCAGAAACCCTGTGTTTGGTTCGTCTCTGGACTCAGCCCTTTGCATTCTTCCCTTGGCTGCTTTTAGTCTGTACCCTTTCCCTGTGAAAACAAAACAGAACTGTAGCTGTGAGTGTAACAGCTTTCGGTAAAGTTCTGAGTCCTCCTAGTGAATTATCAAACCTAAGGGTGCTCTGGGGGACCTTTGACCTTGCAGCTGGTATCAGAAGCAAGAATAGTCTTGGAGACTGTTCCCTCTAACCTCACAGTTGGCCCAGATGCGTCACAGTTGGTGTCAGAAGTGGCATTTGCTCGTGTGACCCTGACTCACGGAAACATATGGCTCAAGAAGAGGGAGGATGACGGGGTGGAGGGTGATGAACTTGTGGTTCCTCGGGGACCACAGGTCAGCTAAGGTGTAGAATTGGAGCTGTGCTGCACTTAGTTATCGGAGGTGAAAGTCACGTGATGGCTCCAGTCCGTGAGTAGTTAGCTCACTGGACGCATGAGAAAATGCGGAGTAACAAAGAACAAGCGAATGAGTACCCGTCCCTGCGTGTTGTTCTCTGCAACAACCAAAGTGAAAGCGGGGTGTTAGGATGGATCTTGAGACTGAGCCACGCTTGGATTCAGCCTGCTCTGAGCTAACTCAGGGCTGCCACCAAACGGGATAGTGAAGCCAAAGACACAGATGGCTGAGATCTGCAAGATAATGGGGAAAAGACAAAGGGGAAAGTCAGAGCCGGTCCCAGTGGGGTTCAAATCTGTGAGCGGTTACTATTGGATAAGTTAAGCAGACGTTGATGGGATCAGAGTAAAGGTCTTACTGAAGCACTCTCAGAAGTCACATGGGCCCATGGGAGCCTCTGCTGGTTCCTCCACATTGAAGGGCCTTAAATCCGCTTCGTTCACCCTGGTTTGGAGGAATTTTAAAAGCTGGATGGCACAGATGACAATGAGACAGCTGACCAAGAATTTCATGAGGTGACGGCCCCGTAGTCTAATCAAGGCACAGACTGACTAAGAGCCCAGATCCCTTGGGCAGTCCCCCCGCCCCCGCCCCGAGCTGGGGGCCCAGCGTGTGTGCCTGTGAGGGGGCAGAGGCTCAGGGGGTGGAGGAGATGCTTTGGGAGATCCTTGACACGGGGGCCCGTGCACTCTGCTGCCAAAGCTACAGTTAGATTCGGAGGATACAGGGAGAAAAGAGTCAGTGGGACTGAGGTGAAAGTTTGGATGAAAACTGAAATGTTCCAGCAGACTCTGTGAAGTGGTTGTGTGTCCTTTACCTGAGTGTTTCATGGGGACAGATGTTGTGTCTGACTGGGGAATGCCTCCCCAACCTAGTATTATAAAACAGGAGGCAGGTAAAGCCATCCCCAGGTTTATTACTGTTGATTCGACAGCTAAGTGGTAGTCACCGAGATTGCCTGAAGCCCCCAGCTTGCTCATGTGACCGGGGCGAAGTACGGAGAGATTATCTGTACAGTGACCCGAGTGGGGTGCAGACCGGGGCTTATGGCAGAAGCCTGTGAATCCCGCCTGGCAGTGACCACTGGGATTCCCACTGGATAATTCTGGAAAATTTCCATTGCAAAGATCATTCCTAGCCTGCTATTGGACATTACTTGAAACTGCCCCGATGGCTGAAGGACGTAAGATAACCTTGGAACCTGAAAGACCCGTAATGTCTTGGGTGACGTCAGAGAAATGCTCTCTAGAGAGGGGCGTGCAAAGAGCGTCCCGTAGTGGATGGAAACGGTTTGTACAGGAAAGGGTGCTGACGGAACACAAGGAAGAGAGGGCACCTCCGCCAGGACTAACTCTGGAGCCGCCTGAGGCGCTGCTGGACTCTACAGCCACCTGGTTTGCCCTGCCAACAACTCTCCTGACCAGCAAAGGGCTGCTTGGTCTGTGGCTGGCAGTTATGCAGCGAAGGCACAGCATCCCGTCTGGAGAGCTGCCGCTCTCACTGCAGGAGGAAGAAAACAGTCAGCTCAGTGGCCTGGAATGCGAGCTGTTTGCCTCTGTGTTTGGGCTTTTAATGACTCAGGGGTTGTGGCCAATGGCCTGGCCCTAGGGTCAGGCGGACGGGCAGCGGAGCCTGGCCTGTTAAAGGGCCGCCCGCATGGGACACAGCCCTGTGGAAGTCACTCTGGGAGTTTGAGGGGTGCATCAGTGTAGGGCATGCTCGCTGCGCATGAGAAGATCCCCGGTCGGGGATCAGGAGAGGTTGGGACGGGCAGGTGGCCATCCTTGAGGTGGCCCCGTGGGCCCATGAGCTCAGTGGACGTGTGGATACCACAGCCATGCAGAGATGGGCTGAACCTAGACATACTCTTCCTGAGGCACAAAATGCCAGCCGTGCAGTCTGTGCACGCGGGACCAAGGCGCTCCAGGGGAGGGTAATGCCCACAGCCGTCAGGTGGGGCTGCTGCTGCCCGCCCCCCATGGTAGTAGACACTCTGAGTTAGGTTTTGCATGCCTGGTGGAAGAGGCAATTGTACAGAATACTGTAAAAGGACTGGAATAGAAGGTATTGTACCAATTCGGGCCATGGAGCCCCATTTCTTTAGATCGAGGACCCCACTCTCATCCTGAGAAATAGTTGGGTAGGTCACTGGAACAGGCAATGATTCAGGCAAGGAGGGCCGGCTTACACACCTCTGTGAATGTGTGCTCACACTCAACATGAAGGGGGCCATGGAGGGTCCACCGGGGAGGTTCCTCCACTTTTCTGTGGCATCTGGGGTACAAGTGGGAGGGATGCTGATATGACTGAACAGCCCTTGCCCACATCACCTCAACTTCCTTTTTCTGGATGCAGTGGTACTAGGACCAGGGCAGCAACCACTGGCCAGTAGTAGGGTTGATGCCTAAGCAAGAAACTCTCACTGTACCCTCCCATCTTTATGTCAGAATTCCTAAGGGCCAGAGGGAGTGGGTTGTGCCTTGATCTTATCTGGCAAAACCGGGGTTAACAGTGAATGCAGCTGTATTGCCTGGCGGTCAAGAAAGCCCACTCCTTCTGGACCTCGTAACCCTCCCCTAGGAGAAAGGACGGGGGGACTGAAGGGGGGGCTTGCCAGACTACCGTTGCTGCTGCCAACCCAGCATGGAGGCTGAGCCTAGCATCCTTTCCAAACAGAGGTGGACAAGTCTGTTAAAAATAAAATGATAAATGTGGAGAAGGAGGAACGGGAGCTGAGGATAAAGGAATGAGTAAGTAAATGGTTTGTGCAGTGAAGGAAATCCAGCGTTTATGTTGGTACCTTGAGAGAGACTCGGAACACGAGATGGTGGGGTCGCTTAGCCCGGGTACACCGGCTGCCTGAGGGTGTGGGGCTGTCTGTTGCTGACACCACGCTTGCTTTTGGAACCTGAATGGTCGAGTGGAAGCCTACAGAACTGAGTGGCATCACTCAGGGAGCATCATAGGGTGTGATGATGCCCTGATCCCATTGTTGATGACTCAGTGGGACTCGGATGAAGTGTAATCTTTTGACTCTCGTTTGTCAGGCTGCCACACTGTGATACGGGGGTGATGCTGGCCTTGTTGGTGAGACTCAACCACCTTATGTAAACAAGTCTGATGATAATACTGATGTTGGTGATCAAATATAATGAGAAATGGAGTTAAAGCCTATTCAGGACGTACTAAAATGACTGGCTTGGGGAAGAACTGGGTTGACCCAACCATCAGCTAATTTTTATGCCGCATAGTTCTGTACAGGTTTATCACGAGGGGAAAAGAGTAATCAACTTAGTGCAGAAAGAGGGAGATGTAGGTACTGGCCTTGTAGGATAAATCGGTGAGTTGTTTCCTAGTGCTCAGTCTGATAAATGCTATATCAAGTCTAGGTGCTCAAAGATGACTGCTTTGCTGTAAGAGAGCCTTGGCCAAAAGCCAGGGGTGGCCTGTGTGGTGAAGAATTAATCTTACCCAAGAGAGGTCTGGTCTCTTCCCTCGGCTGCTGGGAGGTGATTTCCAGGCCCCTGGAATGTCCTGCCTGATAGGAGTGTGCTGTTTGCTTGGGGGGCTTTGGCCACTGACCGTCTAAGGAGTGACTTGCAGTTGGGGTTCTGGGCCACACGGTACCAGGTGAGACCTCCCAGGAACTAGAGACCAAAGGCCTCAGCGTCCAGGAGGAGCTGGGGCAAGAGGCTGCTGGGTAGGCCGGGAGGTGGTCCAGCCCCAGTAGGAACTCCGGGCTCACAGGCTCAGGTCATCGACCTCGTGGGCGATGCTCCATGCGTGTGGTCTCACATCGATGGCAGGGGCTTCATGTGTCCGTGTCCCCATAGGAAGAAGACCACTGGGTCCCTGGCCCTCTGTTGGACACTCCTGGATACCTCCCATGTTTCTCCTCCCTCGGCTGATTTTAACCCATGTGCTTTCCCTGTAATAAACCATAAGCAGGAGTAGAACAGCTTTCAGTGAGTTCTATGAGTCCTTCTGGCAGATTATTGAAACTGAGGGTGGTTTGAGGAACCCCTCAAACTTGTACCTGTCAGAAGTGAGGGCAGTCTTCTGTGTGGACACCGTGCCCCACCCCCCAGACTTTGTAGTTGGCCCTCATTTATTCAGGGGACGTGGTGAGTATTTACTGCTGAATTCTGAACCCCCCGGGCTTCTCCTTGGCTCTCAGCATGCTGGCAGCCAGGTTAGGGAGCTGGGTGTTGGCGAGGGTATTCTGGGGAATATGGGCATCTCGGGAAGAAAGCCCTAATAATGGTGATTTTCTCTGCTATCTTTTGCTCTGTAACTAACCGCCCTCAAATTTGATGGGTTAAGACAAAGCACTTATTGTTAAGCACAGGTTTGAGGCTTGGCTGAGTGCATTTTGTCCAGGGCCAGTCCCTCTGGGGCTCCGTGTCCTGGGCCACCTCACTAGGGCTGGTGGTCGGCAGCTCGTTGGTCCAGTGACTCGCTGTCTTGTCTGGCTGTCAGCGTGATGTCAGCTGGACCAGCAGCCTGTCACCCGTCAGGTTAGTCACGCTCCTTCGTATGGTGGCAAAAGGTCCCCAGCGGTGCAGAGGGCAAGCCCCAGTCCACAGTGCCTCTCTTCACGTGTATCACCTAAGCTGTTTCTCTATCACATCTGCATCCCAGTTATTCAGTGGTGCCTGGCGAGTGGGCATAGAAAGGAAAAAATCCACACTGAGCTCCTCCTGTGCCCGCCAGCCGGCCGAGGCGCTTTACACACGCACGTGCTCATGCACACTCGCACACACACAGGTAGATCTGATCTCCTCCTCGGACATGAGGAAACTGGTGCAGAGGGGTTAAGAAAATGGCCAGGCATCACGCAATGCCAGCAAAAAAAAAAAAAATCAATTGCATCTCCTGCCGCCTGACCACGCATTTCCTGGAGTTTCACATCCACGCTGTTTCCTAGGTAACCACCACACAGCCCGCAGGACCGTCTGCATGAAAGGAAGGGGGGTGGTCCATCCAGTGTCCACTCTTTCCCTCTTTTCCTGCATCAGCAGCGCTGCAGCCCTTTGTTAGGGCGTTACTGTGGGCAAAAACAGAAAGCCCAAAGCTTGCCGGTGGGATTAAATTTCCAACAAGATACTTCTGCTCACTGAAGGACCACATTCACTGAGCGTCTCGCCTGTCGCCTGTCGGAGCAGTGAGCCTGTTTCTATTTTTATTCGCTCCCTGCCTTTCCCTTCCCCTCAGGCTTTCTGTCTTCACAGCAGGCTCCCTTTGCTGGCGCCACAGCCGTGAGAACTCCTTACTCCAGAGAGCCTGTGCCCTTGACCCCAGGACCTCTTCCCCTCGGGCAGCGGGCAGCGGCTCTGCAAGGCCCTCATCCTGCCCTGACCTGCAAGTGACCAGGACAGGGACCAGGGCCAGCAAGTGTCTGTGCCACGGGGCCGGTCATCCTGGCGCTGAGTCTTTGTCATCGTGCTTGCCCTGTGATGGTCCCTGCAGGTGGCCACTGGGACCTCAGGAATTTGACCCCCTGCCCTGATACTGGGACAGGCTTGGGGAGGGAGGAGATAGGCGAGGAACAGGAGAATGGGGCAGCCCCTCCCTCCCGCCTTCAGCGGTTTGATCTTCCTCCGTCCAGAGCATTTCCTTTCCCTTTTCTACGAAGCTGAAACGCATTTGCTGTTACGAGCACCTCTCTTCTGACATAATTATTAGTGAAATGTGAGCCCCCGGGCGCTGCTGCTGAGAGCCGTTTTTCTCGGCAGTGCTTTGTGCAGACACCGGTCGGAATGTCTGTGTCCAGTCCTGTGATGCACGATTAACGTCTTCACTTGCCATTTGAAATACGCCTGCACAGCTGCAGTGGGGGCCGCATCAGGGTGGCCCATCAGCTCAGCCACGGGTGGCCCCCAGGGTCGGGACGTGGCCTCGGTGATGCGGGCGTGGGGAGGCGTCCGCATCAGGGGTCTGAGCTGCTGGGCGAAGGTGCCTGGCACGTCTCTGGACAGTCTCATGCCCAAGTCGGGCTTTTGGTTCTGGAAGGCAGTGGGCAGGGTGGAGACAGGGCTCAGTGCCCAGGCGGCAGGGCCGGCAGCCAGTTCCAGCCGGCACACGACGCCTGGGCAGCGCAGCTGGATGTTAGGTGGGCCTGTGAGCTAGTGACACGCTTCCTGGGTGTGGTGACAGCACGGCGGTCGTGGGAGAGGGTGTCTTTGTCCTCAGGACGTGTGCTCTGACACTTTAGGGGGAGTGTTGTGATGTCTGTAATCTGTGTTCAAATAATTCAGCAAAAAATATACACACAAGCCAGGGCCACAAAGTGGGCAAAACACTTTAATAACGGTTGAAATTAGAGAAAGGCTTACTAGGGTTAGGGTTGGCTGCTCTTCTTTCAGCTCGTAGGTTTTAAGTTTTATTTTTTAAATAAGTTTTTTTCAAAGGTTAATGATTAGTTCTAGGCCTGAGACGTGAAACAGTTTTCCTCATAACGGGCCTAGAGTTAAACTCTAGAATAAGTGGTAGTTTCTTAACTGTCTTGCCGACTTCCTCCTTATTAATGTGGAAGAGTCCAGAAACGATGGACTCCGGTGAGAAAGCTACATTCAGATCCACCCGTTAGAAATATGTCTCACAAAGCCGGCTGGTGTGTTCTATTTTTATCTCGCTTTTTCTTGTTCTCACATATTCAGTGCTTAATTGTCTTTCTCATTGAAAAGAGCATTTTTATCTGACTGGCCATCCTGCTGCAGTAAGAGGGGTGGAGTGGTGTCTGGAGATTAAACCCCAAGAGTGGATGGCGAGTCTTCAGGTCCCTTTCGTGGTTCTGCTTTTATTATAACCTTGAGGAAATAACTCCATCAGCTGAAACACACACAGGACAGCCACTCCTCTGGCCACTTGTATGTGAACAGCAAATCATTTAAAAAACAGATAATCTCTATTTTGATGCTTGTGCAAATATAACATGAATGCCTGGCTCAAATGGGTAAATGCATGGAAATCACACGATGGTGTCTGTCTCCCCTCCCAGACTGTGAGGTTCTTAAGGGCAGGGACAGTGTCTGTCTTAACCCCCATTGCCCAGCACCATAAATAATTTGTTGAATAAACACATGAATAAATAAGTAAATGAAAAATAAATAAATGAAAAAAGGAAAATAAAGAGATGTGACAATATTTGAATTCTACAAACAGCCAAGGATTATGCAAATTTGCAGTACCATTGTTTTTATGATTTATCATGTTTGTAGACTAAACATAGCAGATGGATGTCCAGTGCTTACAAGGGAAATACTTAGGTAATGATACAACATTATCAACATGTAAAAGTCTGTTGTTGAGGAAGGATTAGACGCTAAAATTAAAAAAAAAAAAAAAAACTCTTGCGTTAGAGTGGTGAGACTTGAGGCAGCCTTCTTTATCCCGTGTAGCATTTTGTTTTTAATAAAAGTAACTTATAAATGATTATGACCCCCGCAGGCAAGCAAATGGCAGCTGTTTGATATAGAGAAGAAATAGCACAGCATGGAGAATGATTTGCCTCAGTCCACGTGGAATCTAGATTCAGAGAAGTGCATGTTGCTCTTATTAGAATGTTGGGAAAGAGAAGAGAGGCTTTGGAAGTAGCTGAATCCTGAACACAGCCTGATGCCGTGGCCTTGGCTCCAGCAGGTGCTGACGGAGGGCGCAGGAAGGTGGGCGGGGAGGGCTGCGTGTTGGAACAAAGTTCAATGTCCATGGTGAGCAGGCACACACGCAAAGACAGAGGTCAGATTGAACTAGAAGAGTTCATCCCGTAAGCAGTCTACTTAATGTTGGACAAACTGTAAATCTACTCAATTGAAAGGTAAAAATAGCAGCACCCATTTCTGTGCCCATGGGTTCATCTTCAGATCCTAGAGTATCCTATTTTGTGAACATTAATTGCACAGAATTCAAAAGCACTGTAGTGGATTCAAAAACAGTGCCTCCGGGCTTCCCTGGTGGCGCAGTGGTTGAGAATCTGCCTGCCAATGCAGGGGACACGGGTTCGAGCCCTGGTCCGGGAAGATCCCACATGCCGCGAAGCGGCTAGGCCCGTGAGCCACAATTACTGAGCCTGCGCGTCTGGAGCCTATGCTCCTCAACAAGAGAGGCCGCGACAGTGAGAGGCCCGCGCACCGCGATGAAGAGTGGCCCCCGCTTGCTGCAACTAGAGAAAGCCCTTGCACAGAAACGAAGACCCAACACAGCCAAAAATAAATAAATTAAAACAAATAAATTAAAAAAAAAAATAATGCCTCCAGTGACATACGAATGGTGCTTATCCTCACTGATAATTAGGAAATATAAATAAAATGAGAGTGAGATCATTTTTCATCAGGTTGGCAAAATTTTTGAATTTGATGATGTCCATTGTTAGAGAAGATGAATTTTTAGCACATAAACTAAAAATATGTTTATTAAAATTTTTTAAAGTTTCCTAAATTTTCTAAGATCAACCTTAAGTTTCTATCTCAAGAGCCCCCGACTCTGTTTGGCAGAAAAGACAACCTCAACTTAGTCGATGTAGGTTAATCTTTGTCAATTCAGAAGACCCTCTGTCAACTGGGGGTTTCACCCTCCCCTCTCCTCCCTGAGGCTGGTTCCGCGTTAGAGCCGGTATATGTGATGCCAGAGCATCCCAGAGAGGGGGTCTTGCTCTCCCCCTTCACTGTCATCTACACACGCTCACACCTTTCGCGTACACACATCCCCTATCGTCCCCCAGGAGAGAGTTCGTGCTGACTTATCCTCCTGGTCCCGTTGTGACAGTTAATTGTATGTGTCAACATGACTGGACCATGGGGTGCCCAGGTAGTTGGTTACAGGTAGTTGGAGTTTATCAGCGAAGATGCTTTTGGCTGCAAGAAACAGAAGGTCCAACTGAAAGTAGCTTTCATCTTAAGAAACTTATTACCTTGTGTAACAAGAATATTAGAGCAGTAGTTCTCAAAGTGTGATCTAGTGACCCCCTGGGGGCCCCTAAAACCCTTTCAGGGCATCTGCATGGTCAAAATCATCCATTCCAAGTGCAAGATAGACCAATGGATTTTAATGTAACAGAGCAGAAGTCAGCAGTCATTTACAAAAAGTTTATTACAAAAAAGGTGCTATAAGTTAAGTTTTATTGGCACACAGCCACACTTACTTGTTTATGTTTCTTGATGCTTTTGGCAGAGGGTAATGCAAATGGCAAAGTTTCATTCTTTTTCATGGCTGAGTAGTATTCCATTGTGTGTGTGTGTGTGTGTATGCACGCACACATGCGTGTGTGTACACACCCCACGTCTTCTTTATCCATTCATCTATTGATGGATACTTAGGTTGCTTCCATTTCTTGGCAATTGTAGATAATGCTGCTGTGAACACTGGGGTGCATGTATCTTTTCAAATTAGAGTTTTTGTTTTTCAGATCTATACCCAGGAGTGGAATTGCTCGGTCAAATGGTTGTTCTATTTTTAGTTTTTTGCGAAACCTCATACTGTTTCCACAGTGACTGCACCGATTTACATTCCCACCAACAATGTACAAGCGTTCCCTTTTCCCCACATCCTTGCCAACATTTGTTATTTGTGTTCTTTTTGATGATAGCCATTCTGACATCATGAGACATCATCAGTGGGAGGTGATATCTCATTGTGGTTTTGATTTGCATTTCCCTGATGATTAATGATATTGAGCATCTTTTCATGGTCTGTTGGCCATCTGAATGTCCTTTTTGGAAAACTCTGTTCCGGTCTTCTGCCCATTTTTTAATTGAGTTGTTTGATTTTTTTGATGTTAAGTTGTATGAGCTGTTTATATATGTTGGATATTAACCCTTTATTAGTCATATCGTTTGCGAATGTTTTCTCCCATTCAGTAGGTTGTCTTTTCATTTTGTCTGTGGTTTCCTTTCATGTGCAAAAGCTTTTAAGTTTAATTAGGTCCCATTTGTTTATTTTTGCTTTTATTTTCTTCCCTTTAGGAGACAGATCCAAAAAAATATTGCTGTTATTTATATCAGAGTGTTCTGCCTATGTTTTCTACTAGGAGTTTTATGATTTCTGATCTTATATTTAGGTCTTTAATCCATTTTGAGTTTATTTTTGTCTGTGGTGTTAGAGAATGTTCTAAATTCATTCTTTTACATATAGCTGTCCAGTTTTCCCAGCACCACTTACTGAAGAGGCTGTCTTTTCTCCATTGTATATTCTTGCCTCCTTTTTTGTAGATTAATTGACCATAAGTGTGTGGGTTTACTTCTGGGCTCTCTATCCTGTTGCATTGATCTATGTGTCTGTTTTTGTGCCAGTACCATACTGTTTTGATTACTGTAGCTTTGTAGTGTAGTCTGAAGTCAGGGAGCATGATTCTTCCAGCTTCATTCTTTCTCAAGATTGTTTTGGCTCTTTGGGGTCTTTTGTGTTTCCATGTGTGTGGTTTTTGAATGGGTGTGGAGGTTGTGAATGGAGGGTCTCAAGAGAAGAGCAAGCAAATAAAATATTTTCCAAAACCCTTTTCTCATAAAAAGAAAGAAGTGATTTTTAGCAATTCAGGGGCGTAAAAGTGAAATGGTTACAAAGCTGCCAAAATCAGGAAAGATTAGCTGCTCCAAACATTCGGTGAAGCAAGACAGAACTAGTTTTAGAAGCTGCGGAGCATCTGAATTCCCTTTTCATCTCATTATATCCAAATCTGAGGGGTTTCCAGGGGGAAGCAGAGCTAAGGCCCTGGCCAGCTCTCTTTCTGTACATGTGACGGGCTGTCGGTCCTGTCCCCACCTCTGCCTGCTTGGTGTCGGTCAGGACAGGTTTATGGATGCTGTCCCAACAGCTGGGCTGTGAAAGGTCACCTCCCTGGATGACGCACAGGCCCCTGGAGCATTTCCAGTCCTCAGCAGTCTCTAGCCTGGGCAGGGCAACCAGGGCGAAGGGCCTGGAAGCGGGTCACATCCACAGGCATCTCCACAGGCAGGAGTCCCTGCCAGGTGGCAGAGCACTTACACCAAAATGCGGTTCAGCAAAAAGGTGTGGATGCCGAATGACTGAGACATTTTCCCACACTCGGTAGCCCAGCCTCTCTCACGTGGAGGCACTCAGTAAATGTCTGTGCAGTGAGCGGTCAGTGAGGAAAGGAAAGAAAAGCATCCTTTTGAATAGGCTTCGTGGGCTGGCAGCAAAATGGGTAGACTGTGACCCCTTCAAGCAGGTGAGGTGTGGAAGTGTGACACGGGTGTTAGAGACTCTGCTACCCCCTTGTCTTATCTTGTTTTTAATATGCTAATGCTGCAAGGAAAACATTTATTCTGGGATCTCTGCAGCTAGAACTCAACACCCACCGACATCATCCAGGGGCCCTGCCCCTCCCTGGCTGGTGGGGCAGCAGTGAGTCCCTGGGCGCAGGTTAGAAATGTAGGATTTCGGGCCCCGCCCCAGACGGACTGAGTCAGAATCTGCATTTTAACGAGGTCCCCAGGGAAGAGCCGGCAGGTTAAAGTTTGAGGAGCCCCTGGGGACGCAGACACTCTTCTTGCCCCTGTGGTGAGTCGTCAGGAGAGCCTGGGAGACCCCGCTGCTCGAGACACACGTGGGGTCACATTAACAGAAATCTGGGGTTTTCTCCCCGGACCCCAGCGATTTCGTATGGTTCAGCGTCACACTTGGGGAGCGTCCAGAGTGTTTCCACGCTCCCCTCCTCGCTCAGGGCGCGGTGTCACCAGCTTCTGCTCGCTGACCTGGGTGCCAGCCGTGCCTCCTGAGAGATGGCCAGGGCTTCCAGAAGGGCGCCATGTTCAGGAGGTGACAGTTCTCCTCACCACCTTGAATGTTATCAACAACAACAATGACCACTGATAGTAACATCAAGTGCTGCCGTGTACCAAGCGCTGTTCTAGGGGCTGCGTCTGTATCTGACCCACGGGGCAGGCATAACAACCGTTCCTATTTCGTAGGCGCAGAAACGAAAGCCCGGAGGCGTTAAGTACTTGCCCAGTTCCCGCAGATTGTAAGTGGAATGACACCTGCTTGCATCTGGGCCCCGGTGGCAGAGCTGCCTGATGCTCTGACAGCACAAGATTTCTTGTCACTTCCTGCTGGGCATACACGCTAAAGACTCAGAGGAGCCAGAGACGTAGTGAACGGTCTAAAAGTGGGTGAAGAAAGCGAGGACATGAAAAGAAGCTGGTCATCCATGCCACTGTGGGCAGACATGTTCCCAGGAACCGAGGGGCCCCCCTGGGTCCCACAGTCTGCAGTGTGATCTGGCCCAAGTCTGGCCCGTGTCCCTGGGACACATAGACCTCACTGAAGCACACAACTATCACAGACAATCAGCTGTGAGCGAGGACGGCTGGACAGGATGGGAGACGTGGGGAGGGGTGGGGGAGGAGTGCCAGGCCAGGGCCTGAGACCTCCAGGAGAGAAGCCCCTGAAGGCTTTGTCCAAGAAGCCCCCAACTGGAGGTGCCTTCACCTCAGTGGTCTAGGGGTAACTGAGGGGACAGAACAGAACCGCCGGGGCGGGGGTGAGAGAGAGAGAGGAGCTCCGTCCCAGGTCCACGGCGGCCCGAATGACCGAGTCTGTCTGGTTGGCGACCATCTCAGACAGCGTCAAAGCCAGGAAGGGGAGGCGGGAGGGGAGCCCACGTGGGAGACGGCTGAGTTAGGACGAGACTCCTGGAGCTTGGAAGTCCTCTGCTTCCAAGCCCTAGAATTTCTAATTTCCTCCAGGAAGTCTCTAACCTCATCTTACGGACTTTATCTGGCAAAGGGAACTCCTCACCTGGACGAGGAGTCGGGGTGTCGCTGAACCCCTAGAGGCCAGGAGCAGCCTGGCCCTGCAGTGACCTCCTCAAGGCCTGGCCGTGAGCTAAGGCAGCTGGCGGAGGGGCGGCCGGGGGGCCGCCGACCCCTTCTCTCCCAGACTCCGGTCCTCCTCCTCTTTTGGTCGAAAGCTTTGGGCGGTGCTCACCCTCAGCGGGCTCCCCTCCTGGGTGCTGTTGCTGAGGCTGGCACAGGGGAAGGCCTTGCTGACACCATCGTTCTCCCGCCTCCTGGCCTCAGGGCTTGCTTCTGAGCTCCTGGGTCTCTAGGAAGACATTGCACGTGGACGTGCTGCTGGTTCCCAAGCATAACCACATCGTCTACGTCTCCTTAAAATCTCTCACTTAACCTTTGCGTAATTGAATACCAGATTCAACACTAAAAAACCAAAAACAACCAAAAAAATGCACTCTTATGAATAGAAGCAAGACACGCACATTGGTGCCACGTAATGAAGATCTGCCCACAAAGACTGCTCTGGGTGGAAGCTGGGCGGATGGCAGCCTGCCCTCATACTGTGCCAGCACTCACATCCACCCACTGGCTTTTTCTGAGAAATATCCAAACAAAGGGGTACGATTGTGTGAAATGCCAGCCAAGGAGCCAGCCTGCGGGCCTCCCCGGGGTGATGGGAGGGGCTGGGCTGGGGAGGCTCGTCATGGGTCAGGAATGCAGGTGGACTCAATGCAGGACTCCTTTCCGCAGAAGGACGGAAAGCTACAGTCTGGGGTGTCTGCCACCAAGAGCAGGAGATAGCATCTACACCAAGCACAGCCACCCTGCTTCTTCCCAGACACCTGTCAGGATTGCTGGGGGAAGAGGAAAACAAATCAAAGACGAGGGAGGCCAGGCTCATGGTGATGGTGAGAGGCACGCAGCTCTGTGAAGGAGACAGCACTAATTATACAGCCACATTTTCTGTAATAACAGCTTGGCTGTTTCAAGAGCTATCGTTTAAACCAGCCCGTCGTCTCCTACAAGAGCCCTGATTCTCATTAATATGTGAGTCACATTAGACCTTCCAGTTTGGGGGGATGTAAATGTTGCTTTTCTATGGAAATTGGCCTGATTTCAAGCCAATGAGGGTGCATTGATGCCGTCTCCGTGTTTCCATGGCATCTTTACAGCAGCTACCGCGGCCTGGTTGCACTTAATTGTGCTTCTGTTTGTCTCCCCAGCGGCGTGGAAACTCCTTGAAGGCTGGAGTGTGCTTATTCCTATCTGTATCCTTAGCACAGTGTCACACACGCGGCAGGTGCCCAAAGATTATTTGTCGAAGTAAATGGTTGATGAAATAGAAGCGTGACGATCGAAAGCGAGACTTCAGAAATGACTGGATCCCAGGGTCCTTGGGAGACGGCGGCGGGGTCACAGCTTTGAGTCTCCCTCAACCATCTTCCCCCCATCAAAAACAGGCCAAGAAACTGACCCTAATCAAACTAAAAAATCAAATCTCCCTTTCAGAACTAGCCTTATAGTAAGAAAAGCTGCTGGAAGCAGAGTCCATAATATGGAAGCTGGGATTAACAGCATCAAAGGGAAGAAAAGATCCTGGTAAAAATGAGGGAGGGAGACTGATTGAAGCAGATCTCAGAAAGTAAGCTGGTTAAAAAAAAAAAAAAAAAATCACTTTCTGAAAACAACACAAGGGGGAGCAATAGAGCCATGCAGCTCTTAAAACTATGCTGGCCTTTCTTTTACGCCTAAAACTACAGGAAAACCCATTTCGCTTTAAAAAGGGCAACAGAAAAAAATCGTGCTCAAATCCCATTCAAAATTATTAATAAAAGCAAGAAGAATTATAAGCAGAATGATGTCTCTACAGATAATGAAAGTATGCCAAAAACACAACAGATTCAAACGGATGAAAACTGTAACCTAAAATTTCAAATTATCTAAAAAAAAAAATCAAGCAAAGGATAACAATTATGAAAGAAAAATGCATTAAAGTTACAAAAACCCTGAAATGAGATTCTTGGAAAAAAAGTATTTCTATATAGGTGAAAGAAGTGAGAAAAAAAGTAAAAAGAAAGAAAAATCATAAATGAAGTCCAAACTAAAAGGAATACAAGAGTAAATACACAGGACAGATACTGCCGTAAGAGAATTAGTAGTTGGAAGGGGGAAAAAAACCCAACACCATTTTAATCAAAAGGAAATGAAGAGAGGAATTCTACTTTCAGCCAAGATGGGGCAACAGGAATTGGATTTACCCTCCTGACTGAAACAACTAAAAACCTGGGCAAAATATATGAAACAATGGTTCTCAAGATGTTGGACACCAGGCAATCAATGACTGGCCGCTGAGGAAAGGGAGACGAAGTTAGCATGTGATTGCCCCAGCTGACGGTTTGGAGGCAGCTTCCAGGCTGCAGTGGGGACGGGGGGAGGTGGAACCCAAACAGGGTTCGGTGGTCTCAGTGAGTTGAGGACCGAGACATCAGAATTCAGAGGGCCTAAGTCAGGCAGGGGCACAAGGCAGAAAACAGAAGAGGAAGGAGCGTCACAGAGAGAGCTCTGGGGGTCTGCAGAGAGGGCCTCTCGTGTCTTTGGCTGAGAACAAACGTGCACGTGCAAGGTCGGAAACCACTGCTCAGGAACAGGGGAAAAACTGCTGGAAAGCAGTAGACCAAACAGTTCCTAGAGCTCACGCAGGGCTGGGCATGATTTGTGTTCCTATTAGCTGGACTGAAAGCACCTCATCATGCGTGGGCACTGCTGTAATAGTGGGGTTAAATTATCCCTGGGTCAAAGACCACTTTGGATTTACCCTAGTAAAGCTTAGAAGCATGTTTCCAAAGGGCCCATTTGATTCCAAGTCACGTAACTGTGTGCCAGAACAGAGTCCCATAACATTTAAAGGACCATAACAAAATCCAGCAGTCAACAACATGAAACTCACAATGTCTGGCATCCAATCAAAAGATACAAAGAAGCGGGAAAATATGGCCCATGACCGCGAGAAGGATCAATTATAGCAATAGATCTGGAAATGACAAAGATGATGAAATGACACACAAGGACCATAAAGCAGTTAGTGTATTGTATGCTCCATACACTCAAGAAAGTAGAGGAAAACATGAACATGAAGAGGAGAGAAATGGAAAATTTTTAGAAGACACAAATAGAACTTCTAGAAATTAAATATATAATATCTGAGATGAAAAATACTTGTATGAGATTAACAGCAGAGAACAGTGAATTGAATGTACAGCAGTCAAAACTTGAAGCACAGAGAAAAGACTGAACAAAAAATGAGCAGATTATCAGTAAAGTGTGAGACTATGTCAAGAAGTCTAAAATGGAGCTTCCCTGGTGGCGCAGGGGTTAAGAATCCACCTGCCAATGCAGGGGACATGGGTTCGAGCCCTGGTCCGGGAAGATCCCACATGCCGCGGAGCAACTAAGCCCGTGTGCCACAACTACCGAGCCTGCGCTCTAGAGCCCGCGAGCCACAACTACTGAGCCCGTGCGCCACAACTACTGGAGCCCGTGCGCCTGGAGCCCATGCTCCACAACAAGAGAAGCCACCGCAATGAGAAGCCCACACAATGCAACAAAGAGTAGCCCCCGCTCGCCGCAATTAGAGAAAGCCAATGAAGACCCGTGCAGCAATGAAGACCCAACACAGCCAAAAATAAAATAAATAAATAAATTTTTAAAAAAAGTCTAAAATGCATGCAATTGGAATCTCAGAATAAAGTAGGAGGATGGAAAAATATTTGAAGAAATTATGGTAGAAAATTTTATGAATTTGATGAAACTACAAGCTCACAGATTCAGGAAGCTCAAGAAACCCCAAGTAGAATAAAGAGGAAAGCACCCCAAGGCACATCACCTTAAAACTGCTGGAAAATAGTGATTATCTTGAGATCATCTTAAAAGCAGCTAGACAGAAAAATAAAACATTACATACAGGGAAACAAGGTTGATAATTATTGGTGATGTCTCATACAGCACAAGTTAGGAGACCATAGAATTATGTCTTTAAAGTGCTGACAGAAAACAAGTTGTCCACCTAGAATTCTATATCCAGTGAAAATATCTTTGAAAAATGAGGCAAAATACCTTTCTCAGCCAAACAAAAGCCGAGAGATTCATGGCCAGCAGGTCTGCACTACAAGAAACGTAAAGGAAGTTTTTCAGGCAGAAGGAGATGTGATCCACCCCCAAAGATGAAGTGACCTGAATTGGTAAATATTGTGGATAAATCTGTTTTTCTTAGTTTTTAATCTCTTAAAACTATATATAACATCATGCACTTTGGAGTCAGAAAACCCTGGGATTTATACACAGGTCCTCCACTTAGAGCTGAATGATTTGGGGGCAAGTCACTTAACCCGAGTTCTATCAGGAACGCTCAGTTCCCTAAGGAAGGATGAGACTGCCAGGCACGTGGCCCGTCCTCGCCCACCTCACAGGAGGACAGGTAGTCCAGGCTAGTCAACCAGCATTGCTTTTCTCTGACCACATGACCGATCCAGGGATGGGCACACAACATCTGTCTGGCCAGTCTGGGTTCTTCTTTTCTCTGAGTCTCTAGGAATAGGGTGGAACGAACCTAACGTAGCCACCAGGTGGGGAGACCCTGCCTCAGCATGAAGCCCAACAGAAAACTGCAGAGCCAGGAGAGCAACAGAGAAGGACAACGTTCTGAGAACTTATTTAGAGGCTCCAGATGCAGCCATGAGACAGCCAGAAAGATCTGCCCCTGGACTTTTAAGTTATGTGAGCCAACAATCTCCCAACCTTACCCCTTTTGTAAGTAAATTTTGAATTGATTTTGGACACAATCAAAAGCACCTAAACTGTACAGTATCTCTGAGAGGATGAAATGAGACAAACATGTAACCTACATGTTCAATAAACCCTGCATGTTATCACTTTCTTATCACTACACATAGCTTAATGCCCTTTAACCCTCCGTACAAGTAAGGTAAGAACTCTGTTTTATAAAGGAATTTACAGAGGTGAAGTGACTCATTAAGATCCCGGAGTTAATAAATGACGTGACTGAGAACTGTGTCCCCTCTACACTGTGGTCTCCACAGTAACATTCCTGGCACGCGGTCGGCACTTGGTAAATGTTGATTCCCTGCCCCTTTCCTGTAAACGAGACCCTAAAATCATGCCTGTCCGCCCAGAGATCTAAAAGAAAGTAGAAGCTGAACAGCTGCTTATCTTGATTCTGGCTCATTGCGGTATAGTTTGCTCTTCAGAGCATTATCTTTGAAGGATCTGACCTTCTCAAGGCTTGAATCTTCCCGTCTTAGCCTCCGAAGGCTCGTCCCTCTCAGCTGTCCCCCCGGGGTCTCCGTTGCGTCTGGAGGTGGCTGTCCCACAGATTCCCCGCCCCGGCTGGCCCTCCAGCACACTGACTTGCATTGTTCCCTGGCATCTACCAGCGTCCTCCTGGGCAGGCTGTCCCCGTGACCCAGGTGGCCCCCAGCCGCTCATGCCCTGTGTATGCCCTGTACCCTCTCCTCCCACCCAATTCACCAAAGTCGCCTTGGTTCGTTCTCCTCAGTGACCAGGTGTGCAGGTCACATTGAACACATTCATGAAAAAAAATCCCATTGCTTTGGCCAAACAAATGTTCACAATCGGTGCAAACTGACATGACCACTGCACTACAGATCATTGAAAGGAATTTTCCTAGACGCCATGGGTATGTGCTGTCATCAGTTGACTAAAAGTTAGGAAGGTCCTGAAGTAAGAGGAGTAAACATTTCGATCCAGGAATTTGAATCAAGAATCTTCTTTGAGTCAGTCTTCAGCTCCCTGTTTTAGAAAATGGGAACTCTTGGCATGAAATACTTTGCAAACTCATGTCTGCAGAGAGCCCTGCAGCAGGAGCTAAGAGATCGGGGTTAATGTCACTCCTTAGACCCCCTCTGATTATGGGAGAAACTTCTGGTTACCCATCCAGTGTCCATTCTCCACTTCTTCCTTCCCAAAAGAACCTCTGAGCTGGTGGCGGGGGCAGGGGGATAATGTGTGCGCATCTAAAAGGCTACTTCTCTCTGCACCCCCCGCAAAAAAAACGTGGCCAGTGAAATACAGGCAGAGGCCATGGAGGGGGCTCCTGGCACAAGTCTTTAAAGTGGCTTACTCAGCCAGAAGGTGCCTCTTTACCCTCCTCCTTCCCCCTTCTTGCCAAGAACCCAGACACCATGACCAGAGCTGCAGCAGCCATCCTGCAGCCCAAGGAGAACTCGAGGTTGAAAGCCAGTGGCAGCAACGGGTAGAGAATAAAGAGGATATTGTAGAGCTAAGGGCCTGGACTGGGTGTCTCTAGACTGTTTTAAGTTAGAGGAAAAAAATAACTCCAAGCCACTGTTGCTAGGAGCTGAACGTCAGCCTCAACTGGACAGAGTGACCTGAGGACATTGCTTACTTGGAGCCTTAGTTTCCTAATTTATGAGCTGCTGGAGTCATGTGCCATCTCTACAGTTCCCTCTGTTTCTAAGACTCTATACAGATGCACAAGTACGAAAACCCTAAGGCTCATCGGATCTCTATTCCACCTTGGCCTCCTGGGCAAATTTGAAGGCATCTATATCCCTAGGTGGAGTCACAAGGACTATAAATTTATACCACGTGACCCAGCAATTCCACTCCTGGGTATATACCCAGGAGAAATGAAAACACATACACAAAAAAAGTGTGCATGAATGTTCATAGCAGTATTATTCTTAATAGCTAAAAAGTGGAAGCAACCTAAATGTCCATCAATTGATGGATGGATAAACAGAAGGTGGCATATGCACACAGTGGAATATTATTCATCCGTAAAATGTCATGAAGTACTGACACCTGCTACAACAGGGATGACCCTTGAAAACATTGTGCTAAATTAAAAAAGCCAGACACAGAAGACCACATGTTGTATGACTCCGTGTATATGAAATGTCCAGAAAAGACAAGTTTGTAGAGACAGATTCGTGGCTGCCAGGGGTTGGAGGGAGAGGGGAACAGGGAGCGACGGCACGTGGGTGATGGGTGATGAAAATGTTCCGGAATCACACAGTGGTGATACTTGCACAACTCTGTGGATATGCTAAAACCCACTGACTTGTACTCTTTTAAATGGTGAATTTTGTGTCATGTGAATCATATCTCAGTTAATAGAAAAATAAAAAATGACTATGCAGCATTTTGAGTGAAATAGACTGCACCAAACCAAGCTTCTCTGGGTACGTGTCAGCAAGCATGCCTTAAGAAAAGCACGAAGGGTCAGAGAGGTACGGGAAAAAGCCTTTAAGAAACACAGGTATGAATGAGTCTTTTCAAGTAAATGGCTCAACTTTGAGCCATTTAGAAAAGCATGACCTTGCAAGAGAATTTCTCTTACACACTGGAAATAAATCAGCATTATAATAGTTGTCAAGTAGTGTTGTGCAGTATGCAAGTCACAACTAAAATGGGGGTGTGTAAAAGGCGGTACTCCAAGGAATAGTCATGAACTTCCCACTCATTTTCACAATAAGTACCCCCGATGGAGTATTCTTCTTGCAACCATAATTGCAGTAGGACATACGTGTGGTGTTTCAGAATCAGGAGATTCAGCGTTGCCTGACACTGACCCCATCAGAGACAAAACGCTCGACCCTGTGCCCAGCCCATGTGGGAAGGATGAGTGTGGACCTAGGGACACCTTTGGGTTTTTCCTTGAAGCCAGGACATTTCTCTTTCCCTCCTTCACAATCCTCGTGTGGCCTTGTAAACAACAGGACCTGGGAGGTGCGGCTACAGAGAAAAGAACAGAGTCCAAAATCTGATTTGTACAGAAAGTTCTGTGAACTGAGACAAAATTCTCTGACCCTCCATCTCCTTACTTACAAAATAAGGAAGTCCAACTAGATGACCTCTTCAGGTTACTTTTAGCTCAAATTTCTATTAATCTAACACACTGTTAGTGATGAAATGGGAGCTCAGTTTAGGTCATCAGCTTAGGGCTGAGGCAGAGGTGCAGGCAAATCTGGAGCACGTTGGGGTTCCCATTCCTTCTCAGACGCTTGGGGTGACTCCAGCTCACCCTCCCTAACCCCAGCCTCAGAATCCTGCATCACATCCCAGTGGGTCTTGTAATTCGGGTACCATGCCTGACCAGAAGTGAATGTCCTCCTGGTGGCACCTCAGGGAGGGCTGGAAGAATTCCTTTGTAGAAATGGTGTCGAAAACACACACCGTCACCATCACCCCCACTACTAAATCCCGGCACACGATGCTAACGTGACAAACGAAAGTAACAGTTTCAAAAAGTATCTCATGATTCAGCTGTTGTTCTGTGCATTTTCCTACTGTCGCAGTGTTTTCCTAAGTGTGCATTTCAAATCACTTTATACAACTGGGCTTTTAAAGCTTCGCCCTGGAGCGTCTGCTTGACGGGTTGGTCTGGCACCCCTGTTCCAGTCATGCAGAAGCGAGCCCTGGCAGCGTGCGTGTGTGGGTGTGCCGACGGGCTGGCAGGCTGGCCTGCTGGGTGCCTCCTGTCCGCTCTTTTCTCACAAGGTGGAAAGAGAAGCAGGACGCTTACAGGATGCCAAGAGGCACCTGGCAGGATTCCCTCTCGTCTCCAAAGTTACCCATCATGTGTCTGACAGGTCGTGGGAAGGCATGGCCAAGGGCGGATCCAGGGGGCCCTGGCAGCTGCCCCAAGTGATCAGAGCTCTTCAAACCCATGTTCCCCTTCAGCGAGGTTGTTGGAAGCTTTACACTAGCTCAGCAGGAAATGCACCTGCCTGTTCATTGTTAAATGTAGAAAATTAAAGCAGAATCCACTGGTTCCTGACCCGTTTGACCCTCCCCTTCACTGGGTCTAGTTTTTATGATGTATAATATTCAGAAGGTGAACTGCTGCTCATTTCCATTTGGGGGGCATTTGGTAGAATGAGCTTATTTTCACACTGTTTAGAATGACACTGCTCACACTTTTTCTTTGAAACTGTTTTCATACTCCAGCCTCTTCACCCCATATCTTTCTCCTTCTCATCTTCCTCCTCCTCTTCCTCCTTCTTTTTCTTCTTTAAAAAAATAAAAAACACAAGTAGGAATAGAATCAAGTAGAATGAAATAAACACAGGGTCAGATTTAAAGTAATATTTTCTCTAATTTTGAATTTGTCTAAAAATTAGAGAAAAATCATAAGCCTACAGTTTCCTTGGTGTGTTTTTCTTCCTAGAGGGGTACGTAAATATGTTTTGCACATTTGTTTATTACCTACACTCCACTCTTCTCTTCCCAAAATGAGAAACTGACTAGCCCGGATTAAGGCAGAACATTGGCACATTTTGACGAAGTATAACTGATCCCACAGAAGCGTATAATCTTTACTGAAAGTCACTTGTTAAAATCCCACAGCTTCTTTGGTGATTGAGTTCAAGTCTAGAGGCAGGGTTGGGTTCAAATCCCAAATTCCAAAGCTGCATGGTAAGAACACAATAAACGGAAAATTATAGTGGCTTACCTATTCAAAGTAAAATTCTCCAATAATCCAGAATTTATAATTTCATATAAGTTCAAAGGTAGTTAATGTGCAAATAGTTTGTAATGTAGTATAAACATAATTGCTGGGAGAAAGGTTGCTTGAGAATTTTAGTCTATTAACAATTTATAAATCTATGGTGATTCCTAAGTACAGGGGATTTCATTAACTTAAAATGTCACAGTATCATATACCCTTTGACAGAATATTCCACTTAGAGAACTTCATACAATGATATATGCACAAACTTATTCACTGTGGCACTATAAGATAAAAGTATAAGCCACCTACGTGTCCATTGGTAGGGAACTGGTTAAATAAAATATGGCACAGCTACATAATGGATACTATGTATCCATTTAAAGGAGGCAGCTGCTCTGTATTTTAAAGATACACTGTTCAGTGAAAAAAGGCAGCAGAACAGTATTCGTATCATAACGTGTGAAGAAAGAAAAAGGGACTAATCTAAATAGGTTTCAGGACTCATGGAATATTTCTGCAAGGACGCAAGAAAGATAACAATATAAGAATGCTTGCCGTCCGGGGAAGAAAATGCATCAAGAGACACAGGAGGAAGAGAGGCTTGCTTTCCACTCTCTATGCTTTAGAGTTCTGTGCTGTGCGCATGTCGTAACTATCCCCCCCAAATTTTTTTTGGTAGACGAAATAAAGGTATAGTAGGGTTTCTCCATGAGAATAGTCAGTGTGCTTTCAAGCAGGCATCTCTCAACTCATAACATATTTACTTGAAGGCATCTTCAAATTCGGATTGCTCTCCCCTCTTAAATTGGGTATGATTGTGGTTGGTTCAGTTTTACCACACTGAACAGTAAGTTCATGTGAGATTTTACCCATCCCTTCGCTTTTCTGAAGGAAGGATTCAATATAATGTGTTCTGAAAGTGCCATTTAAATTGCTAATAAAGAGGAGACAGAAAAGAGGACACCATCAGGACACAAACGTTTATGTGATTTTAGCCATTACAACAGTAGTTCAGAAAGATCTCAGATGTTACATGGATGTCATCAATATTACAAAGAGGAAAAACAAAAAACAAAAAAAAACGGACGGGCAACAGTGACGAGAACCAGCTCCCAGCCGCAGTGACCCCAGCCCATGCTTCTCTCCTTCCGCGAGCCCCCCTCCCCCTCGCTCTCCTCCCGGCCTCCAGCCACGCGGCCTCCGGCCACGTCCAGCCGCGCTCGGGGCTCAGGCCTCGTCCTCGCCCTCCTCCTCCTCAAACTCCCCCTGCTCGTCGGCCGTGGCGTCCTGGTACTGCTGGTACTCGGACACCAGGTCGTTCATGTTGCTCTCGGCCTCGGTGAACTCCATCTCGTCCATGCCCTCGCCCGTGTACCAGTGCAGGAAGGCCTTGCGGCGGAACATGGCCGTGAACTGCTCCGAGATGCGCTTGAACAGCTCCTGGATGGCCGTGCTGTTGCCGATGAAGGTGGCCGACATCTTGAGGCCGCGCGGCGGGATGTCGCACACGGCCGTCTTCACGTTGTTGGGGATCCACTCCACGAAGTAGCTGCTGTTCTTGTTCTGGACGTTGAGCATCTGCTCGTCCACCTCCTTCATGGACATGCGGCCCCGGAAGATGGCGGCCACGGTCAGGTAGCGGCCGTGGCGCGGGTCGCAGGCGGCCATCATGTTCTTGGAGTCGAACATCTGCTGCGTGAGCTCGGGCACCGTCAGCGCGCGGTACTGCTGGCTGCCCCGGCTGGTCAGCGGCGCGAAGCCGGGCATGAAGAAGTGCAGGCGCGGGAAGGGCACCATGTTCACGGCCAGCTTGCGCAGGTCGGCGTTGAGCTGGCCCGGGAAGCGCAGGCACGTGGTGACCCCGCTCATGGTGGCCGACACCAGGTGGTTGAGGTCCCCGTAGGTGGGCGTGGTCAGCTTCAGGGTGCGGAAGCAGATGTCGTACAGCGCCTCGTTGTCGATGCAGTAGGTCTCGTCCGTGTTCTCCACGAGCTGGTGCACGGACAGCGTGGCGTTGTAGGGCTCCACCACCGTGTCCGACACCTTGGGCGAGGGCATCACGCTGAAGGTGTTCATGATGCGGTCGGGGTACTCCTCGCGGATCTTGCTGATGAGGAGGGTGCCCATCCCGGAGCCGGTGCCGCCCCCCAGCGAGTGGGTCAGCTGGAAGCCCTGCAGACAGTCACAGCTTTCCGACTCCTTCCGGACCACGTCCAGGACCGAGTCCACCAGCTCCGCGCCCTCCGTGTAGTGGCCCTTGGCCCAGTTGTTGCCGGCACCGCTCTGGCCTGCCGGAGGGAAAGAGTCTTCATAAGACCCTGATGACTGCCTTCAATTCCTTTTCCCCCTAAACCCTTTAATAGAGCTCAGGGAGTCAGTGTTCCGAGAAGATTATTTCAGGTTGTCGTTAAAATGGCCAGACATTAAAATATTTGGTCATGGACATAATTATAAATAAGGAGGGTTAGGGACCTGGCTATTAGAGGTTGAACGGCATTTTGTTTTAGGTTATATTGAGACAAAATCAACACACAGCTCTATACGTTCTCTAAGGCGGTCACACCCCTCCACCCTGAGCTGCCCAGGGTAAAATGAGCCTCCCAGGCCATCAGCCATGGCAGTCACTCACCAAACACGAAGTTGTCAGGCCTGAAGATCTGGCCGAAGGGTCCAGACCTGACCGAGTCCATGGTGCCCGGCTCCAGATCCACCAGGATGGCCCGAGGCACGTATTTGTTACCTGCGGGGACAGAGCAGGACTCAGACCTGCAGGCAGGGAGCTCGGGAGAGGAGGGCCTGGTACCAGCTTCCTTTTTGCAGGCGCTGCTTGTTTCCCCCAAACAAAGAAGGACATAGGATGACAGGGTTCTCAAAGGGGCGCCCGCGGGAAAACCTCAGGGAAAGATGGGAATCCTAAATCCGCTAGTCTACCCTCCCCTGGGGCCACACTCCTGGGGTAAGTCCCCGGGGGAGAGGGGAAGGGGTAAAGGCAATCACCAGTGGCTTCATTGTAGTACACGTTGATTCTCTCCAGCTGCAGGTCACTGTCTCCATGGTAACTGCCGGTGGGGTCGATCCCATGCTCATCGCTGATGACCTCCCAAAACTGAGACACAGAAAAACCTTGCATTTAGCCACGCCCCACCCCTCAGAGAGGCCGTGACTCACAGGGAAAAGCCCCGACTCAGTTCCGATAACCCAACCTCTCAGGAGCTTTAGGGCAGCGGGACCTGCACAGACGCAGGGCTTGCATTTTGCAATGTCACGGAGCTGAAACTGGGCGTTTCCCGGGCGAACAGCTGCTCGCGGCAGGAGGCGGGGGTCTGGCGGGGAGGGGCGGGCGCGCAGGGACCCCAGCGGCGCCGAGGGGGCGGGCAGGGGAACAGAGCCCGGAGGTGGCTGAAGGAGGGGGGTTTTAGGTTCAAAGCACGTCCAGAGACCTCGGGAAGCTCGCTCTCCGCCCCTCCCCCCGCAGCTCGACTCGGGTTCGAGCGCGTCAAATCGATTCTCCTGGCGTCGGGGCCCCGCCCGCAAAGCCGCGCACACGGCCCGGCGGACACACCGCCGCGCTCTCCAGGCCCGCGTGCCGGGCTAGGAGAAGAGCCGGGAGGAAAGGGAGGCCGAGGGACCGGGATTCCAAACGAGTTACAGCAGAAAGTTGAGAGGTTCCTCCCCATCCCCCCCGAAAGTCGCCTCGGGCCCACGTCCCGCTCTGCGGCCCAAAGCAGCCGGGAAGAACTGCGCTTGGCGAGCCGCGGGCCTGCTCAGGACCACGCTCGCGCCAGCAGCCCCGAGGGGCGCTAGGCCGGCGTCCCAGTCCCCACCCCGACCCCTCCCGGGCGCCGCGCCCACCTTGGCGCCGATCTGGTTGCCGCACTGGCCCGCCTGGATGTGCACGATCTCACGCATGGTGCCGGCTCGCTTCTTCTGGCCCCGGTCGGCGTCTGGTCAGTCTGTCCGTCCGCCTACACACCCACTGCGGGGTCACCGGGAACGCGCTCGGGAACCAGCCGGCTGAGAGCGTCCGCCCAGCGGGCTCGGTCTTTTATGCGAGGAGGGTGGGGCGCCCCGCGCAGGCCGCGCCCCCAGCCCGAGCCTCCCAGTCCCCTTCGGGCTAGCGCTCTCCAGGCCCCGCTGACGTAATGCTCCGGGCCCCAGGGACCGTCCAAGGGGCTGGACCACGGGCCCGCGGCCAATCAGCACAGGCTTGCGGACCGGGCGAGGCATGGGGGCTGCGGGGGGTAGGATGGGGGCGTGCGCATTGTCTAGGATGGGGGGGGGATGTGGAAACGCTGGGCACTGCGACTGCGGGGTGGGTGGAGGAACCGAGGGCGGAGGGCGGCGACGCGAGGGCGACCAGGGTGGCAGGCCGGGTGTCTGGGGGGAGAGCTGGCACTGAACGGGTGGGAGCCAGGGGACTGGAGCCCGTGGAGAGGCTGTCAGGTGCGCCGGAAAGGAGAGCGCTGTGCCCCGGGTGCTGGCAGGTGTCAGGGGTGGCGGGGTGGCGCAGGTTTCGCTACCAGCGAGGATTGCGGCCCTCCTCCGCCCAGGGCCGGAGACCCCTAAGCCACCCTCCCTGGTGAGACCACTGCCCCTTTCCCCAGCCCTTAGAGGCCAACGGCTGTCCTGCAGCCGAACCTCGGTCGCACAGAGTCTTGGGAGAGGACAGGCTGCCCCAGGAGAAAGTCCTGTGTGATCAGTTTGTTGGGGTCTGAAGGCGGCGACCTTGGACACCTAAGGCCCAAGAGCCCCGGGGTGCCCTCCGCCCCGCCCCCCAGCATCCGCGCGTCCTCTCTTTTGTCTCTGCCAAGGGCCCCTTCTCTGTGGCGGCAGCATCCAGGGGTGGGGCGACCTCCGCGCCTCCTCCGCCCTGCGCGACCCTCTCCAAGAGTCCACAGCTCCCCGGCTGGTACCCAGGACCCCTCCACCCCGCGGGTCGGCTTTTGTTCCTCGGGAGTGGATGGGGTGGGTGTGGCCGGCCGCGCGGGCTGGACTGTCCAGCGGTCAGAAGAGGGTGGGGTTCGGGGGCGGGGCTGCGGCAGAACAAAGAGCTGGAAAATGCGGGGGCCACCCTCCCAGAGCGGAGCATTTAGAAAGCACTGGGTTCAGTCCATCTATTGTCCAGAAAGGGGATGGGTTCCAAGGGAGGTCATCGCCCGCCCCACCGCTAACATTCTCGTCATCCATCAGGCGCCGGACCCCGAGGCGGCCCCGAGGTCCCCAGCCTTCTTGCTGCTGATGCGGGTGAGGGACACGCCTGAAAACTGCGGCACCGCGAGGTAGAGGTCACCCGAGACCCCGAGGCGCTTTCCGCGCGCGTGCGCAGACGCGCAGCCCAGACACTCCTTCAAACCCACAATTTCTACAGAGTCCAAGAAGGAGCTGATCTCTTTGTTAGTTTTCGTGTGTGTGTGTGAGTGTGTGTGTGTGTATGTGTGTGAGAGAGAGAGAGAGCGAGCGCTGGAACCTGGCTCCCGCAATTCCGGGGGTGAAGCTTCCCCTCCTCCACCCTGACCCTTGACGGGTCTTCTGCGAGGTGACGTGACCCCTTTTCATCCTCAGGCGCGAGGGCCCGAATGACCCGGGTTCCCGCGGCGGAGCGGAGCCCGCAGCTGTTGAGTGAGACCCTCCCAGAAGTATCAGCAAGCTGTCATCGCCTCCCTTCCCGCTGGGGGTGGAAGGGGGGCTTTCAACCCAATCCCTGCGCACAAAGAGAGACAGAACAAAAGCCCAGCCGCCCCCAAACACCCCTTGTGCCCGACTGCAGCTCGGGGCAGAGGTCCCCAGACGCGGCGGCCGGAGCCAGGGTTGGGAGGGGTGGGGCGGGGGGCAGAGGGGCGGAAGGTCGGTCCACATGCCCGCTTGCGGGGCTCCAAGGACCTGAGGCCTGGCCCCGAGTTACTAATCCAGCTCCCACAGATGCAGAAGCGTCCAGGGCGAGTGATGCCCGAGGTGACACAGCAAGTTAAAGACAGGACTCAGGCCGGAATCCCGCTTCCCGGCTCCCAGCCCTGGGCAAGGAGACCGCGTCCAGGCAGAGAGGGCTGTGCCTGGTGTCAGCACCGGACCTGGGGGTGGTGGCTCGGGTGGGACCGAGCCGCGCGGGAAGGACCCAAGCGAGGGCCGCACACACGCTGCGGGTGTGGACGCGCGCCGAGCGGCTAGAGCCCCGCCCGGGCGCAGAGCGCAGCGCTCCCGGGGATGAGCTCCTCGCCCGGCACCTTGAGCCCCACCAGCTCCCGCACCTAACGGCTTATTTCTCAGCTCCCGTTTCACCGCCAGATTTCCGCGGAGTGCCCGGCGTGGAAACGCGTGTTCAAGATTATGTGGATAAAAGGACCCTTTCCTCCAGGGTTTCTTTTTGGGAAGGGGCTTAGGATAAGGCGAGGCTGGAACTCATCCTTCCGAAAGCCTGGATGCCCTTGAGGACTCAGCACTTTTGGCTCAAGGCCTGCCTTCATTTCCTACCATTTGCCGGTGCTGTCCCGCATCCCCGCCTCTACCGAGCGGGCATTCTCGTTAACCGTTCCACGGTCCCTCCACAACTTGGAAGTATGATACTGCGCATTTTAATTTTCACAAGGAGCTGGTTTTGCGTCGGAAGGATGTGTTGATGACAGCCAAGTCTTCCCTGAAGTTTTCAGTTTACCTGCCAACCCTTATCACCCTTATTCTGCGTAGCTCTCACAGAAGAGGCCGGTGAAGGGCTTTCAAAGAAAAAAACAAATCGCTCTCAGTTGGGTCCTTCAGCATCCAAGCATTTCTTTTTGTCTGTGTATTACACACAATTCCTCTCCATCTCGGTCGTTGTACATCAGACATGAAGGCGTCAGAACAGTATATTTCATCGTCACTTACATGCTATTAACTTTAATGATGCACTAACATTTCTAAATTTTCCCTTCCTGAGACCATTGTAGAAATTACACATGTAAAATAAAATTCAACCTTTATTTTATGAATAGCATTGTGTGGCTGAGGTGAGTAAGATACCCCCTAAGCTATTAAAATCCTATTTGCTCTCACACTTTCCAGAGTATTTTCAAGGGCACATTCTCAAGTGATTTTGCATTTATCTCTTACGTGGCCACAGGGTTGTGTTAATTAACTGAAGTCTGATAGAAAGGGGACATTACATAGCTGATTTGGTAGTAAATTTTCAAAGCGTTGTTTTCTTAAAGCAAGATATATGTTTTTACGCACACTGAAATTGCAAGACTTGTAGCTTTCGGATTTTCCCACTGCCTGCTTGCATTCACCACTTAATACACAGCTCACAGGCCCGGCAGCCTGCCAGCAGACTCTGCAGCCGAGATGCACGCGGTTTCCTAGGCAACCGACACTTAGCCAATGAATGAAGAGGAATCGAAAGAAAGAGACTGCAAATCCATCATTATTTCCTTTTTACTCGTCTCAATGCTCTCCAGCTAGAAATATTGGAAAGCTACCAACCCTAACATTTATGCAAAGGAGTCAAATGCCCAGAGAATTGGGCCTAGGAAGGGGTCCAGCCCCGTCTTGTGACTGCGGGGAGGGGGTGGTGGAGGGGGTTCACGGGACTCGCCGAGACATGTGCTTTCTCAGCTTTGTCACTCCCCCTGTTGATGTCCCACTGTCCCCCGTTTCCTCCCAGGCCTTCCCTCCCCCCATGAGAAGCCAGCAGCTCCCGGCAGAGCTGCCCCAGGGGCTCTTTAATCAAAGGGCTGCCTGGGTGGGAGCCTCAAGCCCTTGTCCTTCCGCAGTCGTGGGGCTCTATGGGGACCAGAAGGCCCAGGTAACAAAAGACGAAGATGAGCAGAGGAAATTCCGAGGCCGTGAATGCAGGGCGTGGGGCGACATTTACTTTTGTTCCGCCGTGAGGCTGGCTGTTTTCCCATGGCCGGTGACTGAAACTGGGTTAAAATGGCCTCAGTCCAGACTGAGAGCGCTGAGCTTTCACCGAAGAGCTTTGCCTTCTTTGTCCTACAGATCGGCAGAGGGAGTCGGACCCCGGCTTTCCCGGGCACAGCTTCCCTTTTATAAGCGGCCTCCCCTCCCCTACACTATCAGGGATTTATAAGATTCTTGGGCTGGGGGAGGGCAGGCCAGAGGATGCGGGCTCTGTGAATCCTAGGTGAACGGCATCTCATGACACAGAGTCAGACTGGGTGGAAAATAGAAGCAGAGTAGAAACCACCCTTGAATGGGAACATTATAGCATACTAAGATTGACAGGTGCAGCCCATGAAGTCAACAAACATAGAAATAAACTCCTTATGAAATGAATGCTACACACAGAAGGTACGAGGGGAGCCATTTTAAGTTTCAGCCCAGATCGCTGTAGTATTGATGTGACTGCGGGGCTGCCACCCCCCGACCCCCCAGTAGAAACCGGTCCACCAGCCACTGGTGCTCATGGAGATCCAGGCAGCTCACCATTTTCCCCAGACCTTTGCTTGCTACTTAAATAGAATTAAAACATGTGTTCAGATAGATAGATGCACACATATACATAGAGTAACACCCTTGGCCTCTTGGATTTACATGTCTGGTCACCATTAACGATGTCTTCACTGCAGAAACAGGTCACCTTCTGAGCAGGAACTCTTGGCTTGACGTGTCCAGCCTCCTTTTTAGTGGCCACCACATATTCATGGTACATTTTCAAGAAAATAATGCATTAAGAGTACCTCTGGGAGAACCCTCTACCTCTTTCAAAATAACCACTGGAGAGGAAACGTATCAAAAGATTTGGTTTCTCACATATCTCCGGAAGAATTGAAAGCAGAATTTCGAAGAGATATTTGTACACCCCTGTCCACAGCAGCGTTATTCACAATAGCCCACAGTGGAAGTAACCCTAAGTGTTCAGCAATAGATGAATGTACAAAAAAACCAAATGTGGTCTACACATACATGGAATACTCTTCAGCCTGAAAAAGGAAGGAAATTCTGACACCTGGTACAACATGGATGAACCCTGAAGATATTATGCTCAGTGAAATATGCTAGTTATGAAAAGACAAATACTGTATAATTTCATGTATACAAGGTACCTAGAGTAGTCAGATTCATAGAGACAGAGAGTAGGATGGTGGGGGCCAGGGGCTGGGGGGGAGGGAGTGGGGAGTGAGTGTTTAATGGGGACAGAGTTTCAGTTTTGCAAGATGAAAAGTGTTCCGGAGAGGATGGCGGTGACAGTTGCACGACAACGTGAATGAACTTAACGCCACTGACCTGTGTGTGTAAAAATGGTTGAGATGGCAAATTTTATGTTTATGTGCATTTTACCACAATTAAAAATAAAGAATTAGTTCCTCACTATCTATGAAATATCTAGTGGCACCTTTTTTGTCTTGATGCTAATATGGTGCCCCAAGTTTCTCAATGATTGATAGACAGATACATAGATAGATACATAGATGATAGATACATAGATAGACAATAGATAGATATTTTAAAAACCAGTATCAATTTCATCATTTATTGCTCCTCCTTCTGCCCCGAAAGTGGTGTCAGGCATCTCAGTACTGTTGGCTCCTGGCTCTCCTTGTTCATTCGTCTCCATGGACTCCCTGTGGTCCACAGTCTTAGCGCAGAGTTCAGGCTGCTCCAGCCTGGGTGATCTGCCATCCCAGGGTCACCTGCACCCTCTGCCTCTACAGTACATCCCAGGAGACTTGGATCTGCCCACCCATCTTCTTTCAGGACGTGTTCTCTCAGCCTCTGAGTCTCTGCTCATGCTGTGCCATCGACCTGGAGTTACCCTCTCCTCTTCTTCAGCCGGTGACATTTCAATTGTTCTTCATGCTGCAGCTCAGCTATCTGTGATTCGTCCCCCTGTTGCCAGGAACAACGAACTGAAGATGCTCTGCTCCGCCAGAGGCTTCTTCACGTGGTTAATGCCAGTTTTGCATTTGTTGCATTAAAGCAGTGATCACTGGGCTTTTTCATTGTACACCTCCACCCATTAAAAAAAGAGTTGAGAATGCATATTGCCCAATACTGTATATGTATATTTATTTATCCATAAATTGTACATATTTATTTATTGTAAACATTTATTTTATTTATTTTTGGCTGCATTGGGTCTTTGTTGCTGCACGCAGGCTTTTCTCTAGTTGCAGCGAGCAGGGGCTACTCTTTGTTGCGGTGATTGCCGTGGCTTCTCTCGTTGCAGAGCATGGGCTCTAGGCGCGTGGGCTCAGTACTTGTGGCACGCGGTCTCTAGAGCGCTGGCTCAGTAGTTGTGGCACATGGACTTAGCTGCTCCACGGCATGTGCTCTTGCCGGACCAGGGCTCAAACCCGTGTCCCCTGCATTGGCAGGTGGATTCTCAACCACTGCGCCACCAGGGAAGTACCCTATACTTATTTTTATGAGCCAGTATCTCAAGGTACCATATACTTAGTATGAGTTGTACCGTGAATGATATCAGAAGTTAATCAACCTCTCAAATACACTTTTGTATAACTTTTAATTTTATTCTGGCGAACATCTCGCCAGACTTGAGTTCCTCATGGTTTTCTTACCTGGCAATGGGCTTGACTAAGAGCCCATGGAAGGAGCAGAGTGTCAGCTCTGCCATCTTATTTGTTTATATATTTGCATCACTAATATCATCTTCACTTTGCAATTTCTTTGTTGTAGTGTTTTGAGCCCCTCCCTTGCCCAGTTGTGAGAGTCAGGGGAACAAAATCTAGATAACGTGTTGGTAAACCCATCGTTGTTTCCTCCTTTCCAGGGAATGATTCACAACACGTAACCACAGGACGCAGCGTCCTGCGAGGCGCCAGCATCATTGGGAACATTAACTATTTAAAGTATCATTTCTTTATTTTTATGGGAAATAAGTATAAAGAGGAGTTCTCACAGTTTCTTCCCACGCTGCAAAGGCTGCCTGTCCCACCTCAAGACCTCTGCGTGAGATTAGAGTTCATCCCATCGAGGCCTCTGTTGATGGCAGGAGCCATGCCTTATTAGCCTTTATATCGCCCCCATTGTCTGAAACTAAGTGCAGGCAAACAGTAAATATTCCTCCAGTAAAGAAAATACCCCGAATATACGGCAACCAGAGAACCCAGCTATTTCCAACCCACACAGAAGCAGGTTAGAGACAGAAAAGAGACCAAGTCATTTACAAAGGTGGGAAAAAAAAAATCACAGTTGTCCAGACTTTTCTAAAACAATATTCAATACTAGAAGATGATAGAACAATTCCTATAATATTTTCAAGGAAAGTGTGCCCAAATATTTGTATATCCAGTTACATTGCATTTTAATTTTAAAGGTAACAAATAAATATTTTTGAACGTAGAAGAACTGAGGAAATGTAGTTTCTGTGAGTCATTTTGGAAAGAAAAAAAAAAAGGATCCAGAGAATGTAGAAATAGAAATAAATCTTTGAAAGTTTGGCTGTTTGAAAGCACGTGACCTAAGAGATAATGGTATCTCTGAATATAGCCCAGAAACAGATACAGAAGCCCTTCAGTTGAGGAGTTCTGTGGAAATGCTTTTCCGAGATGCTGGTAGTGACCCTGCCAAGGACCTGAGGCTGCCGGATCATCATCAAGTTCCCTGTAAATTGGAATTATTACCTCCTTACAGGGAATTGGTTGTTTGCCAGTTTATTCTGGAAGCTTCTCTGCTACAAAGAGTAGAAGATTTCAAGTGATGGAACAACAGATGCCCAGACATTGAAAAATGTCCCATGAAAATATAAAATTCTCAACAAATTGTAAGATTTTAGAGAGAAGATCAAAGCAACAAAGGTATCTCTTGAAGAACTCAGGATGCAAAATAAGAGTCTGTCTGAGGAGGTGAGTGGGCTTAGAGACACGCCGGGGCCTTGAAGAAAGGAACCAGATTGCAGTAGAAAATCCGCTTCTTATTTTGATGACTAAGGATAAATGCCATGGAAAGAAACAGGACAAGCTATTGGGAAGTCAAAATTCTATGGAAATAACACAGTTTTTATAAGGAATTCTGTAAAACTCACAGAGGCCCTCCCCCCCAAAATGCTGTAATGAAGCTAAATTAGGAAAGATGAAGTCTAAGGTCCACCAGGCTTACGAAGAAAATGACTAAATTTAAGAGCAGCGCGGAGCAGCGATGGAGGAATGAGAAATGCTCTGAGCTCAGTGAACTAATAAAATTACGTGGAAACTCTTAGAAAGATGTGTGAGGAGGCTCGCTTGCAGAGAAAAGGAAATTGAAGTTTTAAATCATTGCATTTTGCAGTGGAAGCACAGGCCAATCACTGGAGTGACATTATTTTTAAAGAAACCAGAGAAGGAGGAAGATGAAGAGCTCACAGACAAATCTTTGCTAAATCCTTTGTTTCCAACATAAGCTGACTGCTGAGAGGTCAGTTGGACCGACATTTGGCCGAAATTCTGCTGGAAAATGAAACAAAAAACCTTGCAGCGCAAAGCAGAGATCTGTAATGACCTCTCTCAAAAGAAATACCATACAGGGTTCTGAAAATGCAGCTGATTCACGACTGGTATAAATGGGAAAAGAAACGCAGAAGCCGCCAGCTGCAGAGGAAGTGAAACCTTACAAGCAGAGGAAGAAGACACACTGAATGCAGAATGGCAGCAGAGAGATCTCACAAAACCCCAGGCTGATCCTTGTGGGGAAAGCACGTGACAGCTGGCCCGCTGTTCTCGCTGGAGTGGAGGGGAAATATGCCAACCGAGGACAGAAACTGAGGCAGTCAAACCTGTGACTTCCGGAGGGAAATCCCCTTCTCCCCGCTGCTCTGCTCACACCCACGAGGACACGGTACCCAGAGCTCTGGATTTCTCTTCTCTTAGGGAAGAGATACGCCCCAAATGATCTGCGGATGGGCCGAGGGGATCATATGCAGTTTCTGGAACAAATTTGCCTCTGCCACGGGCTCCAGGAGCCATCATCAGTAAACCCAGAAACCTCTTCCCTTTGACAGTAATGATGTCACAGGTGAGGCTGGCCTCAGAGAACCCCGGCTTTCAACTGGAGGACGGAGGGTGCCCACGGGGTCCGGCCTCTGCGCTGTCTTCCACCCCTTGCTCCCGCCGGGCTCCCCCCCCAGTCCTAGGGAACACTGCCCACTCGGAGGGGGCTCTCACATGGGGGGAGGCCCTGCAGAGCCCCGCTCTAGAATCCCAGGCCCTCAGTGCTCTGCTCTGACCTCAGGCAGCCTCCCCTGCCCTCCTCCCATCCCAGAGCCCTGCACTGCTTGCCTCCACCTTTTGCAAGATTCAGGAATGTCTTCAGGCTCCAGAGGTGACCCTTGTCTCGTGGCTGCTCACAGGACGACTCTCAGGCCTCTCCCAGACCCTCGTCGTGACGATGAACGGGCTGCTGGAAACAACCCTGTGCTTCAAATCCATTTCTATTGTTCTCTTTTGTATCGAATTCTTTATTTTCCCAGGCTGACCTGAAGCTGTGCCCTCTGAGCCACAAATGAAGAAGACTCTGCAGATGCAGCCGCCTACAGTAGTACCTGTTTTATTTTGGTTGCCATCATTCGAGTTGGCAAATTACTTTAAACATTATGAAAATATGATGAAAATGAAATACCTTTAACAAATATTTTTAGAGTTCAAAAATGTTGTCAAGGTACCTTAAGAGGGAGAAAGAAAAAACCTTATTGTAATTGGAAGTGTAGCGAGGTGCCCACCTTTGTTTTGCATCGTAACAATTTCCTCACTCGGGAATCAGATGATCTGGAATGACCACAGGGGCCTGTTCCTTTGTCCTAGTCGCTGCCTTCATCCTGGAAACCGATTGAAATTAGGTGTGTTCCCGAGCGGGTTAGCACTCTGCCACTTGAAGGGTGCACAGACTTCTCAGGCCCAGCTTTTTTCATGATGAGAAGGACCCGGGAGAGTGGGTTATGTCACAGTGGAGGGTGAGGGTGAGGAAACAGAGCTCGCTTCCCAAAGCCACTCTGGTTCTGGCGCTTTCCCCCGGCGGGCAGAGGAAAGGGCCTGGTGGGCCTTTCCCGGGGAGGGGAGAGCGGGACGGCTCTGGCCTCCTCCCGAGGGTGAGCTGGGACCCCCATGGTGGGGTCAGGGCCAGGGTCTCGGCCTCTGGAGGTGCTGTCTTGCAGCTGGCACACCCAGCTTGATCCTTTAAAGTGGACTTAGAGGCCACCGAATTCATCCAACAAATATTTGCCGTGTGTCAGGCTCTGTTCTAGGCCCAGAAAGACAGCAGTGAATGAATCGGGCAGAAACCCCTGCCCTCCTGGAGCTAAGCTGCAGCCGAAGTTGTCAAGTTAGAAAAGTATGGTTCCTGGTTTTTGATGTTTTTTCTTCCTTATTTCCTTGCCCTCATTGGTTTTGTTCATCCCGTTTTTATGCTTCTCCAAACCTTTCTTTTCTCTGTTAAATCAAGTGTGTGGTCAGACGGGTAATTACAGGTTGCAGAGACCTGGTGACAGTGAGTCTGGGACGGCTTGTGAGACGAGGTGCAGTCAGGTGCGTCACGCTGACACTCGCGGTAACGACACTAACCCATCCTCCAATCTCCTCCCACCCCCCTACCCCTGTTCTGTTTCTCTCTGAACGATTATAGATCCTGGTGTGAGAAAACAAGCGATTGATTCTGGGATTTTGTTGGAAAAAAAAAAAAAAACAAGGAAGCAAACTCTCCGCCTAAAAATTGGCATCTTTAGTCATTACAGGGTCATCACGAAGGTGACCGCTAGGCCGAAGGCAAAGGTGAACCTACTTTCCATTGTCACCTTGAAGCCCTCTTTGCTACAGACCAGCCACGGGGAGAGAGAGAGAGAGAGAGAGACAGAGAGAGAGAGAGAGGCGGGGGGGGGAGAGAGAGAGAGAGAGGGAGGGGGAGAGAGAGAGAGAGGGGGAGACTGAATCTCCCTAGGGCCCCAATCAAACTCCCGGGAGAGGGACTCCGCGTGGCCCAGGCTCCGCGTCTGCTGGGCGAGCACGCCAGGAGCCCGCCGCGGTGTCGGCCAGGGTGCCAGGGAGGGGCCTTGTCTGGGAAAGTGTGCGTGAGGGGCAGACGGGGCGAGGGGCAGGGGGTGGGAGGCTGGGCGTGGGGAGCTCCGTGACCCTCGTGGAGGGTTTTCATTTTAGCCGCGAGATGGCGATTCACGGAAGCCCACCCGCCGACTGCGGCCCCTTAGCTGAGGCCTGTAGCAGCTGTGAGAGTCTCCAGAGCCCACGGGGCTCTGTGAAGCCGGCAGGTGAGCCCGGTTCTCCTTGCCTCGAGCCCCACGCGGGTCTGAGCGGGGCAGCTGCAGGCCTGCGGCTCCCCCCGGGCTCCTTCCTCCACGGGCTGCAGGGTTTCCGCGGCGTCTGCGCAGGAGGGATGGGCTCGGAGGGCGGCGGGCGGGGCGCTCGCCCCGCAGCCTCAGCGGCCATCCTGCAGGGCCCTGGAGGGCCGCAGGCGGGTGCGGGCCCGTCGAGCACAGGGGTTGCGTTGCTGTCGCTCTTGTTGCTGGACTGGGCCGTGCGGAGGCCAGGGCCGGGATACCGGAGAAGTGCGGGTCAGGGAGCCGGTGACGCAGTTAGACGTGTGGTGACGTCCTCTTGAACCTGGAACGAAGGCTTAAAGACGCTACCAAGGGGAGCCCAGGTCGCACAGACGAAGCGGGAGAGCAGAGTGGGAAGAACGTCCAGTTTGGGCTCAAACCGCGACCTAAACGGAGAAACTAGGGCATACGGACGCTCCCCCGGGTCGCTGACGTGTGGACGTGAGGCTCAGGCAGCGGCCCCCAGCGCCAAGTAGGTAGGTGCCCGCCTGGGAACGACTGTCACCGGTAGATGAGGGGATGGGAGGGCATAGGACCTTGTGCCAAAATGGTTGGGAAGAACCCAGCGTCAGAACTGGGACCCGGAATCGCACCGCCGTGCTGCAACTGGAAGGAAAGTACAAGGAGTTGCGAGGTGGAAGTGGGCAAGGCACAGACTTCATGCCTGGAATCCTGTGGGCAAGGAGGTGGCTCTTCAGCCTTGGCCTCCGCAGCCTGGTGGTGAGGCTCCAGGTGGGCTCGCTGTGGGGCTAGTGATGGCGGGAGGGCAGGCCTGGGCAAGCGGTGGGCAATGGCTGAACAGCGGTACTTCTGGGCTGGGAAGCCTTGCTGGGGAGGGGAGAGGCTCTTAGCAGCAGCTTCCAGAGAGCAGTGCCCAGAAAGGGGGCAACTGACCCAGTGGGGCCCTTGGAAGTGAAGTTGATGCAGAAGTTTAGAGGAGAACTACAACGTTAGTAACAATTTGTGATTTGCTCTGGATTCTCGGAGTGTTACCAACCTGAGTCCTTGGACTCTTTATTTTTTATTCATTTATTTAATTTTTGGCTGCATTGGGTCTTCGCTGCTGCACGCAGGTTTTCTCTAGTTGCTGAGAGAGGGGCTACTCTTTGTTGTGGTGCGCGGGCTTCTCATTGCGGTGGCTTCTCTTGTTGCGGAGCACGGGCTCTAGGCACGCGGGCTTCAGTAGTTGTGGCACACGGGCTCTAGAGCACAGGCTCAGTAGTTGTGGCACACGGGCTTAGCTGCTCCGTGGCACGTGGGATCTTCCCGGACCAGGGCTCGAACCCGTGTCCCCTGCATTAGCAGGCGGATTCTTAACCACTGTGCCACCAGGGATGCCCTGGACTCTTTAAGCAATAGAAATTGGGAAGAGGCCAGAGGAGAACTCCAGGCAAGGCTTTATTAGGACTCTGCAGCACGAGGGAGCGAAAACAAGTAGCAGGTGCCTTTACTTGCTCCCTGAGGAGGGCAGGCTGGTCCCTTAAATGGGCTGCGGATGGGGCGGATCAGAGGTGTGGCTTAGGTGAACTGCCCACCCCTCTGGTGGCGCCGTGTGCAGGGGACATGCGCAGGACCCTGCTTTTGCTCCCGGCACCTCAGAAGTGGCAGCTGGGTTTTGGCCTTGTTGTTCATAATTTGCCCTAGCTGGGCATGCGTGCAGTTATTTTTCATCCCTTATAGTGTCTTTGTATTTTGGTGCTCTAGGAGGTGTTTGTTCAGGTGCAAGCACTGCAGCAAAGGGTCCCAGGTCCCAGGCTGTCTCAAGAGGACCTGGTATAGTTTGGGCAGCAGAGTGCGTGGAGGCTTCTTAGGGTGATGAGACTTGGTTAAATACATCGTGTGAATGTATTTGATCTTCTGAGCTAGGGTCACCCTTTTTTTAAAAAGAATTTTAATATTGGTAAAACACACATAACGTAAAATTTACCGTCTTAACCATTCTGAAGCACACAGGTCTGTGGTATCAAGGACATTCACACGGTTGTGCAACCATCACCACTGTCCATCCACAGAACTCTTTTCATCTTGCAAAACCGAAACTCTGTCCCCATTAAACCCTAACTCCCCATTCCTCTCGCTCATGGGGCCCTGCCCCACCCTCTACTTTCTGTCTCTCTGAGTCTGACCCCTCTAGGGACCTCATAGAAGTGGAACCATCAAGTATTTGTCCTTTTGTGTCTGGCTTATTCACTGGAGCACCATGTCCTCAAGGTTCCTCCGTGTTGTAACCTGTGTCGGAATGTCCTTCCTTTTTAAGGCAAGGTCAACACTCTAAGTGGGTGTCCGGATGCTCAGATGAGGCTTTTCATTGGGGGGATCTTGCGGAATTTAATCCTCCCTTTTCCCCTGTCTCGCTGCCCTTTCTCAGCTCATCTCTCTCCCTATTCATTTAACAGGCTCTGAGCCTGCTCTGTCCTGTGCCCCCAGCTGTGTCCTCAGTGCTGACCCCACCTTCTGAGCGCCCTGCACTTTCCCCCCCTTGGTGCCTGTGCCCAGCCCAGGCCTCCCACCTGGTCCATCTGACTCCTCTGCATCCTCCCACTCCACTCCACCTCTTCCAGGAAGCCCTCCTAAGGGCTCAGTCTGCGCTGGGTGAACCGCCCAAGTCACTCTGCTTACTTTTAGCCCAGTCCTTATTGAGCTGCATTGTAGCTATTTGCTTTTCCATTTCTTTCACTAGAAAGAGCTTTGTCTTCATTTTTTTTTTTTTTTTGTTCCCCTGGTGCCTGGCACACAGTAGTCGTTCAATAATTGTTTGTAGGATAAACATATGCATGAATAAGTGAAAAACTGCTTGGGAACTCACCTCTGTGCAAGCCAGGGGCCATCATTAGGATCAATGGGCTTAATTGCTGCATTTTATGAACTGAGATAAAGACCTTTTTGGTGGAGACGCGATGAAGCCTGGGATGAATACGGAAGGGACCAGTACCGTTTAGATCTGGTTCTGTGCAAAGGTAGTATGTAGAACAGCTGCCTTTAAAGGCCTCCTGCTGTCTGAGTCAGTACACAAACATCTGTAGAGACACACAGCTTCTTAAGCGATTCAAGGATGGATTCAGAAAGTGCTCAGAGCACAGCGCACGGCTCCACGGCTGTCCTAGCGGCCACTGCACACCTTCCAGAGCCCCTTGGTGGCCTCCGTCCCTCGCCCCAGACAGTAACCGCGGTCCTGACCCGTGGCACCAGGAACCCAGCGGCGCTGGATGCGTCTGCGCCCCTCACTGTGAGGTCCATTCATCCCGGCGCGATGCGCGTTCATACACCCGCGCTCCCGGCCCTGCGACGCGGTGCGTGGGTGGAGGGGGGCCGCCCTCCCTCTGCTCGCGGCCCGGGGAGCGGGGTGGGCAGCCGGGGGCGGGGCGCGCGCTCAAGGGCATCTTTGTGCCCCGGGCACTCAGCGCGGGGCCTGGAGCACAGATGGCCTCAGTAAATGTTTGCCGAGTGAACCCGTGAATGGGCGTTTTGTCTCTGGATCTTTTCATTTTTTCCCTTGGCTTGCTCCCCGCTCTCCTTGAAATACAGCTGCTTTCATGGGCCGCGTCTTCCTTTATTGGGTCGCTGGGCTCGTCTTCAGGGCCAGGAAGAAAACACCAGAAACGGACCCGCCCAGCAGCCATGTTCCGGGCAAAGGAGGTGTCCTTTGTGCCAAGAACAGACCCGTCTACACACTAGGAGGGGGCTCGGGGCCAAGGGGCTGGCCCACGGGCCGTGACTCACGCAGCGTCCGGGCACCAAGACGGGGAAGGGGCTTTGACATTCTTGAGACACCCCCCAACGTGCCGAGCAGCCAGCCCCATCGGCCCCTCCCACTGCAGGGCCTCTGCGGATGGATGCCTGCATCACATGATCCTTTCAGCAGGAGACCCACACACACGCACACACGCACACACGCGCGCACACGCAGGCTTTTGTTCCCTGTCCTCCGTGTCTGCTGATGGCGGGCTCAGCTCTGAAGTGTGGCCGAGGATTCCGCGAAAGCCTCAGGGGCTGCGCCCAGAGGTGGGCCCGGCGCTGGGCATAGGGATGTAAGCTCCATCTTACGCCGGCAGCTGTGTCTCTGCTTCCTTGTGAGTCTCATAGTGCCACCGACCCCACCTGCGCCCCGGAGCCTTCAGGTCACCCCCCCCAACACAGTCACACGCACGACGACCACATTTCCCCGCCCCAGGGGGTACACGCCATCTGTGAAAAAGGTCCCCCTCCAGGTGTGTGAGTTTGCTTATCTGAAAAGTGCTGAGTCACAAAGTAAAATCACATTGAGACCAACACTTACTTCACTGAAATATGAAACACCGGGATTGTGGGGAATTCTGAGGTCCGGGAGGAGAGACAGCAGGTCCCACTGACGTTGGTGACACGGCCCCAGCGTCGCTGTCCACCTTCAGGGCCACAGCAGATGTCCGGCTGTGGGAGCTGCCGTGGGAGGGCGGCGTGGAGCAGCCCCACCCCGCCCCCCACCCCGCCGACACCCCGCAGCCCGTGCATCCCCTCCACCCTGGCTCCCGGCGGCGTTCAGCCCCGCCCCCTGATGGGGGAGGGGGGAGGGGGAGGGGGGAGGGGGAGGGGGCCCCGGTGGTGCCCATAGAGGCCATGCTCCGCCCGCAGTGACCAAGTGCCTTCTGGGCCCCTTGTCTATCCTGGGCTTCATTTCCTTGCTTGAAAACTCGAGTCACAACACCCACCTCACAGGATCGTCGTGAGGGTCTCCCACTCGTGACCCCCTCCTGCCGGCTGGGCTTCTCTGCTTGCAGGACACACGCTCCCCGGCCTGGCTCACAAGCTTCTCCCTGTCTGCCTGATTGTCCCCCATCAGGCCCGGCGCCCTGCCCGGACTAACCTGGCCCCCAGCTCCCCTCCCAGTGCGGCCCTGCACCCACCCCCCATTGTTAATTATCGTCAGGTGTCTGCGTGGGGGTCAAGATGAAATGCTCTTCCCCCAGCTCCGTTTGCCCTAAAAGCTGCTGGGAGAAGCAGGGGTCAGCGGCGTGAGGACACACGGCCACGCCCCTTGTTGGAACCCCCTTTCCTGCTTTGCTCCCCTAAATCCTAGGCTCGTGTCGTACTTCCCGGGGACTGTGGGCGCCCACGCGGCTGCTCCCCTGGCCAGCCGGACTGGGGGGAACCTTTTTATTCGTCACTCATGGGTCAGCCAGAGGCAGGGACCAGACCTGCTCCGTCCTAGGGTGGAATTGGGGCTCCTGCCGAGTCCGGCGTGGAGCGAGGGCGTGGGAGGCCGGTCTGCGGCAGGCGCTGAGCAGGTTAACCTCTGGGGCGGGGGGGGGGGGGGGGGGGGGGGTTGGCAGGCAGGGCTGTACTGAAGCGTAGTTGATAAAGAAACTGTATTGACATCTTTCAAAGAGTTACAGGAAAATCGCAGGGCGGATGATTCTGCGATCACAGTGACAACTTGTGTCTGTCCACTTTAAAGTTTGTTTCCCTCTGGAGCAAACTGATAGGATTATCTAATTTTCCTTTGGTGCCAGAGCCTGATGACATCAGGACTTGGGCACGGGTTTCTTTTGCGAGCTAAGGAAAGCTCTGGGACAGCTGCTGCCAGCACAAATATTTTGTCTGCACTTGTGGAGACTGGGCGGGGGAGGCCAGGGAAGAGGTGGACGCACTGGGAATATAGCTTTTGGGGGATTCGAGGACTGACAGGGGAAATTAAAAAAGAAATGGGAACGGTTCTGATAGCCCCCAGGAAGGGGAACATTCTGGAAGACTTCCCTGGAAACAGACTGCTCATATTAGGCAATTTTGGTTGGAGAATCTAATCCTATTTCAAAAATGAGGTAAGAGGAAAGCCACTTTAAAGGACTCACTCTGTTACGTTGAGAATAGATGGTAAGGGGATGAGGGTGGGGCAGGGGGACCATTTAGAAGGTTAGCGCCTGAGTCCAGACGACAGGCGACGGCGGAGGTGATGCACAGCTAGTAGGATTTGCTGATGAGGGAGATGCAGGTGTGAGAGGAAGATGCCTGAACACCTACGAATCAGGGGCCACGTTCCGAGGGGGGAGACAGCGGGGGTGGGGGGCAGGCTTCCTGGGGGACCCTTGTAAAGTTAGAGGTCTCTAGGCACATTCAGATGGAGATGCTGGGTGGGCAGCCGACCTTATAGGGTTGGGGCTCAGGAAGGAGGCTGGCTCCAGAGACACAAATTTGGGAGAAGTCAGTGTGTAGGAGGTTCGTAAGCTATGGGCTGGGGGGCGAGAGGGAGAGCAGCTAGGGGAGAGGGTGGACCCCAGAATAGAGGAGGCTGGGACTGTGACCCAGCACGAGGGGGAGACAGCCTGGAACAGCCTGGAAGCCACGGCAGCCCAGGCTGGGAGGAGACCGTGTCGGGCTCCGGCTCTGACACGCCGGGCTCTTCGGCGGCCTCAGTGGCAGCAGCTCGGTGACGGGAAGGGCAGCCCAGGGGAGTGAGTTCAGGAAAGAAAGGGTGAGGAATTGCAGGGGTGGGGGTGATCAGAGTCAATGGGGAGACAAAAATAGGTTTGAAGGACGTGTCTACACCCTGACGGGAATAGTCTGGAAGCGGGGGCGGGGGGGGGGCGCGGAATCCTCCAGGGCACCACCCAGAGATACAAACCTCTGGGTGGTGCCCTGGAGGTTAGGCAGGGCCAGTGTGTGAGGAGGGCTAATCTTTATCCACAGGCACAGGACGGAAGCGGACTTAAGTTCAGTTGGAGAAGGTTCGTCGGCTTTGGTGGGGGAACAGATCTGGAGCAGGATGCGGGTTATCATATACTCTTCGGGTTAGACAATGACTCAGATAGTTCAAGCACTTGGGGTGGTAGACGCAGCTTTGGGCCTCGCCTCCTGACCTCAGGCCTCTGGAAAATCTGGACAACGCTGGCTGGCAGATGCAGAGGCTCTCAGTAAGTCATGATCTGTTTTGTCACTGTGGCAGGGACATTGGTGCTCATCAAACACTCCATCTGCGCCCCACAGCTTGTAACCCCTCTACCCCCGGCAGGTAGGCAGTGACAGGTGACTATTTCTGGCTAATGGGCTACGAGAGGGTGTGATGTGTCACTTCTAAGTTGGAGCATCGAAAGGCTGGACCCAACCCTGCCGCTGTGACCCAAGAAGCAGTCTGGGTCCTTGAAGGACCACGTGGAGCAGAGACCCCACCCTACCTCTTACCCCCTTGCCTGCATCCCAAGCTAGAAATACATCCTGAGCTGAAGATAGAGTTTGTTACATCACGGCACTGCCATTTCAGGGCTAAAATGTTACCACAGCAGAACCTGATCTATTACTAACCCAGATACCACATTACCAACCATGGCATATAAGAGAGTTTGGGTTTGATTTTGGATTAAAGGCGCAAGGATCTCGTGAGAGAATCCTGTGATGCTGTAAACATCCTCGATGTTCCTGTGACTCACTGGGCACGTGCCCGGGGGCAGCTGCATCTCCAGGTGGGCACATCACTAACCCAGGACTCACCTTTCCTCACTTGGTGGGGAGCTGACAGGTGTCCTCCCCATGGGCAGTTCTCTTAGCCATCATCTAAACCCTGTAGTTCTTGGTTCTTGGTGAATGAAATTCACACCAAAGCTCACAACCCAACCCGGTGGCAGAAAGAAGAGAGGGATGAGTCGAAACACCGGGGCACCTTCCTCTCTTCAAGCAGACAGCTGGTAGGCTGGCCTCTTTCACAGCCTCCTGCTGGGCCTTTGCATCTGTGGGCCGTGGGCTACCTGGGAAACAGGACCTGCTGTTTCATCTGAGTGTTCTAAAATTGCAGAGTTTAGAGAAAAGACTGGCCCTGACGGAGATCTGAATGTTCTAAAATTGCACAGTTTAGAGAAAAGACTGGCCCTGACAGAGTTCCCCGAGTTGAGGGTAGGAACTCAGGCCCTCCCCATCGCTTTGCAAAGCCAAGGCCACTCTGCATGGAGCCCGCCTCCTTCCCACCTGCCACCCTGTGGTCCCCTGCGGAATTACACCCTCCTGCTGGGGTTGGAATGGAAGGATCTGGTTACGGTTCTGCATTCTTATCTGATCTTCACAGGGTATTAGCCCTAGAAGGCGCCCTAGAGATAATCCAAGCCAATCTTCTCCATTTACAGCTCAGGTAACGGAGACCTAGCAGAGGGGCCCAGGGCTAATGAGCGGCAGGCCAGGCCTGGGACCTGCAGCCTTGAAAAGTTCTGTTTATTCTTCCCGCATTTCCTCACTCAGTCAACCACTCAATCAATATTTGCTTTGCCTATGACATGCAGGGCCCCTGCTGGCTACCGCCCGGAAGATGAGAGACCCCGTAGCTGCCCTTAAGGAGCTTCCTGAGAAGGAAGATGGGCATGAAAAAGGCCACTGCATGAAACGACTGCTCTGTGGGCGGTAAAAAGGCAGGCCAGGAGAAGCTGCAGCCCGTCTGCCCGAGGCGGGGAAGGCTTCCTTAAGGGGGCAGAGTCGGGGCAAACCTCCGGGGTTTCCCCTGCAGGAAAGCTGGGGCGGGCAGGGGCACGGCGTGCAGTGGAGCACAGGGCAAACGGAGGTGGTGGGTTCTGGCCGCCTCGTGGAGCTTGGTGTCAGCAGGGCATCAAGTCAGGAGGTGAGGGGCCTTGATGTCTGCAAAGGTGTTAGGTCTGCACACCGTTGAAGAACAATTAGGGGAAGTAACGTGGGCAGGTTTATTCACTCAGTCCATCTCTCCATTCGTTCGTTCGTTCGGTGAGAAAGACAAATTGGGAGCCGGTGAAGCAGGCGGCGGGGAAGCCAGTCGGAATGCCACAGCGGCAGCCCAGGCGACAGACGGGCGGGGTCTGTGCCAGGACGGAGGGCGGGGCGTGCAGGGGGAGGGCCGGAGGGGGCGTGGGCGACGTCTGCACTCTTTGCAGAAATAGAGAGGATTCCTGAGTTTGTGTGGGGAAAGCGGGGGACAGGTGTGCATTCACCAACGGAGGGACGACAGGAGGGAGAGGGCTGGGGGCGGGGGCGGCGGAGGGCGGAGATGGTGGGTCCAGGTGCTTGGGCACACTTAGGAGGTGCTGGCCGGGAGGCATGTGTGCGGCTCGAAGAAGAGCGAGGCTGCCTGAAGAGTCACACTCTGGAGAGTGGGTGATGAGCAAGGTCAGGTCCCTGGATGTAATTGCCCAGGGCAAGTGCCAGGTGAGATGAGAGCAGGCCCCGGAAGGAGCTCTCCCGGGCTGGCTTCTGCAGAAAGCAGATTCAGAGAGCTGAGTGTGAATGCTGATGAGAGAGGACGCTGGGAATCCACACCCATGCAAGGAGGGAGAGGATGGGGCTGGGCAAAGGGAGCAGGAAGGTGCAGACCCCAAAGCCTCGGTTGACCCTGGGAACTGGGACCCTTTGCTGCAGAGCTGGCACCTGGACAAACGTCTCCTTGAGCAACAGAATAGAAAGTATAAGGGACTAAAGGTAACTGCATGCATACGCAGCTGGGGCAAATTATGAACAAGATACAAAGAGACCACAAACCAGCTGCCACTTCTGAGGTGCCGGGAGCAAGGGCAGGGTCCTGCGCGTGCCCCCTGCACACGGCATCACCAAGCGGGTGGGCACACCACCTAAGACACTCCGGCCAGACCCACTCATCCACCTCCACCCTTTAGCCCGTTTAAGAGACCGGCTCGCCCCCTCGCCCACTTAGGGAGCGAGTAAGGGCACCTGTTTCTTGTTTTCGTTAACTTGCGCTGTAGCAGGAGTCCAATAAAGCCTTGCCTGAATTTCCCGTCTGGCCTCTTATCAATTTCTATTGATTAAGAGATTAAAGGGTCCAAGGACCCAGCTTGGCAACAACCCCATGGGGGGCTCCGGAGCTAAAATGGCTGTAGAGCCCCCAGGAAAGACCTTTGGGCAAGGAGGCTCTCGGCAGCCGAGGTAATCAAGAGGGGTGACACTTGAAGGTCCCAGACCGCAGGGCCCAGTGACAGTTCTTTCCTGGAAGGGGGATCTGCCCTTAGGCCAGAGGTGCTTTTTGGTCCGCTTACTGTCACAACTGGGCAGGGGATACCAAATCACTCGCAAGCAGGTCACCTAGGAGCAGGACATTTTCCTCCCTACCCCTAGGGGTGACAACAGCCCTAACCGCCTCCTGACATCGGGGTGCACCTCCCTGCTGGGATGCTGCCTCTGCTTCGAGACTTGCGGGGCTCTGGACACAAGGAGCCCAAAGTGCTAGCGACAGCCATACACAGCAATGGCTTAGCGGACTCCTGCCATGTCCCCTGGGGGCTCTGATCCTGCGGTGAGTGAAGGTTTGGGGAGCACCGTCCCCTAGGTGGATTTTTGGGAGGATGGTGAGTGCGGTTGCTCCTGCTGCCACCCCTGGCGTCCTTGGTTCATGAGGTCTTCCTCTTGGGGACGTGGCATCATGGGAAGCACTTCGGTTCCAGTTGTGTGGGGCATCCTGGGGGATGGCTCCCCATCCTCACCATCTCTGAGCATCTCTTTCTTCGGTGGGCGGCAGCTTGTGGGTGGCAGAGGGTGATGTGACCAGCGGCTCCCGTGGGTCTGGGCCCACTCTCCCACCTCTTTCACTGTCTCAGTGACGTTACGTGGAATGCCACGCAGAGGACACACTCTGTAAGCCCTTGGATGGTGGCGCTCTCTGAGGCCCTGCGGACAGGAGGGCAAACCTGTACCTGGAATGTGGCCCCCATCAGAACAAATCGCTGGTGCCTCTGGGTGGAAGGAGCCCGTCACCACCACCCTGCTCCCACCCTTGGGGAGCAGTGCCAGAGAAGGGCTGGGGCCTGGGTCTCCTGGCCAGTAGGACATCTGGTGGCAGCAGTTGCAGGATCGACTTTGGGAAGTGGGATTCCGTGCTGCTGGCTCTTGCAGAACCTCCATCTCTGCTACCGTGGCTATTTTGTTCTTGGCCCTTTGTGCCAGCCCTGGGTGGTGGCAGACAGGGCCGACCAACATCAAGTGATGGAGTCATTTTGTCACTTAGTTGATAAATTTGTCGCCTGTGGTGCCCATTCTCTGCTGGGTGATAGCACATGACACAGTGATCGCCACACTTCCTGGACAGTCCATCCACACGCCTCTTCCCCAGACTTCCCTGTCCTCCATCTTCCAGTCTTTCTTCCTACAGGTCCTTGACCAGCCCAGCCAGGTCACTGGCCATTGCCCATGAGTCTGTGTATACTCTAACCTTGGGCTACTGCTCTGTCGACACACAGTAGATGACCAGGTGCACTGCCAGAGAGAATCTGTAATGCAACTGCCATCCATTTGTAGCCTGCATTGACCCATCCAAAAACCAAGCTCAGGCTTTTACCCCATTCTTCAGCTATTTTTATGGGATCCTGCATACAGCCATAAGTGTGAGCTGAGGACGACAGGGCATTGGTGAAACAGAGGTGACAGTGATGTAATGCATCAGTGTGATATTATGTGGAACGTCTATAGACAGTGTAGAGCTCTTCAGACTACATTTTGTCAGGGGATGGAGAGCTAACACAGCCTTGGGCTATGAGTACTGTTCATATAAACGAATATTGTCATCCATCCATGTCAATGCAAACTGTTTCTGCTCCTCTTTCCTGATTGGAAGAGAAAAGAATGCATTTCCCAAATCCTGGTCCACCTACCATGTATCTGAAGACTTACTATTCTGCTCTGGTAAAGATACCACAGCTGCTGAGGCAGCTGCAATTGGGACTGCTTCTTGGTTGAGTTTATGGTGGTCTATCGCCGTCTTCCAGCCTCAGCTGGTGACGTAGAGAGGGAGGAGGACCACCGCCACTGCATCTTTTGGATCCACAATGCTCCATCCTCCTCGGGATGCAGTACTGCTTGGCTGAGGAGGGGCCGTATCACAGGCTCCCCCGTGGTGTTCTCCACTATGGTAGCTCCTACCCCAGTTCAAGGACCCAACATGGGGGCGTGCCAACTTCCAAGTGCATCCACCCCAATTACATGTTCAGGGACCAGGCGAATGGCCCCAGATGGGTCTGCAGACCCGGTGGACCCTTGGCCAGCACTCTGTTTATCGTCTGGTTCCTGTAGGCCCCCGCACTAGCAGGAGGGCAGTGATGGCACTTCCGGTCCTCAGATCTCAGCGCCAGCTCTGACCCTTGAAATGCCTGGGTCTCCCTCTTTCCTGAGTGTACCGTTACCTGAGTAAATGGCCACTGGTCCCTTTGGGGAAGGGCTGGGGGTCACAGTGTGTTGCAGGGGACCTGGTCACCTCTTCAGTTATTTGGTTCCCAGAGACGGAGCAAGGGACCACAAGATCAGGGTGACTGCTGATCATCCGTCCTCAATGTTTTGTGATGGTGTAAGGTGACTACTAACCTTGTATCACCCTCACCTTATACCCTTAGCTGACTCCGTGGGCACTGTGGAGCGAAAAGGGCCCATCACAGCTGTCCTGCATTGGGCTGAAACAGCCTGGCCTTTACACAGCTGCCTCTGCCAGTCACTGGGTGTGGGCTGCCCTGGGGAGGGTGTACAGACACTGCAGGAGGCCCCAGTGGGAGGCTCTCTGCTAATGGCGTTGCCAGCAGCTGGGACAACCGGTCCTTTCTTGAAGGGGTCTGGGTGGCACATCTCAGAGTCTTTGGAGAAGCCATTGTGGTTGATGGAGTGGGTTCCTGAGGGCGTGGAGGAGGAGAGGGTCAGAGCACAGGGGGAGAGATCAACCTGGGATGAGGGGAGGGGCATCTCCTGCTTAATGAGGGGGAGAAGGAGGTAGGAATGGGGTCACATGAAGGTAAGGGTTTGAGAGGAGGGACAAGGAGTTGGGGAAATCGAGCTCGATGACCTCTATTTTCTTTGTAAACTCAGAAGCTGGGTCATCTGCTGAATGTGGGCTTGGGTAGGGTTAGGACTTGAGGAGAAAAGTCCTCAAGGTAAATGAGAGGGTGCAATCTGGGGGCCACAGGACAGTGCGTTGAGGGGCAGCTGAGGATGGGGGGCCTGGAGGTTGCGAGCCCTGCCCGCTGGGTCATGTGGCTTCCGCAGCGGTTACCTGAGCCCGCCGGCGGGGCAGAGCACGCTCCCGCTTGTGGGGGGGGGGAGAACAGGGGGCAACAGGGTGTTAGCTTGTTGCCTTAGTTTCCGCAGACAGCTCTTCAAGACTCTTTAGAAAGAAACTCTCTGTTTTAAAAATGGTGTTTGTCTTCTAAGGGGACAAAGCATTAGAGGGTATTAGAGTTGATGTGTGGGTGACATCACCTGTTCCGTCAGTCCAGTTCATCGATTTATTCATTTATGGATCATGCTTTTGGTGTTTTATTGTGAAATCTTTGTCTGATTAAAGGTCACAAAGGTTTTCTCCTATGTTTTCTTCTGGAAGTTTTACAGTTTTAGGTTTCATGTTTAGGTCTCTGAACCATTTTGAGTTCACTCTTGCGTATGGTGTGAAGTGTAAACTTAGGTTCATTAATAATTAAGTAAGTGCAAATTAAAATCACATTGAAATACTCCTTAGAATGGCTAAAATGAAAAAGACTGACCACACCAAGCAGCTGATACGGTCCTGGCTGTTTGATGAGGATGTGGAGGACCCAGAACTCATACTCTGCTGATGGGAACATACAAGGGTACAGTCACTGTGGAAACAGCTTGTCAGGTTCTTAAAAAGTTACACATGGTACAACCATTCTACTCCTAGGTCTTTAACTACAAGAAATGAAAGCATATGTTCATAGAGACTTGTACACATGTGTTCATGGCAGCTTGACTACAATATCCCCAAACTGAAAACAGCCCAAATGGGCATCACCATGTGAGGGATAAACAAGCAGTGGTGCGTCCACCCAGCAGAACGCAAAGGAAGGAACGACTGACACATGCAACAGCCTGGATGAATCTCAAAATAATTGTGATGAGTGAAAAGGCAGACCAAAAATTATACCTACTGTACAGTCTATTTACATAAAATTCTAGAAAATGCAAACTAGTGACCAAGTATAGCACAGTGTTTGGGGGAGGCAGGAAGGGTTACAAGGGGCTTGAGGAAGCCTCTGGGGGTGATGGACATGTACATTCTCTTCATTGTGGGGATGGTTTCATGAGTTACACACGTGTCACAACTTCAATTTGTATACTTTAAATAGTGCAGTTATTGTAGGTTAATTATACCTTAATAAAGCTGTTAGAAACTATTGACCTGAAAATCAAGTACATAATTGAATCATTGATAATTAGCGGAGGGAACAAACTTTTAACAATACTCTCTTAAATGTCAATTTAGTCAACTTAGATCTATTAGAGATTTAAAAAGCACAACTCTGATAGTTCTGACATAAAACCCAACAGTCAGTTGTAACAGAATCTGACAAAAATGGGCGCTGTGTGCGTTTACCACAAACAGTCTCTCTCAACACACTGAAGCCTTCCTATGTCAACTCCGAGTGTCCCAGAGTGACTACAAGTCAAGGTCCCCAGCAGGGATGACAGTGGCCCCCTTTCACCTGCTTCCCACGCCTCTGAGAGGCACCCGTTCTTCCTTCCACTTTGCAGATGGGGAGACTGAGTCTCAGGGGTTGAACGGTTAGCCAAGGCCCACGCTTGTACAGGACATCAGCTCGGGGGGTCTGGGTCCGAAGGCGTGCCAACCCCCCCCCCCTAATTCAGTCCATGCAATTTTCCTTTCTAGAGCTTTCCCCAATGTCGCTGCCATCCTCACGGCTAGCTGCATTCAAGGCTTCCTGCTGTTACGGGGGTGCTGGGAGCAGGAGGATTTTGGAAAATCGAACCGAGCACGAGGGACGGAGGAGGCTGCTTTGAGTGCTTGCGGCACCGACTGAACAGCGCTGCCCTCTGCTGGGCGGCGCGTCTCCAGCAGGTAAGACGCTCCCACAAGTGTACACTGCTGTCCGCAAGGACGCCGCCCCACGCCGCCCCGCCCCGCCCCCTCCCGGGACCCGCCCCGCCCCGCCCACTCCGGGACCCGCCCACTCCCGAGACCCGTCCCTCCGGCCTCCCACCTGGGCCCCGCCCTTCCCCGGAAAGCCCCGCCCACACCGGGATCCGCCCCCGCCCACTCGAGCCCCCGCCCCAGGCCCCGCCCCCCCACGGGATCGAAAACGAAGGCGCGCTCGACCTCTCGGCGCTCGCCTGCTCGGGTCTGGCGGCGGCGGCGTGGCTGGACCGGGTCGGGCGCGTGCGGCGGGGCTTCCGGGCGGCATGGAGGGGCCGGGAGCTGCTGCGCGGGGGAACGTCTCCCTGCACAACTTCAGCGCGAGGCTGTGGGAGCAGCTCGTCCACTTCCACGTCATGCGGCTGACGGACTCGCTCTTCCTGTGGGTGGGGGCCACGCCGCACCTGCGCAACCTCTCCGTGGCCATGTGCACCCGCTACGTGAGTGCGGCGGGAGGGCCGTGGGTGGGGAGAGGGGCCGGGGGGGAGGGAAGGGGCAGGCGGGGAGGGGGACGAGGGGGCTAGGGATGCGGGGGAGGGATGGGGTCCCGGAGGCTGGGCCGGTGGGGGCCGGACGGTGACCGAGGGCCTCAGGCGCGCGCCCCGTGCCCACCAGGGGCCCGCCGGGGAGACCGCGGATTTGGTGGCCCCCAGGGCTGTCCCGGGCCGGGGAGGGGCGCTTGGGGCTCCCCGGGACCGGGGTCGGGGAGGGCTGCGCTACCCACCCGGGGAGAGCTGCGTCCCGCCGCTCGTCTGGTCCTCCTCCTCCATCTCTGGTTGGAGTGTCAGGGCTCCCTCGTGGGACCTCTGCTGTCCGCTCACACTCGCCCTGGGGGGTGGCATCTGCCCCTGTTTTTCTTGCCGGCTCCATGTTGACCACATTTATTTACATTTCCGGCCCAGACCTCTTTCCCGCCCTTCCCCTCCCCTCCCGTGTCTCGCTGGCGAGTGTAATAGGCATCTCTCACTCGGCGTTCCAGGCTCCGCTCCTGCTCCTCCGGCAGCCAGCCCCTCTGTTACAGCAGCTCCGTCCCAACCTTGGGGTCATCTTTGGATCCCCCCTCCCACGCTCCACGCGCCCAGTGTCAGTGAAGCAGCAGGCACTGCCGTCAGCAGACCCTGCAGAGTCCAGCCTCTTCTCACCTGCTGCCTGGGCCAAGCCTGCAGGCCCCCTTTGCCACGTTATGGGTTTCTCAGAGCTGCTGTTGCAAAGTGCCACAGACAGGGTGGCTGAAAACAACGGAGGCTGATTCCCTCCCAGATCTGGAGGCCAGAAGTCTGAATCAAGGTGTCAGCAGGGCTGGTTCCTCCTGGAGGCTCTGGGGGAGAAGTCGTCCCCTGTCTCTGGGCTTCTGGTGCTGCTGGCACCTTGGTGCTCCTTGCTGGCAGCCTCGTCACCCCAGTCCTGCCGCCAGTGTCACAGGTCTTCTTCTCTGTGTGCCTCTGTCTCTTCCCTTCTTCTGAGGACACCAGTCCTACTAGATGAAGGGTCCTTCTCACCTTAACTTACATCTCAATTACATCTGCAAAGGCCCTATTTCCAAATAAAGTCACCTGCACAGGTACCAGGGGTTAGGACCTGGACGTACCTCTTGGAGGTCGTGGCTCAGCCCTCGGCGCTGCCTTACGGCCAGTTCTCCATGGGCTGCAGTCAGTATCGTCACCCCTCTGCTCAGACCTTCCGAGAGGCCAGAGCCTGCACTGAGCTCCAGGCCCTGTCAGCTGCTGGGGTGCCCCTGCTGCTCTGTCTTTGCACCCACTCGCCCCTCTGGGCTGCTCCAGCCCTTCACCGGGCAGGCCTGCCTGCTGCCAGGAGAGGCTGCAGAACTAGGACGACACAGGCCCACTGCAGGGGGAGGCCAACCTGGGACAGGAAGGGGGCCGTGGGACCCTGGGTGCTCAGGTGATCCAGGAGCGTTGGGCCTTGCAGGTGGGGCAGCACTGCTCTGTTTTCCTTGCAGGACCCCATCCCTGTGTCCACTGCCCTCCTTGGGGACATGTCCGACACGACGTCCACCGGCCTCGCCCAGCGCTTAGGTAGGTCCTCCAGCTTAGCTGCCCGAGTACCTGGGGGGGGACCTCGTTGTTCAGCGGAGCCGGGAGGCGAGTCACGGAGGAGGAAAGCTCTCTCTGGGAGGCGGACCCCCGGTCTCTGCGGGAAGGAAGGCCTCGTACACTGGGCTCCTCGGGAGCTGACCTGGTACCAGCACCGCTCGGGGCTTGTGCTCCCCACAGGCTCCCGTGTCGCCCTGGCTGCCGTCCAGGCCGACCGGTGACACGTGATTTGCTCCTCCTCGTGGGAGGAGAGGGCGAGTGATGCCCACAGTGCCTAGTGGGCAGCGGCTCCAGGCAGCCTCTGGGGGTTCGGTGGGGCCCCGCGGAGCAGGAGGGACTGCCCTTCGCCGCAGGCGATGTTGCTCAGAGCTCAGAAGGGTGACGGCCTGGCCTGAGGGTGGCGTGAAAGGGCGTCAAGCAGGGCCCCGAGGTTGAGGGCTCCAGTCCCCCTGCACCCCAAACACGCATCCTGCAGATGCCCAGGTGGTTCAGGTAAAGATGCCCCCAGCTGGTACCCATGACCGCCGGGTGGTCCCAGGCACCCAGGGACTTTGACCGGCAGGGCAGCCTTGTCCCCTGTCTGGCCTTCGTGTTCACAGTGTCCCAGCCACATGCGGAGCCCCGGGTCCCGGCTGGGGTGTGGTGATGAGGCCCGGGCCCTGATTTTGAGGAACTTATTTTGTAGTTGTGTTGACAGTCCTGTTAGCCTGATTTCGGGGGAGTGGGGATGTGTGTGTCAGTCGCTCCGGGACGCACGCATGCGGACAGCACGGCCACGCGGTGGAGGCACTGCCAGTGCGTCGAGGGCCGGGGCTGTCACAGGTGGCCCACAGGTCGCACGAGACGGGGCAGAGACCTGGCGGCTGCGTCTCGGGGACGTCCACCGCGCTTGTCCTTTAGCCTGAAGCTAGAGCAGCCTGACTAGTAAGTTATTTTGGGAACTTTTTATGAGGAAGCAATTTAAAATTTACAGAAAAGCCACAGGACAGATATAAAGGATTCCTGCCTAGCCTTCGCCTGGACTCCCAGGCGCTATCATTCCTGCTCTACGTTCGAGCTGCTAGTTTTTTGTGAACCACGTGAGAGCAGGTGGAAGGCCTGATGCCCCTTTGCTTCACTGCGTATTTGCCAGCGTTTCGGGGTGACGCACCCCCAGCAGGCAGGCCCCGTGTGCCGGGCCTGGTGGAGGAGGGAGGGAGGCTGCTGGTTTGTGGAGCTGGGACCAGTGGGTCCCCCCCAGTGTGGAGAGTCCGGGAGAGGAGGGCGGCGGGAGCTCGTTTGATGAGCCACGAATCAGCTGGTTATTCCAGTGAAGTGAGATGGGCTCCCGGTGTTCTTGAGATGAGGCCTGGAAGCAGTTTGTGTGCGAAAACTAGGGTTCTTTTTCTTTTCTGGGGCATTTTGTGCAAACGTTTAGGCTCTTTTTAACATTCTTTTACGTGGCTTACGTCGATTTATAATCTGCATAATTTGAAACAACACAGACCAAAAAATACATTCTTTCTAACTTAACTAAAGTCAGACATTAATGGAGGCTCCCACCTGCCTGTATCGGCAAACCCTGCAGCCCTCGGCCACCGCCCAGCAGGGACGGGCACACGTGGTGAGATGCCAGCACCCCAGGGGGACAGGCGACGCGTGTGCTGAGGCCACAGGGGACCGTTCCGCAGGGAGGTCACCTGCAGTTGAAAATGCGTTATTAACCGCCGTTGGTTGTCTGGAGGGTGCTGAGAAGAGAGGTGCCCTGAGACAGTGTCTTGTGTGGAAGAGGTGAACGGCCTGGGGGCGCGGGGGGCTTCGGTGTGGACGGGGACCCCTTGCCCTGTGTGGCTCTGGGGGGCGGAGGGGGGGCTGTCGGGTGGCCCATGCAGGCGGGATGGTTCTTGGCTCGCGGAGGGACTGGAATCAGTGGCCCCCGGGGCCGGCGACTTTCCTGCCGCTGAATGCGGGCAGGCTGAGCGGCTGTGGCTCGACTGCCTCGCTCTCCCCCGTCCCCACCGCTTTGCCTTTGCCGATGGGACTGACGTAGCCCCTGACTTCGGTGGGGGGAGGAGGGGCTTGCACCCGCGCCCTGTGGGATGGGGCCCAGGGAGGAGCTGTTTCACCGGAAGAGGAAGAGGGGACCGGTGCCGGTACCGCCTGGCTCGTCCTCGGGACCTGTCCTGCCTTCAGGTTATGGGTGTGCAACCGCGCGTGCTTTTGGCGGTTGGAGCGGCTCACGTCAGCCGTGAACGGTGCCGTAGAAAGGCGCTAAAACACGTCTGTCGCATCGCGTTGCGCAGTCGTACGTGTGCGCGTGCGCCTGCACGTGCGTATGTGTGGGAACGCCGGCTCCCCTCTGTGGGCGGGGGGAGTTGCCGGAGGGGGTGGTACTGAAGTATAGACAGATGTTTTGGGCCGTGCCCCGCTGCTCGCGGGATCTTAGTTCCCCGACCGGGGATTGAGCCCAGGCCCTGGGCGGTGGAGGCGTGGAGTCCTAACCGCTGGACCGCCAGGGAAGTCCCAGGACCTTAGTGTTTTAAATACTTGCACATTATCTGCGGTTTTTAAAAAGCAGCACAACCAGCCAGCCCCGTGTGCAGAGCGGTGGGTCTCAGACGGTAGAGGCTGAGAACAGACTCGGTGGGTCTGGGCGGGGCCGAGGGTCTGCATCTCTCACGCGGTCCCGGCGCCGCGGCCATGGGGACCGGACCTTCAGAACCGCTGTTCGGTGCCTGTAGTCTGGTCTGCAGCAGCTGCCCGTGACGCCGCAGGTGTCAGAGCTCGCTTCTCTCCCTGGAAGCCCGCCTTCCTCTTCCAGGCCTTTCCTGGCAGTGGGTCGCACGCGTCCGTGTGCTTTCTCTCGTTTCAGCCAGGAAGACCAGCAAACAGGTGTTTGTCAGCTATAACCTTCCAAACACCGACAGCAGCTTCACGTTGCTGGTAGAAAACAGGATCAAGGAGGAAATGGAGGCCTTTCCCGAGAAGTTCTAGCCGAGGCGGCAGCAAAGACGCGGACGCGCGCGCCCGGACGGACGTCTGAATAAACGCGTGGGGTCTCGCCAGCCGTCAGCAGGGTCACGCGTGACGTTTGTTTCTACAAGTCGGTCTTCCCGCCGTCACTGGAGTTGGGCCTCAGGGCTGCATCTGCAGGAGGAGGCAGGCGAAGGGCAGGGGAGGTTCCTCGCAGTCCTGGGGGGAGGGGTTCGGGGCCGTTGTGGGACGGAGGGGCTGCTCTCTGTCCCCGGAGGGGAAGTCAGTCACGACTCCGTCAGGCCCGAGGCCCGAGGTCTGTGAGGTCCTTCTGTCGTGTGTCCCCGCGTCCCGCCGCTCCCCGAGTCTCACTTCTCTGGGCCCCATTTCCTCACCTGTGAAGTGGGACGGTCTCACCTGGCTGGGTTATTGCTGGAAATGCTTCGCAAACCCCGGTGCTGTGGCCCCTAGGACCTGGGTCACGGTTTTACCCTCTTTGTTGAACGGATCCGAGTGTGTCAGCCCCTCCCTGGGCTTCCTGCTACCCTGTCTGTCCTTCCGTCCCCTCTTTTCTCCAGGTCCCAGGCCCCTGCTGCGTCGTCTTAATCCTTGGCCTTTTCCTGCCGCTTCAGGTGGAGGAGGCCAGTCTTTCTGGAACGTGTGCTCCTTTCCAGAAGCCGGTGTTTCTCAGGTCAGTGGCTCTTAACTTGACTTCCGGTCGAATTGCTGGCGGAGCTTTTACAGGTTCCCCTCCGCAGACTCAGGCGGCCGGAGGCCCAGGTTTTGTGGGGTTGGAAAGCCCCCCACGTGCTTCTTGGCGCAGCCAAGGCCGAGGACTACAGGCAAAGGACTCTCTGAGCTTTGGGGTCCACGTGGACCCTTTCTGTCATGAGAGGCGGACGGTTTCGGGCCCTGTGACATGGTTCATGCGATGGGTGGCAAGTCCCGTGTCGAGCCCGTGCAGGCAGCCAGAGCGGTGACACTTTGGCCGGGACGGAACGGCCCTTCCGGGGACCAGGTCTGGGGCTCAGGACGCTAACCTGCAAGGCCCTGGCCGGTCGTGGTTTGGAAGCACAGCGGGCACCTTTCTAGGAAGAGCAAGTAACGCAAAATCAGGGCTATGGAGAGGAGAGTTTGGTATAAATACTTTATTAAAGAAATATTGCTTTCTTGTTAAAAAATACTACATTAAAGAGAGCTCTGGGTTCTCAGTCTCTCCTGACCGAATCACAGTGTCAGAATCGTTTCCTGTCTAGGAACCTTCAGGCCACGGACTAGATTAGCAGGACATCCACACACAGGAGGAAAGAACTCTGAAACCTGCTGGTGCCCCCCATTTCTCGGGGTCTGCGAACGGCAGTTGGATGTTTCCTCTGCCTCTGCCCGCCTTTACGACGGGGAATCTGCAGGCAGAGAAGCCACCCGCGGTCCCCCGGGGGCAGAGCCGAGGCTGGGTTTACACAGGCGCTGAAGTAGGGACATAGCGAGACCTGAATCAACAGAGTTTATTACTCGTAGCCAGTGGTCATGAAATGCCCTTCACTGGACACCGTCAGATGAGGTAGGGAAGACATTCCAGAGGAAGTTTGTTAATGGGGCAACATTTTTATTTCTGTACGTTTACATACAAATCTCCCCCCAGGGTACAACAGCTGTGACGTCATGCAGACAGGAACGTGGAAGGGCAGGTCAGGACTGGGTGCGGGTTTGTGCTGGGAGCGGGTTTATGCTGGGAGCAGGCACCTCCAGGCGTCCCGTCCGTCCGCGGGCCACACGGTTCTCACACTGAAACCTCCGGCCCGGGGCTGCTGGGCCACCAGGGCACCCCCAGCGGCACGCAGGCCGCACCGCGTCCCCACCACCCCGTGGCCCAGGGGCTTGTCCTTTGGCGGCACCTCAGCCGCCCTTGTGCGGCGCCAGGAAGTGGTATTTGCGGGCAGTACTTCCTCTGGGCGGTTTCTTTCTCCTGCTGTTCTGTGGCCGGACCAGCTTGCCAGCCCCCCTGCCCCTAGTCGCAAGTGGTCATACAGTCTTTCAGAAAACACACCATTTAGAACGTTTACTGTGTGTCTTGGGTGCGAGTAGGCAGGGTATCGGATGCGTTGTTACCGACTTCCAGACGGGAACCGAAGGCAGGAGGGTCACGCTTGTGCCCGACTCGCTGGAAGGGGCTCCTGGCTCCCGGCCGGCTGGGACGGAGGGTGCGGCGTGATGCCGGAGGACGAGCTGGACCTTCCCGGGCGCTGGGCCGGGGGAGCCGGGCGGTGGGCGTGCAGCGGCGGGCGCCCGAGAAGCGTCTCTACTCGGCACGGAGGGACCGGGGCCGAGGGGCCCCGCGTGACCACGGGGGTCTCACGGAGCAAGGCAGGACCGGCCCCGGCTGGGCTGGGGGCTGCCTCGCCCGCATGGTGTGGGGTCTCACGGGGCTCAGCCCACAGGAAGCTTTTCTGCTTTGGCCACGCTCACAGCTGTCCCTCGGGGGACCAGCCTGACCCGGGGCCGCGGGAGGGGGCACGGGGGAGCCAGGAACCTCCCCTCCCTCACACCTGCCGCGACATCCCCTCCCTCACACCTGCCGGACTTTGGTCCCGGGAGCCCCGGCCTCGCAGCCAGCTTCTCTTTTAGTCCACGAGCTGGTCCTGACCGCGGCGGACATGGTGCTGGGTTCCGTGGGACCAGCGTCTACTGTCGTCACTTAAGATGCACCTCTGAACGGGGGTCTGGGAGTGCTGTGCCCACCTTCCTGGAGGTGCCGGCCGCCCCCTGCGGCTTGAGCACGACCCCTAAAGGTCTACACGGCCAGCGGGAGGGCACGCACGGCCTGGGGTCCGGCGAGCAGCCTGGCTGCAAGGTGTCCTGGCGCTGAGGTGGTGGGTGCAGACACACCTGGCAGGTGTGGCCCAGGGACCCCGCTGGCCCTGTGCCGCACGTCCCGCCCTGGACCAGGGGCCCTGCGGCCGGCACGCTGAGAGAGGCTGAGGTACTTCCCAGGTTTGGCACTCGAGCTGCACAGGTGTGAAGAAAGGCCTTGTAGATTAAGGTGAATGCGGACGGACGCTGAAACACAGAACAGACGTGACTCAAGACACCAGGCAGGGCCCCGAGGAGCTGGGCCGGGGGCCCTGGCACCGTGCGGTTCAGTTGCTGGCACCACGCAGGCCTGCGAGTCTGCTCGCCTCCTCACGACGTTCTCACCGAGCCGGCGGCTCCTCCCTGTGGCCGCCAGCTTGTAGGGGCGCCGTGGGGGGTGGTAAGACAGACCGGAGGGGACGGGAGGCGAGCCACCGTGGGCTGGGAGTCCCCTCGCTGCTTCCCACGGACCCGGGGCCACGCCTTCCCTGGAAGAAGAGCCCACGGCAGAGGCACCGTGGGGAGGTGGACCCTTCCAGGAAGAACCCAGGCTGTCCCGGCGCTGCCACAAGGCAGTGCCTGCCTGGCCAGCGAGGGCTGTTTCTCAGCATCTCCCGTGTTTCTTGTGAAATGGCTCCAGACAGGTGCAGAGAGCCTGACCTGGAAAGGCAGGGAGACGAAGTGAGGAACACGACGAAAACCCTCGGACACCGGGGACGGGGTGGGGCTCGAGCTTTGGTGAGTTATTGCTTCTCTCAGTTGGTCTTGATGCTCTCGGAGGCTGCGGTCAGCCGGGCTCCCCGGTGAGGGGCCCGCTCCTCGCCCCAGGCCCAGCTCCGTGCTGACGGAAGCAGAGGGCACGGGGCCATTCCCCGCAGGCTCTGGGGGTCTCCGCCGGCGGCCAGCGGAGCCGAGGCCTCCAAGCTGGTGATTTCTGCGCGGTGTGTGCTCGGGACGCGGCTGACGGGCCGTATTTGCGGGAGCACCCCTCCCTCCTGGGGGGCTGCCTTAGTTGCCTGTTTGTTTAGTTATTTTCCTATTGGTTTTAGTTCAGGAAGTAGCCGTGTGTTCAAGTCGTGCTGGCAGAAAAGCTGACTGCAAGAGGGGACTTTCCTGCTGGAGCTGAACCGGGAGGAGGGGTCATAACAGTAACTTGTCTCCAACTCGATGCGTCTGCTGCTCGGGAGCTGAGCTGGGCAGACCTGCCTTGGAAGACTGTGGCGATGCCGCCACTAATCAGGATTTCTGGTGAAATCGTTAAGCTTTTCCCCCAAAGAGCTTCCAGCATCAAGTATAAAAGGCTGATCTTGCAGGAAAGACTAAGCTGGTTTTAATGGTACTGTGAGCTGCTTTCCCCCAGCACATGGAGTAGAAGCTCTTACCTTACAGAAAAAACCTTTAGAAACCATACAGACTCTCGCAAAACCCTAACCATTTACATTTCAGTCTGAATAAAGCGCAGCTGTGGGAGTGCTCCAGACGGTGGCTGGTCGGTCTCTGCGCACGGCCTCGGGGACAGCTGGCTCTGAGGGCGCAGCCAACCTCCCGGGGAGCCTGGGCTGTGCAGTCCTTACAGCGTGTCCTCGGCCACTGCGTCCCTCTTCCCTAGGAGGTGGCTCCATTTTGAGATCCGTGAAGGGAAGGGAATAAAGTGCTTCTTGTAAAAATGACCAAAATAAATACAAACGTTTAATGGCAGAGAGGAAAGTCTTTGAAGGGTCGTTTGCAAAGTCCGCTTCCTCAAACATGGGCTCCTCGGGGGTCCCCACGCCGGCCTCAGCAGAGTGGGCCCGCCCGTGGCCACGCTCAGCCCGGTCCGCCCCCAGGGCCCCGCTACATGGGCCGCCCGCCGTTGGCCGTGGTGCCATCCGGCAGCCCATCGCCCGCGGCGGCCGCGTCGTGCAGCCCCGAGTAGTCCTTGAGCTCGGCGTTGGTGAGCAGGAGCGGCTGCTCCCCTCGCCTGGGCGGCAGCAGGGGCTGGCGCGTGTAGTGCTCGCCGTCGGGGATGCTCTCGGGCAGGTTCTGGTCCCGGCTCTCGGGAAGCAGCAGGAGGCAGATGATGCAGATGAGCGTGCAGCAGGCGAAGATGATGTGGTGCAGGAAGTAGCCCTTCTGGTTGTGCAGCTCGATGATGGGCGCCGTCAGCATGCCGAAGCCCGCACTGGCCAGCACCAGCCCCAGGCCGCCGCACCTGTGGGGAGCGCACAGGTCGGCAGCGGGTCGGACCCACAGGCACGGGGCCCCAGCACCAGCGCACGGCCAGCTCCCCCCAACCCCCTTCACCTCCTGCATCTACTGCCACCGCTATTCAGTGAACGTTTTCCTCGCCAGCCCAAAACTTCTTACTTCATTTAGTTTGAAAGGTGACTGTAATAAATACCACCGTAAGGGGACAACCGGCCTCACTCGCCGTGAATAACATAACATTTTGTTTCTCAACCCTGTATCCATTTACGCTGTTTTTCCGAGGCTCGCTCTTCATTTAGAAGCGGGGAGGGTGGCCGGGGGTTAAAGAAGGCATTAAGGACACGTCGACAGGAGAGCTGCCCAGGTGGTGGAGCTGAAAGACCCCCCCCCCAGCTCGCCTCTTCCCATGGGCACGCCAGACTCACAGCTGCACGCAGAGTAACCATTGACGAAAAGGACCAGAGCCTGCCAGAAAAGATCTACAACTGAAGACATAAAGCAGGAGCCACAATGAGACGGGTAGGAGGAGCAGACGTGCGAGATGATCAAGGCTCATGACCCCCACCGGGTGGGCGACCCATACACTGGAGAGGGATTACATCGCGGAGGTTCTCCCACGGGAGACAGTTCTGAGCCGCACGTCGGGCTCCGTAGCCTGCGGGTCCTGTACCAGGAAAATGGGCCCCCAGGGCGTGTGGCTTTGAAGGCCGGGGATGGGGGGCTTTCAGGGGTCCCAGAGGACTGGGGGAAACAGAGACTCCACTGTTACAGGGAGTACACAAAATTCCACGTGCACTGGGACCAAGGGCAGAGCAGTAACTTGATAGGAGCCTGGGCCAGACGTACCTGCTGGACTTGGAGAGTCTCTCGGACAGGCAAGGGGGCAGCTGCAGCTCACCCTGGGGACATAGATGTTGCTGGCAGACATACTTGGGAGCTTTCTACCACGGGGACGCTGGTGCTGGCGACCACCGTCTTGGCTCATGAGCTCCAAGACCTGGTACCACCCAACCGCTTGTAGGTGCCGGTGCTGGGACGCCTTGAGCCAACCAGCAGGGTGGGAACACAGCCCCACCCCTCGGCGGACAGGCTGCTTAGAGACTTCCTAAGCACACAGCCACCTCTGGACACGGCCCTGCCCACCAGAGGGCCAAGATTCAGCTCCACCCACCAGCTGACAGGCACTAGCCTCTGCTGCTAGGAAGCCTGCACGAGCCTCTAGACCCGTCTCACCCACCACGGGGCAGAAACCAGAAGCAAGAAAACCACAATCCTGTAGCTTGCAGACCTCGGCTGCTCACAGCAGGCCAATGCAAGCTTCTGGACACCTCAGACCCCATACCCAACTGTGTTAGGAACTGGCCCCAGCCACCGGCGATCCTACACCAGCTCTGAGATCCCTGGGCCCTGCAGCCAGACTCCAGGACCCAGCTCTGCCTGCCAGCAGTCTGGCACTAACCCCAGGACCTGGCTTCACCCACCAGTAGGGGGTCAACAGCTCCAGAGTTGCCTGGACCCTGCCTTCACCCATCAGTGACCTGGCACTAGCCCCAGGGCCCCCGGGGATTCTGCAGTCAGCCGCCTCCTGACCAGGCCCCACCAACCAGTGGCCTCCACACAAGGCAGAGCTTGGCAGTCAACCAGACCGGGTGCCAACTAAGCCCACCAGACCACCCACATAGTCAGCCCTCCAAAACAGAAGGAACCATGCAGCCCTCATGGGGGCACCCCTAGAGCGTACAGCTTGGGTGATGAGGGGGAGCGTGCTGCTGGGATGCATAAGATGTCTCCTACAGAGGGCCACTTCTCTGAGGTCGAGAAACGTAACCCACCACATACATAATATACAAATAGCAACTCAGACAAGATGAGGTGGCAGAGGAACATGCTGCAGATGAAGGAACAAAATAAAACCCCAGGAGAACAACTAAGTGAAGTGGAGATAGTCTACCCAAGAAAGAGTCCAGAATAATGATCGTAAAGATGATCAAAGAACTCGGGAGAAGAATGGATGCACAGAGCGAGGAGTTAAAAGCTTTTAACAAAGAGTCAGAAAATATAAAGAACAACCAGACAGAGATGAAGACTACAGTAATTGAAATGAAGGCGTCAGCAGTAGACTAAGTGATACAGAGGAATGGATCAGTGAGCTGGAAGACAGAGTAGTGGGAGTCACTGCTACTGCTGAACGGAAAAAAGAATGAAAAAGTGAGGGCAGTGTAAGAGACCTCTGGGACAACACCAAGTGCACTTAATATTTGCATTATAGGGGTCCCAGAAGGAGGAGAGAGAGAAAGAGGCACAGAACATATTTGAAGACATAACCACTGAAGACTTATTTAACCTGGGAAAGGAAACAGACATCAAGGTCCAGGAAGCACAGAGAGTCCCAAACAGGATCAACCCAAAGAGGACCACACCAAGACACACTGCAATTGAAATACCAAAAAATAAAAATAGAATATTAAAAGCAGCAAGAGAAAAGCAACAAATAACATACAAGGGAACTCCCATAAGGCTACCAGCTGGTTTTTCCAGTGGAAACTGCAGGCCAGAAGGGAATGGCATGATATATTTTAAATGATGAAGGGACAAAACCTACAACCAAGAATACTCTACCCAGCAAGGCTCTTGTTCAGATTTGATGGTGAGATCAAAGCTTTACAGACAAGCAAAAACTAAGAGTTCAGCACCACCAAACCAGCTTTACAACATATGTTAAAGGGACTTCTCTAGAAGAAAAATAAACGGCTACAACTAGAAACAAGAAAACTATGAAATGAAAAAACTCCGTGGTAAGGGCAAACATATAGTAAAGGTAGGAAGTCATCCACAAACAAAGCTAGTAGGGGGGTTAAAAGACAGAAGTAGTAAAATCATCTATATCCACAATAAGCAGTTAAGGGATGCACAAAACAATCAGATGTAAAATATGATGTCAAAAACAGTCATCGTGAGGGGAGAAGAGTACAAATGCAGGGTTTTTGTTTTGTTTTTGTTTGTTTTTTAAAAATTTATTTTTGGCTGCATTGGGTCTTCGTTGCACGCGGGCTTTCTCTAGTTGCAGTGAGCAGGGGCTATTCTTCGTTGCGGTGCACAGGCTCGTGGTGGCTTCTCTTGTCGAGGAGCACAGGCTCTAGGCTCGCGGGCTCAGTAGTTGTGGCGCACGGGCTTAGTTGCTCCGCGGCATGTGGGATCTTCCTGGACCAGGGCTCAAACCCGTGACCACTGCGCCACCAGGGAAGTCCCAAATGCAGAGTTTTAAAAGTACATTTGAAATTAAGAGATCAGCACCTTGAAACAGTCACACATATATATAGACTGCTATATAAAAGCCTCATGGCAACCACGAGTCAAAAATCTGTAATAGATACACACATAAAAAAGAAAAAGGAATTCAAACATAACACTAAAGATAGATAGTCATCAAATCACAAGAGAAAAAAGAAGAAAGAGGGATAAAGACCTCCAAAAACAAATCCAAAACAATGAACAAAATGGCAGTCGGAACATACATATCGATAATTACCTTGAATGTAAATGGACTAAGTGCTCCAACCAAAAGACACAGGCTCACTGAATGGATACAAAAACAAGACCCGTATATATGCTGTCTACAAGAGACCCACTTCAGACCTAGGGACACACACAGACTGAAAGCGGGGGGATGGAAAAGGTATTCCATGCAAATGGACATCAAAAGAAAGCTGGAGTAGCAATAGTCATATCAGACAAAATAGACTTTAAAATAAAGACTGCTACAAGAGACAAAGAAGAACACCACATTATGGATAAAATGATCAATCCAAAAAGAAGATATAACCATTGTAAATATATATGCACCCAACACAGGAGCACCTCAATATATAAGACATATGTTAACAGACATAAAGGGAGAAATTGACAGTAACACAATAATAGGGGACTTTAACAGCCCACTCACATCAATGGACAGATCATCCAGACAGAAAATCAATAAGAAAACACTGACCCTAAATGACACACGAGACCAGATGCACTTAATTGATATATATAAAGAGAGCATTCCATCTGAAACCAGCAGAACACACATTCTTTCCAAGTGCATATGGAACATTGTCCAGGACAGATCACATGCTAGGCCATAAAACAAGCCTCAGGAAATTTAATAAAATTGAAATCATATCCGGCAGCTTTTCTGACCACAAAACTATGATACTAGAAATCAACTACAAGAAAAGAACTGCAGAAAACACAAGCACATGGAGGCTAAACAATACGCAACTAAACCAATGGATCGCTGAAGAAATTAAAGAGGAAACAAAAAAATACCTAGACACAAATGAAAATGAAAACAGAACAATTCAAAACCTATGGGACACAGCAAAAGCAGTTCTAAGAGGTAAGTTTAAAGTGATACAAGCTTACCTCAGGAAATAAGAAAAATTTCAAATGAACAACCTAACCGTACTCCTAAAGGAACTAGAGAAAGAACAAACAAAACCCAAAGAAGTTAGTAGAAGGAACAAAATCATAAAAATCAGAGCAGAAATAAATGAAATAGAGACTAAAAAAACAACAGAAAAGATCAACGAAACTAAAAGCTGGTTCTTTGAAAAGATAAACAAAATTGATAAACGTTTAGCCAGACTCATCAAGAAAAAAAGGGAGAGGGCCCAAATCAATAAAATCATAAATGAAAAAAGTTTCATCTGACACCACAGACATACAAAGGACCATAAGAGACTGCTGTGAACAACTATATGCCAATAAAATAGTCAACCTAGAAGAAATGGACAAATTCTTAGAAAGGTACAATCTCCCAAGACTGAACCAGGAAGAAATAGAAAATATGAACAGATCAATTACCAGTAATGAAATTGAATCAGTAATTTAAAAACTCCCAAAACACAAAAAAGTGCAGGACTAGATGGCTTCACAGGTGATTTCTACCAAACATTTAGAGAAGAGCTAACCCCCATCCTCCTCAAACTATTCCAAAAAAATTGCAGAGGAAGGAACACTTCCGAATTCATCCTATGAGGCCACCATCACCCTGATACAAAAACCAGACAAAAATATCACAAAGTTATAGGCCGCTGATTAACATAGATGCAAAAATTCTCAACAAAACATTAACAAACCAAATCCAACAATACATTAAAAGGATCATACACCACAATCAAGTGGGATTTATCCCAGGGATGCAGGGGTTTTTCAATATCTGCAAGTCAGTGTGATACACCACCTTGACAAATTGAAGAATAAAAACCATATGATTATCTCCATAGATGGCAGAAAAAGCTTTTGACAAAACTCAACACCGATTTATGATAAAAACTCTCCAGAAAGTGGGCATAGAGGGAACATACCTCAACATAGTAAAGGCCATATATGACAAACCCTCAGCTAACATCATACTCAACAATGAAAAGCTGAAAGCATTTCCTGTAAGATCAGGAACAAGACAAAGATACCCAGTCTTGCCACTTTTATTCAATATAGTTTTGGAAATCCTAGCCACAGCACTCAGAGAAGAAAAAGAAATAAAAAGAATCCAAATTGGAAAGGAAGAAGTAAAACTGTCACTGTTTGTGGATGACATGATACTATAAATATATATAGAAAATCCTAAAGATGTCACCAGAAGACTATGGAACTCATCAATGAATTTGGTAAAGTTGCAAGATATAAAATTAATATACAGAAATCTGTTGCATTCCTATACACTAACAGTGAACTATCAGAAAGAGAAATTAAGGAAACAATCTCATATACCATTGCAACAAAGAGAATAAAATACTTAGGAATAAACCTACTCAGAAAACTATAAGTCACTGATGAAAGAAACTGAAAACGACAAAAAGAGATGGAAAGATATATCGTGTTCTTGGATTGGGAGAATTAATATTGTCAAAATGACCATACTACCCAAGACAATCTACAGATTCAATGCAATGCCTATCAAAATACCCATGACAGTTTTCACAGAACTAGAACAAATAATTTAAAAATTTTAATGGAAACACAGGAGACCCTAAATAGCCAAAACAATCTTGAGAAAGAAGAACAGAGCTGGAAGAACCACACTCCCTGACTTCAGACTATACTACAAGGCTACAGTAATCAAAACAGTGTGGTACTGGCACAAAAACAGACACATAGATCAGTGAAACAGAATAGAGAGCCCAGAAATAAATCCACGCTCTTATGGTCAATTAATCTATGACAAAGGAGCCAAGAATGTACAATGGAGAAAAGACAGTCAAGGATTCTTTTCTGGAACATCCATGGCACACACTGTGCTTCATAAATGTTGGGATGCTGCAGATCAGATCACCCTGGTTCCTCGGCAAGAGGGCCACTGTCCCAGTGAATGGGGCGGAGTGAATATGATGACCCTTACAAAGAGCGGTGAATAAATAGCTCTTCAGTCCTTGTGAGTCTGGCCACTCCAGGAAGCCACAGGAGGCTGCAAGGGATTATATGGGGCGCTGGAAATAAAGGACGTGTTTCACGGGCCTTTGATACCAGTGAGACACCATTTTCTCTAAAACTGCCCACGTGGGACTTCCCTGGTGGTGCAGTGGCTAAGAATCTTCCTGCCAATGCAGGGGACACAGGTTTGAGCCCTGGTCTGGGAAGATCCCACATGCTGTGGAGCAACTAAGCCCGTGCACCACAACTACTGAGCCTGTGCTCTAGAGCCTGCAAGCCACAACTACTGAGCCTGCGTGCCACAACTACTGAAGCCTGCGTGCCTAGAGCCTGAGCTCCGCAACAAGAGAAGCCACCACAATGAGAAGCCTGTGCACCGCAACGAAGAGCAGCCCCCGCTTGCCGCAACTAGAGAAAGCCCGCGCACAGCAACAAAGACCCAATGCAGCCAAAAATAAATAAATAAATAAAATAAATTTATTACCAAAAAAAAAAAACAAAACTGCCCACGTGTCTGCCTGACCTTCCTGTGACCTGAGTGGGGTGGTGCTGATGAGCATGAGAGAGGCTTCCCCGCTCAGAGCAGTAAAGTGCTCACGTGGTTAGTGCACAGGGATGTGAGTGCACAGCCCACAAGGAATTCCTGAGCAAGGAGCTGGCGTCCCCTCAGAGTCCAGGTGAACTATGTCATGGTAGCAAGTCACGTCAAATGAGATGGAACGTATTTGATTTATGGTAGGGTTCGATGACTTGTTTTTAAAAAGTACCGACATATCTACAGATGCATATACATAACATGCAATACATGTACACATGCATATGTAATATGCAATATAGCCTTATGTATTTTTTTCCACAAAAGCAATTTTCTGTTGGTTTTCTATCAAGGAGACCTTGAAATTAGTAAGATCAGGAACAACTGTGGCAGAATCTGGTATTCCATTTTTGGATCTGTGTTTCTTTTAGACATCTCAGTTTAGAGAATGGGATCATTATGTGCTTCGTTCTAAGGTGCTAACTTCATCTTTCTCCCCGCAAATGCTGACTCTGTACATTTTCTGCTTTTCTCCAGGTTGTCACGAGAGGGCAGCACACGCTCAGGTTTAAACAGGAGAGCGGCAGCCGCCTCGATTTGCAGATAAAGGAGAACCTGGAGCAAGGTTGCCGCCTTGTGCTTTCGGAGCTCAAAGGCTTTTACTGGTTGTCTTTATTTTACTAGTAATAATACCTAAATTACTTTGAGGATAGAAAGATAGGCATACAGGCAGACTTCTTAGAAGTAGCAAGCTTGACTTAATTCTGGAATCTTCAGAAAAAAGTAAAAAGAATAAAGGAAAAAAAGAAAAAAGAAAAAAAAACCAGAAACAACAAAAAGAATCTTCAAATCATTCTTTTAACCATGTTAATACCAGCCTCTTGAACACAGAAAACAAACCTCCTGTTTTCCACTTCCTTCTCTGTATTACTTAGTCTTGACTACCTTTCTGTGAAGTCAAGGATGAACAAATATTTCTGCCAATCTTTACAGAAATAAATATCACTGCCCAAAATATTCAGGTAGGAATAATTAACACCACCAGTTGTCACTTACTGCGGCGAGACCTTCTGTGTACAGTCTGTCCCCCACCGGTCCCCCCACGAGAAGGCCGTCATGACTAGTCTTGTTTTGGGGCAGAGATGAGCCCAGCTGAAGGACGTGCCCTAGGCCGCGCAGGAACGCAGGTTCCCTGCCCGCTAAAGGCCTGAGTCGGGGGCTCTGGTGGGATGTGTCCTGTGTGCTTTGGCTGTCCCCTGTCCTGTCTGTCCCCCTCCTGCTGTTTGACGGTGAGGACTACCCATCATCTCCTCGGCCTGCGGTCACTCATTGAGCATGTGTTGTAAACATTTATATATATATGATGCAAATTTTAAAACGAGCTAAACGACCCCTCATGTCACGTGACACACAGGCCATCTTTGTCCCTGGTGCCTGTTCCTGAGGCATGTCTGGAGCAGTGACAGCGGGTGGGGTCCATTGGGGGTGGGCACAGGGAGGAGCCAGAAGGGAGGTCTCCGGAAGGAAGATGCTCGGAGGAAGGGGTGGGCACCTGAGGGGAGGGAAGAGCTCAGCCGGAGAAGGGGGTGCGCAGCCAGGGAGCGGGTGAGGAGGTGTCAGGAGGTGAAGTGGCTCGTCTCCTCAGGCAAAGGAAACAAAAGCAAAAATAAACAAATGGGACCTGATTAACTAAATAAAGTTAAAGATTTTGCACAGTAAAGGAAACCATCGACAAAATGAAAAGACAACCTACTGAATGGCAGACCCTATTTGCAAATGATATGACCAATAAGGGGTTGACATCCAAAATATATAAACAGCTCATACAACTCAACATCAAAAACAAACAAAAGCCCGACTGAAACAACGGCAGAAGAACTGAATAGGCATTTTTCCAAAGAAGAAATGCAGGTGGGCAATAGGCACATGAAAAGATGTTCAACATTGCTAGTCATCAGGGAGATGCAAATCAAAACCACAATGAGGTATCACCTCATACCTGTCAGAATGGCCGTCATCAAAAAGAACACAGGTAACACATGTTGACGAGGATATGGAGAAAAGAGAACCCTCGTACACCGTTGGTGGGAATGTGAAATGGTGCAGCCACTATGGAAACCAGTATGGAGGTTTCTCAAAAAACTAAAAATAGAACTACCATATGATCCAGTAATTCCACTTCTGGGTATATATCCAAAAAAACTGAAAATACTAATTCAAAAAGATACATGCACCTCTGTGTTCGTAGCAGTATTATTTACAATAACCAAGACATGGAAGCAACCGAAAGGTCTATTGACAAAGAAGATGCGGTATACATATGGAGTGGAATATTACTCAGCCATCAAAAAGAATGAAATTTTGCCATTTGCAACATGGATGGACTTGGAGGGCATTATGCTAAGTGAAACAAGTCAGGGAAAGACAAATACTGTATGATATCACTTATATTTGGAATCTAAAAAATACAACAAACTAGGGAACATAACAAAAAGGAAACAGACTCACAGATACAGAGAACAGACTAGTTAGTGGTTACCAGTGGGGAGCGGGAAGCAGGGAGGGGCGATATAGGGGTAGAGGGTGAGAGGTATGAACTATTAGGTATGAAACAAGCTACGAGGATGTATTGTACAACACGGGGACTATAGCCAGTATTTTATAATTTACCGTTTATAATAACCTTCAAAAATTGTGAATCATTATGTTGTACACGTGAAACATATACTGTATATCAACTATATCTCAATAAAAAAGGAAGAAATACCCCGCAGCCGGGCCCCGGCACTCAGGGAGCCTGAGGAGGTGTCGGGAGGTGAGGGATGCGTCCCTGCCACCAGCGCCTGCCACCCCACCCCCCCGCCGCTTTGTGAGGGCACACGGAGACAGCGAGGCCTCAGGGACCCGTCTGCAGCTTCCAGGTGACACTGGGCCTGCCACACCAAAGCCACCAGCTGCCCCTACACCAGCTGGGCCCCCGTTACCGCCGAGGCCCAAGGGGAGGGTGCCGAGAAGCACCTGCTGTAGCTGCAGGCCATGGGGAGGGTGCCATCAGCGTCTCGGTGGGCACGCCGGACCGCTGTCATGCGTGGACAGCCGACGTCCCCCGGGCTCTGTGCAAAGGAGTTCTTACCCTCCTCTTTGCTTCTCGTTAGCCAACCCCTAACCTTCGCTACTGTCCTTGTTCAGAGGGTGTGTTTTTAACACCGTGTTGTAGAAAAGGCTAGTTTTGCACTAGGCAACATGAAGCTCGCAGACCTGAGCAGCCCTCCCAGCTCCTCCTGGCTCACCCGTGAGAAGTCGGGGGAGGGCAGGAAGTCCATTTCCTCCCAGCGACTCCGCGGGACTGTCCCTAGGTGGACATGGAAGGAAGGGCCGGGACGAGGGGTGTCCAGCAGGAAGAATGACTCGCCGGCAACACCAGAGAGCCTTCTGTCCCCACCAGGAGACCCCCCCGGACCTCATCTCCTTCCTCTGCAACTATAAACGCATCACCTAGGGTCAAGTGAACATGTTTTCTAGTTTGTCATCCTGGCAAGCTGACCCCGAGAACATTTTCTATCCCCAAACTAATCTTTGCAGGTTTGCCTCAGAGAGGAAAAGGATACTGCATTTCCTTCAGTTTAGCTTGTTTAGCTTTTTTCAGCAAAATCTAACGATGATTAACGAGGTCTGCCGACTGCTGGAGGGGAGGGTGGCCACCCCCAGAGAAAGATACAACCACGCAAAGGTCTGACCTCGACTTCTGGTCTCCTGAAAGAGTCCTCCTTGCTGGGCTCCTTGGTAAAGGAAGGACATTAACCGGGTAAAGAAAGACACCGAGGGGCTGCTGTCCGCCTGGGGCGCTTTGCAACGTCCCGCATGAAATGAGCTCCAGGCTCACTTCCCATGTCAGGTTAAGCAGAGGGTTGAACCAGGGTGAATTACTTGCATTGGCTTGCTTTTTCTTAAATGCACAATTCCCTGGCATTTTATTCCCCGGGTATGGGGCAGCCTTCAGGCTTGGTGTGCGTATGTAAGAATCCAGGAGGATGAATCAGAGCGAGGCCAGTGAAGATGCTGCATCAGCGTGACGCCTGCAGATGTGGGCCTCCTCCCAGAGCCCGGCACCAGGGGCCAGATGGTCAGTCCCGGGCGTCCTGCCTGGATGGGACTGGCCCCTGCTTGTCGCCCACGTGGGAAAGGGAGGATGGAACGGTGCCGTCGTGCTGGCTTCTGGGCAGTATCCCACAGCCGATTAACTGCCACACTCCCAATTACATTTTAATAGAGCGTGTGCACTGGGCAAGCTCATGACGTTCCCACACCAAGCTCAGGAGCTTGACCGAAAGTCCCAACGGTTGCTACCGGGAAGACAGCGAGACGGCAGGGAGGCGATGCCCTTTACAAAAGGAAACCCTTCCGTGTCGCTGTAACCTCGACAGCACCAGAGGGTGTGCCCGCCCGCATACTGCTGCCCGGACGGCGCCGGACGGAGCAGACCCCCCCCCCCACCAGGAAAGCAAAGGCAGCTGAGTACAGGTCACCCTGCCTTTCAGACAACGGACCCATCACGGACTCCTGGGGGCCGGGCTGCACACTCGGCCTCTGCCGGACACACGGCGGGTTCTTAACAAATATTTGTCAAACAAATCAGTGATGTAACTTGCTGGGCTTTCTCTGCGGGGCCTTTCTTTGGAGACATTGGCCTCTCAGGCCAGTAGAAAACCAAGGCCCTTTCTACTCTGCTTTGTATGTGAAACAGAGTTCCCTGAGTCCTCCTAGGAGAGTGGACGGCGTTTGGGTTGGAACACAGGCGTAAATCCAGTGGCCTCCCACTCCACTCCTTTTCCAGGCCCTGCCGTGCTGCTTGTGCAACGCTCAACGCTCCCCCTTCCTCCAGCTGCCTGGACGGGACCCTGGGTCCAGCCCTCACCTGACTCCGGGCTCCCCGGGGGTCAGGGCGGAACAGCGGTCTGGGAGCTGACGTCCAGCACGGGCCGCAGCTCGTCCGGAGGCCAGAGCAGAGCTGGTGGTTCATTCGCCGGGAGCCCTGCCAGACGGGAAGCCCCGCCCCCCGTGTCCTCAGAAGAAACACGCCCCTGCACAGCGGCCCGCCACGCACCTTATTACTGTGGGAGTGATCTCTGCACAGAAGAACACGCTGAGGTTCCCCACTGCATGGGAGGCGAACATGCCCACGATGGAGAAGGTGATGGAGAACTTGTCCTTGACACTGTCGCTCATTCCTGGGGGAGAACCAGGGGTTGGTGAGGGGGGCGGAGGGGAGGGAGGATGCTGGGGGCGGAGGGAGCAGGGGAGCGGGGCGGAGGGCGGCCTGGGGCCGACGAAGGGTCTTCCCTCCTCCCCTCTGCCCGGTTTGAGGTGCAGACCCGGGAGACGCAGCAGCATGTCCCGGGGTGGGAGGTCAGAGCCCTTGTGGCAGGAGCCTTTGTCGGGTCCCCCGGGAGTCCCTGCGGGTCTAAAACGGGGGGCTCAGGCTGACTCTGCCGGACGCCGTAGCCTCGAGCGGCCGGCAGGGAGGGAGGCTGGTGGTCTCCCCGATGCTATGGCAACGCCCTCCTATCCAGCCTTCCGGCTCAGCTCCAGAGAAAGGTCTCTGGTTCCAGAGAGCCCGGCCATCCTGGCCTCAGGCCTGACCAGTCCAATACAAGGGACAGGGCAGCCCAGGCTTGACTGAGGGGAACGAGAACTCAACCCCAAGAGGAGAACTTATGGGCCTGGAGGGAACGAGCTGGACCAACTTGAGCACCTTGCCAGTGGCACCGGGTCTGACCTCACCCCCAGGTGGCGCTAGGAGGGCACAGCAAGCCGCTGGGGTCCCACGTTTGGGGCGCAGCCCAGTTCCCCACAAGGCTGCACTGGGAGCCCTGGCGGCATGGGCTCGGTCAGGCCAGGCGCGTGTGCGCAGCAGTGTTGCGTGTGGGGCAGCGGCTATGCCGTCCCAGAGGCCGAAAGCAGCGGGCTTGCATCGCTCACAGGCCGGGACGGCTGCTTCCCCTGGCAGCGTGGTCAGCCAGACCCCCAGGGCCGTGTGGCCCAGCCCAGGCCTGTCCCCAAGGCCCTGCATCACAGTGGAGGCTGCTGGGCTGTGCTGGCCACTGGTGCCAGGGGCAAGGGCGAGGGCAGCGTGCAAGCCGGGCACAAAGGGGGCGGGGGGGCGGCCCGACTTTCTAGAGGCGCAACGGGCAGAGAGGACAAGTGGATGCGTGTAGTGTCCAACCTACGGCCAACTTCAGCTGCAACTCTTGGGGTGAAAGGGGGAGGGGAGAGAGAGGAAAGGGAAACCACAGGTCTGTGAGTCTTTGTGAAAACGCCCTGCAGGTGCAATAAAAAAGACAATGGTGCCGCACGTGCGTTCCGGCTCACCTGAGTCTGGATGCTGGCTGTATTTTCCGATCACTGGACCGCAGAAACGGCGGCAGACGAGGAGGAAGGCGGGCAGGGAGGGGAGAAAGAGAGCAGGTCGGACGGAAGTTACCACCGCGTGCTTCCACGTGACTGGTTTCTAAGCAAGCCCCCTCAGGGACCAGCGGGGGTGGCCTTGCAGCCAGCCCGCCGGGCCCACTCGGGGACCCCAGCTGATGCCGCCAGGGGCCAGAGAGCAGGAGGGACGTGGCGCAGACGTGGGGGAGGGTCCAGGGCATCAGGGCTGGCATTTGACCAAACGGAGCCCCTTCTGTTCGGAAGGGGGGGCCGGGCCCCTCTGGCCTCGTAACCCGGGGAGGACGCCAGCTCCTCAAAGCAGGGGCCCTCGCGCAGCGCCCACCCTCAAGCCAAAGGGGGAATCTTGCCGTGTCCGAAGTTACTCAAGTCACTGCTGGTCTGTGCTCGGGGCACCAAGTGCTGTGGGCAGACCCGGCAGACAGCATCGCTATGCCCTCCCAGCCTGGTCCCCACGGTGCCTGGTCTCCTGGGCATCCCCACTCAGGGACTAAGAGGGCGGCTGTGAGCCCCGGGGCTGCCGTGCCCCTGCACGTCTGCCCAACCGGCGGGAGCTGCAGAGACTCCCCGAAGGGCAGCTTGGGCGGCCCCACGAGGGGACACACCCCATGTTGTCACAGCTGAAAATGAGACCAGTCTCCCAGCAAGGTGCGGAACGCACGTGAACTTGCCCAAGTCAGAAAACTGCTCCTGAGTCTGACTGGCTATTCTAGAATCCAGTTTGCACAGCAAGGCTGAGGAAGTCCTCGGTTTTCTCTTTCTCTTCCTTCCGTTCCGGATACTCCCTCCCCGCCTGGACGTCACGCAGACCTGAAACACTACTGCAGGCTTCTGACTTTCTCAGCAGCGCTGATCGAGCTCTGACAGCTCAGGGGGGAGGGCAGCCATCAGAGCCACGTGTTCCCCGCGGCGCCTGAGTCCACTGCGGGGCACGGTCCTGGGCGAGACGGCTCAGCCGCCCGGCTCACTCCCGCCTCGCCCCAGGCGGTCAGATGCCCTGCGGCTCGTCCCCATGGCGAGGGCTTCTGTTCACCAGGAGCTGCACTGAGCTTGCCTCGTAGAGTTGGGTGGGCTACACGATTGGCTAGCTTTTCTTTAAATTACTTCTAATGTTTACTGAGAAACTCTCCGGCCCCAAGAGCAGCGGATGAGCTTGGAAACACGTGCTGAAGAGCAGTGTCCCAGTGAAAGGGTGTCAAAATGTATTTATCTCGCCCTCGACTTCACATGAGGAAAAAGTCCTTCGTTCCTTCTCATGTGATGCATCACAACGGGAGAGCCTGGCCCCCAGCGGGGTCATCACGTCCAGCAGGACCGTGAGGGCCCCGGGCACCAGGGAGCCCCAGGGCGGCGGGAGGCCTTGGGGTCGGGCGGGAGGAGGGGGGACCCCACGCGCGCGTTCCAGTGAAAGCTCGTCCTTCCCGAAGCGGGAGGGCACCTCGGGCTGCCCGCGCACCCAGGGCTCCGGCGCGCCAGGCCCTGCCCCCGCCCGCCCAGGGCGCCGGGCCCACTCACGGTTCAGCAGCCCGAGCTGCAGCAGCGAGGCCAGGGCCGTCAGGATCATGAAGAGCAGCAGGCCCCCGCGGCGCCCCAGGACCCGCACCGCCGGGCACACGGCCAGGCAGGAGGCCAGGGCGATGCCGGCCGCCGTGTAGTAGTCGGCATAGAAGTTCTCGAGCAGCGGCACCTTCACCTCGTGGCCCATCATGCTGCGTGCGAAGCAGTGGTGGATCCCGAAGCCGGTCAGCCTGCGGGGACACAGTGCCTGAGGCCACCACCTCCCAGCGGGGGCGGGGCACACGGCGTCGCGTCCAGGGGCAGAGCAGCCACTTGGAAGGTGGTGGGGAACGCACGTCAGAGAGGACTTCAGGGGAGGGATGCGCGTGGTCACCTGCCTGCTGTGGCCGTACGGAGGGCGTGGGCGTACACGCAGGGAGACCCTCTGTTCAGACGCCGTCTCTCACGGGATCCAGGGGTGAGGCAGACACCCCCAGGGTCCCTGTGTTTGACCCCGGAGCGTGGGCACCGAGGGGGCCCATCAGACCCACTTTCCAGGCGGGCAGACAGGCTGACAGCGCAGCGGGTGAGCACAACCTCTAAGACGCACCGCCCGTCTACCCCTCTGCCTCTCCCGGGGTTCTGGAAACTCGGGGATCCGCCCCGAGAACTGGCTCCTCAAGCCCCTCTCGCTGCTACTCGCGGCTCACGTGGCCTGGAGGAGCAGGAGGGGTCAGGCCGGTGAGGACACCTGGTCTTGGAGGCTGTTCAACGCTTAATTTACCGTTTCCCTCCCCCTGTCCTGGGTTCAGCCCCCTCCTGCCCCACAGGGTCACAAAAACCTGCAGGGAAACATGTGTCCCAGCCGCTCAGACGGATGTCCGCTCTGGGAACGGGACTAAAGATGTGTCGTGTTCCCTGGGAGCACGGGGCAGCGGGGCTCTGAGGCCCCGGTGGACGCGCCCCGTGGGAGCAGGGCTGCGAGCGCCTGCATCTGTCCCTGAGCTGAAACGCCCTGCTCTCCCAGCCTCCCTCCGTGCTTTCAGCAGACCTTGAGGACGCGTCAAGGTCAACTACAGACCCGGCCCTGCAGGAGGGAGCCGCCCTCTGCCAAACCCATGCGTTTCCCCTTGGGGACAGGCAGACCCGGCTCCCCCAGGCCACGTTGGACAGCCTAACAGGTGTGAGTCCGGCGGGGCTCCTGGTCTCAGGGCGGGTCTCCCACCTTGTTGTTCTGGTGGAAGGATGTCCTCCGGCCACAACAAAGCCGGAGAGACTGGCTCCCCCTCCCCCAAAACAAGAATCATTAAGGTGGAAACTCCCCATCTTGTCTATGTCACAATCTGTGTTTTTTCCAAAATAAACGTTGGAGAAGTGATCCCACTGTACACGGTCCCACTAGCCTAGGCGGCGTCTGCCTGAGTCTGGGCAGCGGGTGGCCGGGCTGGAGCCCCCTCTGCAGAGACAGGCCTGAGGGCTCGGCCCCGACCAGGCGTGCGGCGCGGCTGCCCCTTCTCCTGCCTGGGCCTCGGCTGCTCGGCTGCAGGACGGGGTGTCAGTCAGATCTGGGCTCTTCCACTGCTTTGCTGCTGGGATGTTTTGTACCCTCCCCCAAATTATTCAACCTGGAACCCCAATCCTGAGAGCTGATTAAATGGAGCTGCTGTGATAGGAGCAGCTGGGGGACGTAGGGCCAGAGGCCCGCCCCCGGGCCTTGCTCTCTACCTACGACGGCAGTCCTGAGACTGTGCACGGAAGGGTGCAAGCTCCCCTCCCCCAGTGACCTCTAACCCCCTACTGCCTAGATGACCTGTGACCCTGAACGAGGCCCCACCTGGGCAGCAGGGAAGGGCAGGGTTCCTGAGCTGTGAGTCAGCAGCACAGGCTTGCAGGTGCACACTGAACCCGGGACCGGGCTGGCAGGAAACGGCGTGAGCCACGGGGGTGCAAGTCCAAACCTGGGGCGCCGGGCTGGATGTGGTCGGCAAGGCGGGAGGGCCTCTGGCCACGTGCGGAGGTCATACCCAGGGCCAGGCCGGCCCATCACCACCCGCGGCGCCCTGGGGTCGGGGCCTCTGCAGGCGCTGGCTCCACGCAGAGAGCAAGGACATTCAGCAGCCTGGTCCCCTCGCCCGTGATGGTGCCTGGAGACCCCCACGTGGGGGTCCCGTCCCCCCCCAAGCCCCCCGCCACTGTGCCTCGGGGGGAGGTGCATCCCGGGAGGCGCATGGCCAGACAGCCCCGCTCCCAGGACGTCCCTGGACGTGAGCCTGCTCTCCGGCAGCCCCGTCCCCCTAGGACACGTCTGTGTGGCCCGAGTGGCACGCAGGGGGAGATGCCGGGCTGCCCCGAGGCTGGGGGTCCGCGTCTGCCGGCACTCGTAGCCCTTCAGACAGCTGTTCAGAAGCTCTGACGGGGCTGCTCAGGCTCCCCCCGGCCCCGCCGCCTCTCCCCCGGCCCCGCGCCCGTGACTCACGAGTTCACGCACAGCACCACGATGTTCTTCCACAGGTTCCGGGTTCCCACCACTTTCACGATGCAGACCTTCTTGGGCCTCCGGGAAAGCTCCTTCTCCAGCTCTGCAGGGAGACGGGACCCGTGAGCCACGCTCGGCCAGGCCCGGGCCGGCAGCCCCACCGACGGCCCGATGCGCGAGAAGGAGAGTGTTTTTCTTTAAGACAGGGGTACGGCCTGGCTCTCAGGGTAGAAAACTCGCCACAGAGACACTGACTTGGCAGGTGCAGCTGCCCACGGGGCCCGCAGGGAGGCGGCAGGACACACAAAGCAGCCACCTGCGTGGGCTCCGTCCGCCGGGAAGGGCTGCGGAGGCCGCTGGCGGGCGCGGAGGCCCTGGTCGGGCTTGGGCAGGGGTCCTCTTCCCACGGAGTCTGACCCCTCCGCTCAGGGACCAGGAGATGCACGCACTGCTCTGGTCCCCAAACCAACCCCGTGGGCCAAACAGGCTGAGGCTGCTTCCTCTGCACCTGCCCCTGCACGGCCCGCATATTAGGAGGAGAAATGAGTGACTGGATGAACACGTGTGCGTACGCGTGCACAGAGGCGTGGCCCGTGCATATATATGCGCGCTGGAGCCAGGCAGACGGCGTCTCCGCTCAGGTGACGTGACCAACTACAGCTTGGTCACGAGACCCAGCTGCTCGGGGGGCTCAGACCAGCTCTGAGCAGACGCCAGGCCCACGTCAGCGAGGTCGAGGGGTTTGCCGCCGTCCTGGGGCTGACGGTTCAACAGGGAAGATGCAACGAGGAAACGCCCCAGCCTCCCCATCTCCCGGCATCTGTGAGCAGAAATGCCGCACATTCAGCCCCTGAGTCTGTCCCTGCTCCCCTGGCCGCGCGTGCTCTCAGGGGAGGGGACCCCTTCTCAGGGGCCAGAGAAGAAAAAGGAGACTTAACCAATCAAGACTGCCGAGGTCAGGGGAAGCAAGGAAAGACTGAAAGCGCACCGACCATAGGCGGCTGGGAGGTGAGAGGAGCAGGCAGCCCTGGGTGGGATCCTATGGCAGGGTCACTGGGGGTGACGTCCGGTCCAGGCTGCAGCAGGGCTGACAGCAGTGCAGCGATGGCAGTTTCCCAGTCGTAACAGGTGCAGGAGATGTGAGATGTTACAACAGGGAGACTGACTGGGGGTTTTTCAAAATTCTGTGCTCTCTTTGTAACTTTACTATAAACCTAAGATGAATCCAAAACAAGTTTACTAAAAATAAAGCACGCAGTGGGGTGGGAAGGCCCGGAGGAAGTGGGGTTGCCTCAAGAGGGGCCCAAGAGCTGCAGCCCCCTCGGCGGGTCTCTGAGGTGTGTCCCCCTCCCTGTACTTCTTAGGGGCACTCTCACCCCTGGACGTCCTACCTCTTTCCTGCCATCCAATGGTGAGAGGGTCACCAACCTCACTAGTTACAGCTGGAAGGAAAAACAGGTTGCTTAACCATAACGGTTTAGGAGTTTTTTATTTAAAAAAATGTTTGGATCAGTGTCACCAGCTGGGGCACAGAAGGGAGAAGGGGACACCTGTCCTACGTCTGAGGGATACCATGCTCCCTCAGTTTCCAGAACTTTCTTCCGTGTCAATATTCAGGCACAGAGCTGGAGGCCTGTGCACCAGCCAGAACGGCTGGCCTTTCGGCCATCCGTCCATGGACGCTCAGCTCCCGAGTTCCTCCTGACCTCTATCATCCCCTCTGCAAAACAGGCTCATTTGATTTACAGACATACTCTCCCCACGGTCAAAACACTAGAAAACTTTTAAAGAGCATGGAAACATGGTTAACACATAGCGTTGATCCAACGATCTGAGTATCTTCACTGTTGTGAAACGGGTCAGGAACCTATTTATCATAGCCACACTCGCCCACCATGGAAATCTTCCAGGAAGAAAAACTAAATGTCCATTCGCATGGCTATATAGGTTTAAATTTTTTTTTTTTTTGTAATGCAGCTCAAACTTAATTCCTGATACTTTCTAGTGTATGAAATAGATGTTAAGAAGCTGTAGTAACTGTCATTATGACCTTTTTCCTTTCTTTTTTTAAAGCATTACACTCTGGAGCCCAAGCTGACTGTAGTCTACAGAGGTAACTGCATTATTCTAAGCGGAATTACACTAACCGCTCCGGGGCTGTTGGCATGCTGTCTCTGTCACATGCATCCCCAGCCTCTCGACACCACCACAGAACTTCCCCAGCACCGCGTCTGCTCTGGGATGAAACCCCACCAGCTCTGAGTACACGAAGCACGACGTGACTTCTGAGACCCTTGGGGTAAGCACGAGAGCCCTTCCCGCCTCTCCAGTTCTCTCTCTCCAGAAATCTCAGGACTTTCTAAGGTCCTCACGTGTGGGAATGATGGGAGTGAACAGGGGCACTGAGAGCAGATCAGACTCTGAGCACCAAGGAAATGACAGCTAAAAGCATCTCCTCTCTCTGGACCTCTTCCCAACCTCTCGACTTGGAGCCAGAAGAGAGATTCCAAGACAAAAGCCAAGGCGAGCCTCTTTGATTCCGAAGCCAGGCCTCTCCTGCTCCACCCGCATCCCCTCCGCGCCCCGCTCCCTGCATCTCAGCTGCTCCCGTGATGTGCAGCCAGGGGGCCGGGGCTGGCCGGGTGAGTGACCGCTTTCCCGACCTGGGGGGGCAGCGAGCGGTACCCCAGCTTTCACCCGCTTGTTGAGGCTCCTCGCTCTGTGCCTCAGTTTCTCGTCTGGTCAGTGGATGGATGTGATGAGGACTGGACGCAAGAAGCCGTGAGGCCTTCCTGGCCCCGCGCTCCGGCCGACCCAGACCGTCCTGGCCTCTCCCCACCCGCTGCGGAGACTCCTTCCTGGGCCTACGGGGACACCTGCTGACCCCAGAAATTCCCTCTCAATGCGCGAGGCTCCAGCCGGCCCGAGGCCTCTTGCAGGAGCTGGCGCGGGAGCAGGAAGTAGGCGTGGAGGGTCTGAGGCAGGGCGCTGGGCTCGGCTTGCCTGGGGCCGCCTTGGCTTCATCTCCTGCTGGGGTGTGACTGGTGCAAGTCACCTAACGCTGGGGACCGTGAGGTGGCCTGATACAGGGACCCGCTTCTCACCTCGGGTTCAGGACAGACGGACAAGACAGAGTGAGGCACGTGGGGCGGGATCCCAGCTCGGTTACCGAGAAGGGCTCGGGTAAAGCCCCTGCGGGCCTGATTGGGGGGCCTCGTATCCCCCAGACTCGCTGCCTGACCTGGTGACGCCGGACTCGGCTGCTTCCCTGCGGGTCAGGCTGCCTGGAGAGGGCCTGACGCCGGGGACCCCCTCCCTGCACCTGGCTCACGTCCGAGGAGGAAAAGGGGAGCCGGTTCACTCTTTCTCGGGGGCTCCTTCCACGTGGAGGGAGTGCCGGGAGCAGGGAAGCCGTGCCTCCAACGCTCAGCCTCCTGGGGCCCCTTTCCCGTATGTAAAGCAGGAATGATCTGATCCATAGGAAAGGTTCTGATGAGGGTCAAACGGCCTGTATGGCGTCTTAGCCCCCGAGGCAGGGCTGAGGGCGGGGCAACAGGGAGGATAGAGTCAGGGTGGGTGAGAGCCTGGGTTGGGGACGGGATGCTGGTCGATGGCCTAGATAAGATGCTGGGACGGAGCATTCAAGCAGGCAAACCGGTCCAGCCTAGGGAGGTGCAAGGGGCCACTTTCGAGGAAACAGACACCCGCCTTCCTCCAGCTTTGCCCTGGTGCCGTCACGTCACCGTCACCGTGCGCCTGACAGCTAGGAGGGAGCAGAGACCCAGAGGCGGGTGAGAGCCGCGTGCCCCGGGGCGTAAGCGTATGCCACCCCAGCCCCGAGTCGGGGGCGTCATGCGTGCTGCTGCCTGCCCCCCAGCACAAAGACCAGCACCAGCCCAGCTCCTGAGCGAGGATACCACTTTCTCAAAACAGGAGGGAAATGAATCAGCGTAATTAGGATGGAGAAAACAAGCTTCTCCCAGACAATATTTTAACCTGAAAGAAGCGGAGTGTGGTGATTTAATTAGGGAAATGCCAGAAACAAGGCACTTTGACTTAAGAGCGCTGACCTGCTAATGGATGGGCCTGGACAAGTTTGGGGACAAGAGCCAGACACTCCAAAAGGAGCAAACGAGGCCTGAAAGGAGCGAGGTCCACTCACCCCTCACTCCCCCTGCCCGCCACGCCAGCACGTCCATCTCCCTCCCTCTCAGAAGCAGCACAGGGAAGCTGCTTCTGCTGGGCTTCCTGGGCTCAAGTCCCAGCGCTACTACTCACTAGCTGTGTGACCTCCGGCAAGATACTCAACCTCTCTGTGCCTCAGTTTCCTCGTCTGCAAATGGGGATAATTACAGTACCTTGCACAGAACTGCTGTGAAAAGATTTAAGTTAATATCAATACACTTCTAATATTGATATTAGAAGCTTGCTTTTTCTGTAAAAGTCCGAATAGTCAATATTTTAGACTTTGCAGGTCACAATAAATCACTTCTAGTGCTTATTAAACACACAATGTTCAGGGTTCATGCCAAGATCTACTGGATCAGAATCTCTGGTTGCCGGGAGGGGCCCAGGAGTCTGGATTTTAACACCCTCCAGGTGCTCTCATGGATCTGATCTAGCTCGTGCTGATGTTCCTGATAAACAGGGATTCTGTGGATCTGAACTTTTCTGCTTCCTCAGAGGCCCAACCAATAGGTCCTGACAGATAACAGACAACACAGCAGCTCTCTGAAGGTCCTGCTTGGGAGACAGAGGGAGCGAAGGCCAGCGCCCCCCGGCCAGGACTGCCGGCACCAAACCGCAGGCAGGCAAGGCTGTGTGCCAGGCGCGGTTCAGCCCTCAAGTTTCCCCCGAGGAGCAGGGGCACGCAAGGTCATGCCTCCCTCTGGATTTGGACTTGGCCATGTTCCTGGTCTATCTGAGGACCGACCATCACAGGAAGCTGGACAGCTGGCTGGGCAACGAAGGTACCAGGGGTGATGTGGGGTGACTCCCGGTCCCGGCGGGATGGGTGGCGGGTCCCCCAAGTCTGGCGGGGCTGCGGGTTTGAAGGGAACACATGCTCACCAGGCATCACGCCTTTGATGTCGCTCTCAGGGTTCATGCGGTTCTTCTGTGTGAAGCGTAGGATCAGCTTCTTTGCCGACGCAAACTGGTGGGTGGCCACGAGCCACCGCAGGGACTCTGGGAAGATCCTGCAAAGAGACAGGGAGCGGGTGAGGGTCTTCCCATCGGGTGAGGCGTGAAGACGCAGCTCTGTCGGGGGCTGGGAGCGTCCAGCCGGGTGGGACCGGGTATCCGTCTGTGAGCGGTGGAGGCCAGCGGGTGCTCAGGACTCTCTCTTGGCCCAAGCAGACAAGAGAAGACCGTGGCCCTGGATGTTCCTGGTTTTCTCTTAGAAAGTGTAAAAGTTGCAGTTTTTAAAATGAGGCAGAAAGGAGCAGTATCCTCCCAGCTGTGTCAAGAAATCTGTGTATACTTTTCACCAGAGCGCTGGATTACTAAGGCACGTTCCAGCAATTCATTGAAGGGCTGCTTTTGTGATATTTTGTCTCAAAAAACAAATGTTCAGGGCTTCCCTGGTGGCGCAGTGGTTGAGAACCTGCCTGCCAATGCAGGGGACACGGGTTCGAGCCCTGGTCTGGGAGGATCCCACATGCCGCGGAGCAACTGGGCCCGTGAGCCACAACTACTGAGCCTGCGCGTCTGGAGCCTGTGCTCCGCAACAAGAGAGGCCGCGATAGTGAGAGGCCCGCGCACCGCGATGAAGAGTGGCCCCCGCTTGCCGCAACTAGAGAAAGCCCTCGCACAGAAACGAAGACCCAACACAGCAAAAATAAATAAATAAATAAATAAAAATAAATTTATAAAAAAACAAAAAACAAATGTTCATAGAATGATTTTAAGTTTAAAAAAAATGCCCCCCCATCCTAGCAACCTGACAGGCACTTTCCGTTTTGAACATTTGGAGGCTTTCCCAGGGCTCAACTGTAGAATTATTTTCATCTTGCTGCCAACTGCCCAGAACGCCTCCCTGAGGTGGGTGATGGTTTCAAGTGTAATTAGCAACAGACTCCTTGCCAGTTTGTTCGTGTTTAGGATGAAATCTGGTGAGGAGTCCCATCAGAAAAATAACAAACAAACCAAACTACTGTCTTATCAATGCGATTTGTAATTTTACGTTTATAATGAGATTTGCAAGTCCGTCAAGGAGAACCATGTGCCTGTTTGGAGCAGGGGGTCAGCTTGCTTTTTCTGTAAAAGTCCAAATAGTGAATATTTTAGACTTTGCAGGTCACAAGGTCTCTTGAGAAACCAGCCACTGCCACATGCCCAGGGATGGAGGCTGTGTTCCCTCAGGACTTGATTTTGAAGCAGGTGGCACCCCTGAGTGGAAGAAGCAAAAGCTGGAAGTCAAGGTTGGGGATGACAGCATAGCCTCTGTGGGCCCAGCGCTCCAGGTGTCCCTGTGGTTCATGTCAGTTACAGAGTGTCAAGGAATCATGACTGATGCTGATAAGAAGTTATCTTTGCTACTACCCAACACCTGTCCTACCAGCTCTGGGGAGCCTCTAATCAAAGTAAGCCAGCAGCTGCCAAAGCTATCAGTGGTAAATTTTTATTTCAGAGTCACATCACTAATGATGTAACGGCTGTCACTCCCTTAACTGTTTGAACAAAAATCAAGTTTCTAAATGTTCATGATGTATTTTGCAGAAACAGCTGACTTCAGTGGTACACTGGGATGGTCTGATCAGAGTGTTAATCTACGCTGGGAGACCTGGGTTGTCACCAAGAGTCAAAAAGCCACCGTCCCACGTGGCTGCACAAAGGTGCAGGCGAGCTGGGGGCCCCGCCTGGTGAGGTGCGGCCGGAGCATTAAGACGGGCTCAGAAAGTCTCATGTCTTTTCGCCCAGGAGCCCATATTGGAAAGCTGATAAAACACAGGTTTCAAACTGTAAGCACTGATTCTTTTTTTTTTTTTTAAATAATAAAAGTTAATGTTTGCTTTACTAGCCTCTAGTTTTTACAAATTAATTTTGAATATAAGTCAAGCAAACAAACACTCAGAATATAACATAACAGACATCAATATTATATAGATATTAACATCTTGCCATATTTTATCAGATCTTTTCTTTATAATGATAACCTAACACAAATGCCTACCCTTATAGCTCTCACCTATGTTATCTCCATCCATCTTTCTGATTTATTTGGGTTTAATGTCACTTTCTCATTTCTTAAGATAGACACATAGATCATTAACTTTAATTCTTCTTTTCTAATATATGCATTTCAGACTTCAAAACTTCACCTGAGTATCACTTTAGCAACATTTCACAAGTTTTGATAAGTAGTTCTTGCTGTGATTTGATTATAAATATATTGTGATTTCTATCAGGATTTTTCCTTACCTATGAGAGACAGACAGACAGACATATCTCATATATATACATAACATTTCCAAACATACCGGTTTTGAGAGGGGGTAGTGGCGGGGTTGCAATCTTGTCTCACTGACTTCTAATTTTATTCAATCATTTTGAGAAAACACAGTCTGTGTTACTGCAAACTGGTACAACCAGAATCCTGGCTCCAAGAGGAGGAAAGAGGAGGAGAGGAGAGAGGCAGGGCCCAGGGAGGGGAGGACCCGAGGTTATGGAGGAACAGCAGCCCTCGGACCGGAATGAACCCGAGCACAGAAACAGGGCTCCCCCAGGAGGCCTGGGCACAGGGACCAGGAGGACCCTGCCAGCCACACGCCCCGTCTCTGGTGGCAGATGGCACTGCAAGCCGCCGCCTCCACGCCTGCCTGGCCTACACTCACCCTTCTACACGTTTCCCATGAATTTACGTCTTTCCAGCTCATTATGCTGTAGTAACATTATCCCCACTTCACAGATGGGGAAACTCAGGCAAAGCACTCAAGGACGTGTTCCAGATTCCAGGGCGGTGAAATGCAGAGCTGGATTTGACCCCAGGGAGTCTGACCCAGGACCCCACATCCTTAACCTCGGGGGATGCAGCAAAGAAACCAACCCCGCGTGCGGAGACGTCGCTCCCATGACTGGGGTTTGGGAGATACTGTTCCCCCGCCACCTCCTCAGCCCTTCCAGATGCCACGGTGCCCTCTGGGTATTTAAATCTGCTGAAAAGTCATAAAGAACTCGCTGAATTGTCAGCCTATGAGAAAGCCCAGAGATGGCGGTTCTAGCTTGGATAATGTGCAGTGTGGCCACATTATGGGAATTTAATGAAATGTCTGCTGACAGGCACATAATGTAGTAACACCATGAAAATTAAAAAACTGGCCACTGGCCCAGGATCTGGCAGGAGTGTAGCTGAGCCTCAGAAATACCCAACATTTTCAACAAAAATAAAAGAGCACGGTAGGCAGCTGGAGCCCACGTCTGCTGGTGGACCCTCACGTGTGGATAGTTAAGAAAAAGCGACCTTGAGGATGACCTCTGCAAACACAGTAATGTGCATAAAAGCCACAGCGGCACCTCTCGGAGGGAGCTTTGCCGTTGCTGCCAGAAGGGGCGATGGCTACGGGGACAGGCAGTGGTCCCCCGAGTGGGTGGAGAGACGGGAGTGTTTGAAAGCTGGAAGTATCTGGGTCTCTCAAGTGCATTGTGTGGCAGAACTATTATCACCCCTCTTCCACAGATGGGAAAACTGAGGCAGAGCAGGTTCAAGGGGCAGAGCTGGATTTGAACTCAGGAGACTTTCAGGCTGTGATCCCTCCAAGCCAGGGCTTCAATGGCTCCAGGGCTTCTGCGGGAGGATGTGGGCAAAACTAAAAGTCTCTTCTCGTCCAGTTCAAGTCCTAAGCCCCTGGCGGGAAGCGAGGGGCACAGGAAGGGCAAACGCAGAGCCCTGGGCAGAAGTCCCATCCCCTCCCTGAGGATGGTCACAGGTTGATGGACCTCTCGCCCCAAGGCACGTGGTCCTGAGGCCTCCGAAATGCATTCAGGATGGTTAGAAGGTCCAGGATCCCTCATTCACAATTCCAGAATCCAGAAGATTCTGAAATCTAAAACCTCTTCATTTAACTCACTTGGGAAAAGACCTGAGCTCCCTGAGGCAGAACGGGACCTACTGGGTATGCGCGTCAGCCTCGGGCATCGCTCTCCTGAGATGCAGACACTTCCCTGCAGAAGTGTGAGCATCCGATGGACACGTCAGCATCCCCATGGGCGGTGGCGGGGCTGCAGGTGGACGGTGCCCACCCCCCGCCTTGCCCGCGTCACCTGCCAGGTCTTCCCGGCAGCAGGCATGAGTCACAGGTGAGGAAGCTGTGCTTCAAGACTTCAGCCATGAAGTTAATTTTTAATTAAGCAAATCACAGATAAACCCATTCTCTACCTAAAAAATAAAATATTCCAGAGAGCTCCGCCCCCCTCCGCCGACCGCCTGCCCCAGTCCTGGCGTCCCTGCACCGCCCTCCCCGCCCCGAGCTGACCCCTGCCCCGTGGGTGCACATCCTTCCAACCACTGGAGCCCCGTTTATCTCGAGGTGCTCCCTCTGCTGTCACGCTGCCCCCACCTTCAGTGGAAAATGCCAGTTACGCTCTCCGAAATCCCCTTCCTTCCAGATGGGCACACAACCGCTCCCGTGGTGGTCCGGAGACCGTCACCCCAGGTGTCCACCCCGAGATCCGGGGAAGAAGCCACGCTCACCTCCGACCTGTGCACTGGGGACACCAACGCAGGTCAGTCCTACCTGAGCCACCTCGTTTCCCAGCGCATCCCGAGAACATCCAACCTCCGCCTGGATCTACAGGCCATGAACCCCGCGGCCTCAGTTACTCCATGAAAGCCAAGAACCAGAAATTTAAGGAAGAGGCCTTTGACTGAACGCCAGGGAGGTTACAGAGGACGCGCTGCAAACCCAGGTTTTCTTCAGAGGAGAACCCCCAGGCCTCACTCAGACAACCAAGTCCTGGGTCAGGAAGCCCCAGGCGGCGATGGGGGTCGGGGAGGCGGTGAGGGGCAGAGAGGCTGGGCGGGGGCAGCAGGAAACCCCCAACTGGGGAGGCACGGGCTTCCCGACCTTGCCCGGGGGCACCAGACTGCACCCCACACCACAGACCCTGCTGCAGGATCACACTTCTGCAGCACACGCGTGTCTGTTGACATGATGAAAACCCTTGAATCACTCACAGAAGAAGGCAGAGTCACACATCTGAACTTGAAGCCCGAGGGGGTCTCTGATTTGCACTTAGCCTTTCCCCGGTGGCACTGATTCAAAGGTCTGGGACCTGGCCTTTGAATCCCTAGGGCAGCGTCACTTTTCCCACTTCAGGCTTACAGTACTATTTAAAAAGCAGGAAAAAATATTTTAGAAAGATGCCCACCCTAAATAGCTACAATAAAGTATCGATTCTTAAAGAATTATATGAAAAATTTATTTACGTGGAACTACTTTTCCAATGGTACCAATGTAAATGATGTTACGGTATCAAGAGAGAAAGCTTTCCCTGTTTCCTTTCTTTTTTTCTCTTTAAAGGAAGAATCTTTTTTTAAAATAATTAATTTATTTATTTTTGGCTGCATTGGGTCTTTGCTGTGTGCGGTCTTTCTCTAGTTGCAGCGAGCGGGGGCTATTCTTTGTTGCAGTGCACGGTCTTCTCATTGTGGTGGCTTCTCTTGCTGCGGAGCACGGACTCCAGGTGCGCGGGCTTCAGTAGTTGTGGCACGCGGGCTCAGTAGTTGTGGCTCGCGGGCTCTAGAGCACAGGCTCAGTAGTTGTGGCTCACGGGCCTAGTTGCTCCGCGGCATGTGGGATCTTCCTGGACCAGGGCTCGAACTCGTGTCCCCTGCATTGGCAGGCAGACTCTCAACCACTGCGCCATCAGGGAAGCCCGGAACACTGCATCTCTTGTTTTTCAAAATGATACACGCCTAAGCTCTAGAGTTCTTCCACTACAGCAAAACTGTGGAGGGACTATATCAGGAGGCCGGTTTATAGACCAGTTTTGTGACCTTGGGCAAGTCACCTAAACCTCTGGGCCTCTGTTTCCCCATCTGTAGAATGGGGTGGGCGTGGGGTGTGTGGAGTCACACCAAGGCCTCCCCCCAGCTCCAACATTCTCTCCCTAGTTTATTTCAAGGGGCTGATGGTAACCGTGACCCCTTCTGAAAGTTAAAAAAGATGCTGCTCACGCACTGCACTTGAACAAATATCCTAATGCTGCTTTAGGTGTTGCCAGGACGAATGGAGCTGGCTCCTAAAATGCCTTCGGAGCTGGCCTTTTAAAGGCTAAGCCACTCGGAATGTACAACAGTGTATAACGGCTGCGATAAATTTAAAATGTTCCTCAGTTCCCACTAGAAACGGGAACACCCGGAATTCATCTGGGGTGGTTTCTTCCACTTTCTCTCTCCTTCGACTCTCTCCCTGCTGCTCCTTTTACTAACTTACCCATGTGCACAATGGTCAGGCCGAAGACAGTGTAGGGCACACGGGACATTTAAAACGTAATACGGCAGGGGAGCTAATTTGGCAGTTTTGCAAATGATACAAATAAAATGAGATGTTGCACGACAATTCGAGGAGGTAAGTAGGCAGAAGGAACCGGGGCTTTGTGCGGCTCTGCTTCTAACTGGAATTTTGTCGGCACCTCTGAATCAGCAACCGGTTACAGGGGGCTCCACAGACCCTCCCCGGGGGCTAGCCTCCCCCTACCTGCGGCTGCAGTCTCGTCCCGACAGGATGATAACCGAGGCCACAAACGCCACTCACCATCGGGGGGCCCCTGCTGGTTCTGCCCTGACCTCGGACCCGGCTCTGGAAGGTGGCCTCTTGCGTTACCACACTCACCTCGCCCGACTCCGAAGGAACAGTCACGAGGACAGGCCAGGCCACCCCAACTCCCGGCCGGGACGCCCCCTCCTTGTGGGGCTGGACGTGCGCTTTGCCAGAGTCCCTGCGGCCAGCCGACGGGGGCTGGAACCTGGCCCCTCTCTCTGTATCCGTCCACGTGGACTTTTGACAGCTGCCAGCCGGGCAAACACTTGGCAGCTCTCGCTAGACACCTGTCACCAGAGGGCCATTTCCCCAATGTCTGCCAGCGGCCAACAGCTCGACCTCACTGCTCCCACCACACGCACACGCGCGCGCACACTTGAACACACAGGCTCGCACGCACGCTGCCTGAACCCTGCCTGGTCTCGAGGCTCAGAGATCCTCAAGCTGGCCTTAAGCGACCCCCAGCCTCCTAGGGGTGGGCAGGGGAGCGGGATGGAACATTGGAGCACGTGCCAGGCACGGGGTCCGCGTGGACCACGGTGTGGCTCTGGGGTCAGTGACGCTGGCCTTCAGAGCAGAGGTCAGACCCTGTGGTAGCGCCTCTCTCCACATCTACTTGGAAACATTTCAGTTGACTGCAGGGGTTCCTAGTATTTTACATAATCTCTGCCCACTCAGAAGGCAAAAATGGAGTTGCCCCTGGCCTGAGGGCTCCTGAAAATTCCACACCATCAGCAAATCCCCCAAACGCCAATTTAGAGAACATTTTGATTTCACTTGTAATTGCTCATCCTATGCTTATGAGATTGACATACGGGCTATCATTTTTATGTCTCTGTTTGCCTTTGTCAGTATTACCTAGTCTTCCCCATCTAGATAATTTGTAGACAAACAGGATTTGGCTAAAAAAATTTTTTTTGCTCTAAGTTTCCTGAAACTCTCCCCAAATGAACTATCTGATAACCTGTACAAATAATTACTGCAGATTCATCCAAGCTCCCAGAGGCTACATGCCTTTTATGACTCACTTCTTCCGCGTTCCTGGAAGGAAAACATCGTCCTGTGAGGCTTAACCTTTGGTGATGGTGTAACTGAGTCCAGTCTCCCTCCTGGTGTGCGGGGCGCCCCGAGGCCCTTGTTTTGCCTGTTTGCATAGTGTTATTTTGACCCCCTATTGAAATAAAACTGTTTTCGATGGAGGAAGGTGTTTTGTCCCTCAAGTGTATAGGCAAGAGAGAAAAGCTGGCAGCCGCTGGGATGCATGTATATACTCATCCTCATGCTGGCTCTGGAATGGCCTACCGGCTCTGACCTTGGACCAGTGCTGGTACCAATCTCTGTGCCTTGATTTCTCCATGAGCCATGGAACCTCCTTCAGAGGGTCTGACTCAGAGCAAACCCTCAAGAAACGTTAAAAATTAGTCTTATTTTGGCCAGAGTATTTCCGATGCTATTTAAAAGAGCCAAGTAATATTTAGGAGCACTTATCTACTGGAATTGTTAGTAATTTTTTTTTTCTGGATATTTATCTAACATGAGGTCCCTGAAATGTTTTATTGGCTTGGCCAAAAAGTTCGTTTGGGTTTTTCCATAACATCCTAACAGGAAAAAAACCGAACGGACTTTTTGGCCAACCCAATACAATGGCTTGTTTCTTGAAATTTTTAAAAATTAAGATCGCTTTTAGCACATACCTTTTCCCCGAGGGTTTTAATTGTTTCTCCTCTACCAGTGAGTCCCGAGGTCAGCCCGCTCGAACGTCCTGGGTTTCAAGGTTTATCTTCCATTTGAGGAATGGATACTATTGCTTATTCTCCAATGTCACCAGCGCAGCTTGATCTTTCCCTAACTTCCTCATTATTCCCACAGCGTTCATTTTCTTCTTCTCGTTCTCCCGAACGTTTCCCACGATCACGCTGACTGCCAACAGCACTCGGTTAATAATTCAGCATCTTCACACGTCTCGAAACTTCGAGGCAGTTCACGCAACACACACATCAGGGGAGTCTCAGGTGAGACCCTGTCCTACCCAGGCACTTGGCTGGGAGTCCGGGGAGTGTGAAGGAAAACCGCACCCAGGCTCCCTGCAGGGGCTGAGGGACACTCAGGCTCTAGGACAGGTAAGCAAGGTGGGACCGTTCCCTCCCAGCATCTTCCACCACGGGCCACAGCTGAAGACTCCCAGACGTACACGCATGTGGGTTTTCGTTCTCACAGTGCAGATAAAAATCACTGGATTCAGTACTGAGGGTTTTTTGTCTTCGTCTGTCAGTTCCAGGAATGCCTATGACTTCTGCCATCTGAGATGACTCACAGTGGAGCTGGATTGGGCAGCTAGGCCCTGTGTGGCATCTCACAGACCCTCAAGGATGGCAACTGTTTCACGTCCTTGCAGAACCAAGAACCGCTTCTTAGAAGAAGGGTGTGTTACCCCAGCCAACCCACATCTCCTTTCACTCCTTGACAACATCTTTCACTTTACTGGAAGTGGACCAGGTCCCTTACCCCGTAAGCAGACGCCTGGCTTTTCCTTCTCACTGGGCAGCCTGGTGTACAGCAGCCCTCTGGGGCTTGAGCCATCATCAGCACCCCTGCAGGGCTCCTCAAACCACCCGCAGACACTGTGACTCACTCAGCCTGGGGCGGGGTCTGAGCACTGGTGCTGCTAACAAGTTCCCAGGTGGTGGTGGTGACGCTGGCCCGGTGGCCACACTCTGAGAACCACTGACATTCAGAAACCAGTTTTTAATGACTCGCCACACATGTGTCTTTGGTGCAGCTTTTTGTTGTCTTGGTTTCCCCAGCTAAAAACAGGAAGAATCCCACCAACCACCAGCTTGTACCTAATCTGAAAATATCAGGTTGATACAGCCTCGCACGTAGAAACCTGCAGCTGATCTCGGGAAAAGTGTGTCCTGAAAACTTTAAGATGTGTTCAAGTCGCCATACCTGACGGTGCACCTGCCTCGAAGGAGGCGCGTGAGGTTGCCCTCCTTCGTGAGCTGCTCCACCAGGCAGGGGCGTGGGCGCATGGCACCGACACCTGGCAGGTGCTGCCTGAGGAGAGGCCTCGCTGCCTTGGTGTCACGACCGTGCCCAGCACACGCCAGGTCCGAAGCAGACGTGCACGTGCTCGTTCTCACAGAGCGTCACAGGTACTCGGCACCCACAGTGACGCTCTGAGGCAGTGCCGGCACGCACCGGCGTTTTGGGAGAGTGGCCGGAACATCTCCATCACGTCCTGAACGCCTCTTCCCGGGCTGCCCTCCCAAACGCTACAGGCAGATGCCACGTGGGTGGCCCCCTCCACCACCTCCTCCCCCGTCTCACTCCTCAACAGTGAGTTCCACCCAGGAAAGCCGAGGTCACGTCTTCCGTGTACACCTTCCTGATTGCCCACCCTGCAGTTCCCCTGACGCTCTCACTGCACACACGCCTGGACCCCCGAATACAGCCCGAATACAGGCTGTGCCCATGGGGCTCCGGGCTGAGGGAGGCCCTCTGGCTCCAAGCACGTGCCCTGGAGCAGGCCCGGCCCCTGAGGGACTCCTGTTGTATGCCCTGCACACTGGGAAGCCGCAGCCCAGCCAGCCAGCCAGCCTCTCTCCATCCTGGTGTTACTGCTACCCGCAGCGTGTCTAAGCAGAGCTTTTCCTGAAGTCTCCATCATTCTTGTATTCTGTGGCCCTGGAAGAATTCTACATTTATTCCGGAAAAAAGATCAATCAGTATGACCTCCTTCCAGGTTAGCAGTGAAACTCTGCTGCCTTCTCAAGGGACAGCAAATGCCCAAGCAGGAACCAGCATTTCTGTCCGGTGCTGGGGTCTGGAGTGCACAGGCTGTGTGGGTCTAACTTCCGGCACGGGCATCTGTCGGTGGAAGCACCAGGAGCTGGGACGGGGTTTACGTCCAGGCAGGAAATACTCCCAGGGCTCCCTCTCTTCTGCTCCTGCTTCACGACAAGGCGCTTAAACTTGACTCTGAGAAGCCGTCTGGAGCACAGCATCGCAGCACTCAGCTTACGAAGCTATCCCTCCACCTAAAGCCCACAGGACGACAGTAACTCACACCTCCCGGGCAGCTCCACTTGCCGGGGCACGAATCATCTGCACATCACACCCCCATCTCCAGACCCCGCCTGCGCTCACTACACCCCCTGCCAAGCCCCTCCAGTCCCCAGGCACCTGTACCTCTGCTGCTGCCACCTCTCCCAGCTGCGTCTCCAGCCCTAGGCTCACTTCATTCCAGAGCATTCTGTAACCCTGTAGCCACCCTAGGGCTGTGTATTAATCATGCCTTTTTGTTTTCTGTATTTTCTGATGTTTCTGGGAGGGAGGGCCGCTCCTCCCAGGGTTAGCTAATCCCTAGAGACAGCAAACAACTTGCCCCATGACAGCACCTTTCAGATGCAAAACCGATCCATCCCGGGCCCCCTCCTCTGTGGGCTCTGACACCCTGGCCACCGCCCACCTGCCCTCATCAGCCAGGGCCGGGTACCAGAAAACTGAGACAGCCCTACGCCCCAGATTCCACTGAAATGATTCAGATTAGCAGAGCCCAAGCCTGCACACCTGCCTCACCCCTCCTTCTCCCCAGAAACCACAAGGACGGCTCTTGCCTACCTCCTCTCTCTCCCTCGGCCTCCTGAGACCCTGGTGCTTCCCCGTGTGCCCCCCCCCCCATGGCGTGGGGAGCCCCCTCCTCTTGGGAGCTGTCTTCTCCCCACCCCTGGATAATGATACAGCCTACATTTCAGCATGGGCGTGGTTTCAACCAAGTCGCTAAGCTCTTCCCATCGGCAGCTCCTCCGTCTCCCTCGAGATCAAAACCCTCCCTTGCCAAGCCCTCCCTCAGCTCCTGCTCTCATTTCGGTTGCCCTTCAGACTCTTCCCTCCAGACTTTATGCTGTGCTCCCCAGCGGGGCTTCACGTTTCAGGGGCCTCCAGTCTCCCATTTTGGGAGCCAGTCCAAGCCCGGGCCATTCGCCCTCTTACCCACCTGTGCCCCAGCAGATCCACAAATGAGACCTCCCAGGGCTACTTGCAGAACAGACCTGGACCCAGACCCCGTCAGGTGACTGCCATGCCCACTGGAGCGCAGGTGCCACCGTCTCCCACCAGCCAGCGCAGCATCAGCACCCGCCCTGCCCTGTGGCCACTCCCACAGCAGACAGAGTGAGGCTCTCAGGGCACAGCCCTGCCCCGCTTCGACCACTGGCGTGTTTTCAGGTGGCAGAGGAACCTCAGCGCCCAAGGCCCCCCATGTCTGACCCATCTGTGTCCAAGGTCATCTTCTGCCCCAACTGGACACTCGGGCTCTGGCTACACGACCACTGCCTTCCTCTTCCACAAAAAGCCAAGTGGAGCCAGCTTTTGCCCTGGCTGTCACCATGTGCCGGGCATTTAGTCTCAGTCCAAAGGTCACTTCCTCAGAGAGGCTGCTCCTGACCCCAACTCGTTCCTCTTCATCCCACTGCTTTATTCCATTTCTTCCTAGTGCTGGTTATTTGAAAGCATGTTATTGGCTGACTTATGATTTATGGGCTGTGGGCCCCCATCACCCCATCAAGTACGTCTCAGTGGGCAGAGGTTTGGTGACGTGCACGGCAGTATCCAGAATCCCTCGTGTCTAGAACGGCATGCGGTGTGCGTAAGTGGTAACTACTTATAATAAATGAGGTGAATTAACTTCTCTTTCAGATTGGTCTGTTTTGCAGAATTCCTGAGATGCAAACTCCCTGAAGTATAGTTTTTGGCCTTGGTAATGGGTCCCCTGGGCTCGGTGAGCTCATCCTTGGTGAGAATTCTCTTCCATGTGAGTCTCGGCTCCAGCGATTCCCCACGGAGGTTTCATTTCTGACCCTGAGGTTCCAGCGAGCTCCCCTGGTTCTTCAGCCTTGGAGAGCAGTTGGAATTTGGAACGGAACATGTAGCCACGTGTGGTGCAGACTCCAAGGCGCTGATGTCTTGAGGGTGAATCCTTCCCGCCCACGGCCTGGGGCAGTTGGCCAGCTTTGGAGCTGAGGCCCTGTGCTGCGCAGAGATCTGTTATCACTGATGCTCTGAGGCCCGGCTTCATCCCGGGGGCTCAGTTCTAAGTGCAGAAAGTGCCTGAGATCTCAGCCCCGGGCCCTGTGCAGGGGTTAACCCAGGCCCCTGGGCCCCTTTCTGGTTCAGCTGCCCTGCGGTGGCCTCTGTGTCACTCCAGCTTGAGTGCTGTCCCGGGTCTTTGCCCCAGCACCCCCTTTCCTGCGCTGGAGGTCAGCGTTGTGTCCGTATTTGGTTAATGTCACCTCTTACCTGGTGTGTCTGGATGCTCCCAGCTTCCATCTGGACCAGAAGATCCCTCATCTGCACCCTTTCCTTTGTGCTCCTGACCTGACCCTGCGTCCCGGGGACTTTATGTCGTGTGCTCTGCTTTATGGCCCTGTTAACACACCTGCTCCTCAGGGCTGCTCCAAAGCACCAAGCAGGCTGCCGGGCACCCAGGGCACATGCGATAAATACTTGCTCTTAAAGGAAAGAGTGACTTTCAACATTCTGTCACCAACAGCCGGTCGTGCTGGCCACTGCGGCTCACTGCCCTCCCCAGAGGCCAGTTCATCCTGTCAAACCACAGAGCCTTCTGCGACAAATCTTCTACCGCAGCAGAGGGGAGGAAGGGTGGTCATTAGGGGGCGAGAAAGAGGGGGCACCTCAATGGCCTTTAAAAGCCAGTGACGCCCCTGGAGCCGCTCACGACTGCAGGCAGAGGTGGGACACACCTCTCACCGCGATTCCCTCGACTGGCCCCGGATACACCCAGGCTTCCACACTGGGAAGGCGGGGATATAGTAACAGTAAGACCAGTAGCTGATCTCTGCAAGCGCTACTGCAGGCGGGACATGCATCAGGGGCCTTACGTAATAACACAAGGGATAAGTACACGGGTGGGTGGAGCGGGTCCACCCCGTACTGGGGTGCCTGGTGCCTCCGGACGCTGTCCATCTGTCTGTCCACACACACATCTCACTTATCAAAGTACCCTGGGTGCCCTTTTCACCATAAAGTCATATTTTTACATTTGTGTGTTTCAAAGAATTATTTTTTATGTTTTACAATGGATTTAAATAAATGAACATTTTTACCTTGCCTAACACTAAACCTTGATATGTTTTTAAAATTTAAAATAAAAAAATAAGATAAACAAAACCCCTAATGCTTTCCCACGTGGGCCAGGCCCCCAGACCTGCTCCGGGAAACCCTTCTCTGCCTTTTCTCTCTGTCAGGTGTCCTCCTACCTGGGACAGATGGGAGCAGAGCCTGGGCTGAGCCTCAAAGCCTGGAGGTGATGGAGACAACGCTGCCTATCCTTAGAGTGTGTGAGTCTCCAAGAGGCTGTGTCTCCAGGGGCCGGCAGACAGCACCACTGCCCTTGGGCGCAGTGGAGCCCAGGAAGCCAGAGGAGGGGGGTTGGGGGATTCCTGACTGCAGAGCGGGAGACAGCACAACTCCGGGCTCAAGGGTCAGCTGGGTGTCCTCAGTTTTGTCATCTGTACAATGGGGCCATGAAATGCCCAGACTGAATGATCTACTATTTATACAGTGCTTGCCATTTGCATCTGGCACAAACACGATACAAACAAGTGTTAAATAAGGAAATGTCCTGAAATTCCAAACCAAGCAAAGCCCAGCTCTGGACGCAGCAAGGGGAGGACCAGGAAGAGCCTCCTTCGGGATATAAGGAAGGGCTGCCCACTCCATCCTGCTTTGGGGAACGACTTCGTTCTTTGCCTCTTAAGACCCTGCAGGAAAGAGCAGGATGTCCCAAAACACGCGGGCTCCTGCGGGACGGCTGCCATCCAGCCTCGGGCGGGGGACGCTTTTCCTGGCAGGTGGCCTTTTTCTCATCTGTCCTTGTAGCCTACCCACCACTGCCGAGGCTCTGAGGACACTGTGAGAGAGAACCCAGCTCTTGAGGAAAAGACACGTGAGTCTGGCTCATGTGATTTCTCCGCTGGGGGGGTCTGCTGCCAGGGTGAGGGCGGGGCCAGCCTATTAAGCTGCAAGGTTGCGCTTTCTTCCCCTCCCCCGCACCTCAGGAAAGGAAGCCCAATTAATAGCCGTGTCCGCTAGGGCGAGCACTTAAAGCTAAGACGCAACTGACTTCTGGCCACAAATCGGGTTTTCATTAGTGACTAAATAATAGAAACACA